>NC_052048.2:157199722-157507563 GCF_903992535.2 Arvicola amphibius
GAGGAATCCTAGAGAAGGACATTAACTTGCTAGCTACCGTACAAAGCATCTACTAAACTTACTTTTTGAGACACTAACTCTGTTTTGTGAAGAATACTCCTCTCTGGCTTTTATTTCTGGTTTTCTCCCCCTTTTGTTTACTCATTTCTTCCCATTCAAGTATAAGGTTTCAATTTTTTTCCTTGACATTCTTTTCTTTTATTGTTATGTTTCTCTCTTTTGCCAAATTTACTGGTGAATTCAAATACTGTGTGTACAAGTATAATTCCCAAATCCATATATTCGCCGTTTTCAAGTTCAGTAATAAGGAGGAAGAGAAAGTGGTGGTGATTGCTGGGGTTGGAGGAAAAGGAAAATGAGGAGAATGAGCAGGAGGAGAAGGAGGAGGAGGAGAATGATAAGGAGGAAAACCTCTAGCTTAATATCCTCTGGGCTTTGGATTAATGGCCGGACTCCTCTTTTCCTCAACCCCTTCCTTGTGTTGGCTGCACACTCCTGTCGAAGGCATCAATGTCTTCTCGGGCATGCAAACTTGAAGGTTCAGTGGATCATCGGCCAGGAAAGACCACTTGAATCCTTGCTCGTCTCCATGCCCTCTGCCTTTCTCCCCATTTAGCCTACTGCTTAAAACAGAGCATCCTCCAAGCCTCCTACATTACCTTTCAGCTGTCAGTCTCCAGTTCGTACTGAAAACCATTCATACATTCATCTTCTCCACTCATGCTTTTGCACCTGTTCAAGAATTTCCAGCAGTTCCTTACTGCATGCTCAGTAAAGTGCACGCCTTCCTTGGCAGCTAGACGTCCCCCTGGTGCAACACTATCTTCCATTGACAATCAGCCAAGGCACACTGCAGTCTTCTCAAAGGTCCCACGCATTCCTTACTCTATGACTTTTTATGCACTTCTTAACAGTTTCCCATAAAAGGGAATTTTTCTTTCCCATGGTTTCAAGGATACTTTATTTGTATCTCTTTTATCTTGGAGACATATCCTTTTGTTCCTAAATAGATCACACCTTACCAAAGTGTGAGAATGGGTATAGTCTGCAGTCTGTAGAAGACAGTTCAGACACTCCAAGGATATTTAATGAATAACTTCATGAAGAGTTATTATGGCTTGCTGTGCTGTTATTGCTACTAAGCCTTCTTACATGCTTATTAGATATATCAGTATAGACCTTTTAAATAGAATGCTAAGTAGGCACTGTGAAAACTGCATACTACCAAAGATCAAAATAATAAAGAAACTTCATTAATCAAGTACTGCTATATGATGTTTTGCCTCAATATATGTTTGTGTATGATGTGTATGCCTGGTACACATGGAGTTGACAGGATGACATTGGATCACCTGGGACTGGAGTTCTAGTTAGTTGTGAGCCTGCCATGGGGACTCTGGGAATTGAACCTGCATTCTCTGGAAGAGCAACAAGTGCTCTTAACCGAGGAGCTAATTCTCTCGCCTTTGCCTGCATTTTAAGAACAATCTTCAACACACTCACTTGGGTTATAAAAAAGTCATTGATAGATGAAGAAATTAGTTTAGAGGCACATGTTAATCCTTAAACAGTCATCTAAAATATAATAAAACAGATTTCTTTCACATGACTACCATTACTTTAATAGATTACAGACCCTGCATTTGGGAATCAAACAAAAGCAGTGTCACAGAAGAGAATACTGACGTCTTTGCCCCATCTCGGGTTATTTCTGTCATACGGCCTCTGGGATGCGCCATTGACTTCACACTTGGCAGCCAGAGTTGCCATCGGGGTTTAAAGCTAAAACCCTGTGGTTCCCTGTAGGGCCATGTCCACTTGTGAATTTTGTCACACTACCAGCTAAAAATAAAATATATTCTGGTTTCTATTATTTCTTCTGAATTTCTTTTAGAAGCAAAACAAAATTTTCCTAACTTACAGGTGATGGTCTATGCTACAGAGTTAAATATTTTTCAGTTCCTTTATACAAGCTCTTGGGAATAGCTGTTATAAAATAAGGCAGGGCACCTACCATTCAGCAGATGTCATGCATTAACTAATCTTCCTCAGCTGTCCTCTGGCAAGTCTGTTCTTTCTTTTTCTGGTAAGTTTCAACTACCTTTTGAAAAGTGCAATTTTTAGTTCATGAGACAAACAGTGACTAAATTTTGCCACTTTCTGCTCACCATTGAACAAGCATTTATTGTCATCTGTCATATCCTAAGCATTGTAGAGACCAGGCAGTTGTAAACCTGATAAATCTTCATGACTCTTTTATTGTAGACACAACAAAACTTATATAATGGGCTAGATGATGATAGGTACATTGGGGAAATATAAGGGAGCAGAGGAAGCCTAAAGGGTGCTTGCAGTTTTTGAGAGGGTAACCAGGAGGGTGGCGATATTTGAGGGGGAACTGCTATAAATGAGGGAGGAAACACGGCAAGTGTAAGCAAGGACATTTATAGGACAGCGACACCAGTCAAAAGCTAGGCTGTTGCGAGCAGTGCAGTTTTACTTTAAGCATATGCCAGGCATACAAGCCAGGCATGGCTTTGTTGCTGTGGTTAGGGGTCCACTACAAGAGAACGTAATCAGCTTAAAGTAAACAGCAGTGCAGATCTGTTCAGTGTTCTCCCCGCCCCCGCCCCCCATAACCTCATTGTTAATCTCCACTGCTTGGATTGATTGCCACTACAACTGGGGTGAACCCCGAATGCTGTATTAGCCTGTTTTCCATTGCTATAACAAAGTCCCCGAAGCAGCTTATTTGGCAAATTGTCTCAGCTGGCTAGTTGTTCAGGAAGTATAAAATTGGGGGAGGGTGTTTCTTCTGATGCTAGTCTTCTTGTTGGTAGTGTCCTTTGGTGATGTAAGGCACTGTAGACCAAGAGACAGGAAGCCTGTGTGTTTGTATGTCTAGTCTCTCTTCCTCTTCTTAGAAGTCCACCAGATTGAATCATGAGGGCTCCACCCTAATGTCCTTATTGCATCCTAATCATCTTCTAAAGGCTCCATCTCTTAAGCCAATACACACACACACACACACACACACACACAGAGAGAGAGAGAGAGAGAGAGAGAGAGAGAGAGAGAGAGAGAGAGAGGAGTATGTACCCAGTGTACATGTCATGGTGCACATAAGGATGCCAGAAGACAATTGTTAGGAGTTGGTTCTCTCTTTTCACCATGTGGGTTCTTGGGACTGAAGTCTGGCTCTGAGGTCTGTTGTCCAAGCTCCCTTATCTGTGGAGTTAGCTCACTGGCTCAAGTTTTCCATGTACTTTAAAAACATCAAAATAGCAAAACAACAACAACTTCTAAAATTTTAATTTTATGAGTATATGTGTTTTCCCTGCATGTATAGCTGTGTAACATGTATGTGCCTGGTGCCCTCAGAGACCAGAATAGGGTGATGGTTACAGATAATTGTGAGCCATCATGTAGGTGCTGGAAATTGAATCCAGGTCCTCTAGAAAAGCAGTAAGTGCTCTTAACAGCTGGGCCATCTCTCCAGCTCTTAAGTTTCCACCTTCTTAATATCTTACAGAGGGAATAAATTTCAGCATGACTTCTGGGGAACAAATTTATTCAAATTATGAATATTACTAAGCCTGAAAAACATGGCTAGAAGAACTAAGCAGATGATTTCGGTAGCTCTTTAGGCTGCACAATTTTTTAACTTGTTCTCTCACTGTGAAGGGCAGTATTGGTAATCTCATGTAGTCAGAGATTTCCTGCCTTCTCCTGCATTAAGTAAGTGTATGCATGGTCCTGAGATTTGCAAACTGTTGTTGCACAGACATTTAAAGCATTAAACCTAAGAAAAGAGGTGTTTTGTCTTATAATTTTTATTATACTTATTTAGTTTGGATGGAGGGTTGTGTGTGTGTCACAGTGTATGTGGTGTGGTGGTGGTTGTAGTGGAGGTGGTAACTGTGTGTATGTAAGTCAGAAGATAACTTGGGCATGTTGGATCTCTCACTTTATCCTGTGGGTTCTGGGGAATCACACTCATGTGGTCAGGTTTGACACAAGTGCTTTTCCCACTGAGCCAGAGAGGTTTTTTTTTTTTTTTTTTAATGTCACCAACTTGTGGTTTCACTCCTCCAAGACAGTGCAGTGTAGTAACAGATTCATAACTAACATTAAGCCTTATGAAAAAGTTTCAGAGGTTTTTACACTCGCATCCAACAAACAGGGAAACTGCAGTGGGCCCTTCTATGCCACAGCTCAAATAGTAATACAACAACGAGCTTCAAATCCTGCAATCCACACTGTGGCTACAGGCTTTAAATTTACTAAGAATCTTTTCCTTACGCTTCTGTGTTCTCTTTGCTTTCAATAAGGACAAAGCATCAAGCATTTAGCTAACAGACCCTTGAAAGCAGGTGCTACATTTACTCTTGATCACTTGAATTCCTCAAGGGTGACTGGCACTCCTTGGTTCATGAAAATAAAGCCTTAAAAGGAAACCATGGTTTCTTAAATAAAGACAAAGAGATTGGAGTTCTCAAGAGGTCATGGTGAGTTAACAGCAACTGAAAATAGCATTGTAAGATCAGAATTATTGGAGGGAGGCTGCTAGTTAATTCCCATCCGCTTAGCCCCAAAATAATCACACAGAAACTGTACTAATTAAATCACTGCTTGGCCCATTAGCTCTAGCTTCTTATTAGCTAACTCTTACATATTAATTTAACCCATTTATATTAATCTGTATATCACCATAAGGCTGTGGTCTACCAGCAAATTTTCACCACATCTAGTGGTGGCTCCATGGTGTCTCTCTGACTCTGCCCTTCCTCCCAGCATTCAGCTTAGTTTTCCCCACCTACATAAGTTCTACCCTATCAACAGGCCAAGCCAGTTTTCTTTATTAATGGTAATCACAGCACACAGAGGGAACTCCCACACCAGATAGTACCTGGGGATGTAGATCAGTGGCACAGCACTTGCCCAGCCTATGTGCAAAGCTCAGGGGTCAATCTCCGCATCAGATGCCAACAGAAGAGCATTTAAAAAGTCATACAAATTCTCTCTGCAGTTAATTTAGAGTTTAGATCCAATTGAAATTTGTTACATTAGATGGACGGGAAACCTAAAATTAGGTCAGCTATATTGTTTTAGAACCAAATGAAGTATTGATCATGGCCAACTGTGGCTTAGCATGAATTTAGAATTAAAGTAATGTAATATATTGAGATTGTTTCAAGCTCAGATTTAGGAGTTACCAAAGATGATATTTCTATAATGAAACTATGCTGTAATCAAATCATCAGCTAAGATATTTGCCAGTATTTTTGAAAACTATAAATTTTAATATGAACTTGGTATAATAGCTTTTTTTGCTAGTCTGAAAAAGTAAACACCAATCATGAAAGATTATAACTTCTTAATAGGGATCCATTAATTTTTGGATGGAAAAACTATATAATAGATCAATTATGTCAAATTTCAAAGAGTCATTTTGTTCTGTATATAATTAAAATATATGTTGTTCAAGAAAGTAAAAACAGGAAGCTGGTTTTTGATTATAAAATCTCTTTTGAGCTGGGTGGTGGTAGTGCACACCTTTAATCTAAGCATTCGGGAGGGAGGCAGAAGTAGGCAGACCTCTGAGTTTGAGGCCACCCTGGTAAACAGAGCGAGTTCCAGGACAGTCAGGGATACACAGAGAAACTCTGTCTTGAAAAACAAAACAAAACAAAACAAATATTTCTTTGTTTGGGAATTTAACAGGTGACCTTGTGGTCTACTGTAAATCCTATTGATCGTGTGTGTCCATATCATACATTTTATGTTGTGGGGCACTAAAGCACAGGGCTTCCTCAGCCTCCTGAGTCGGGGCCTCCAGTCAACTCTCGGCTTCCCACTTACTAGCTGAGTAATCTCAGACAAGACATTTAGTGTCTTTGTGCCCCAGCTGGGAAAACAGTGGGCTAATAATAGTACATACCTTGTGGGTCATATGAAGAATGGATGAGTTAACACATAGTAATGTCCTTAGAACAGTGGCTGGCACGTGGTAAATGTTTAGTAAATGTTAGCTGGTATTTTAATGTGTCACAAAGTGTGCAACTATGACTAATCTAGTGGAATATAGTACTAGATACTATTTTTGCACTTTGATTAGACATCATCGATTTTTTTTCTCAAAAAAGAATTTAGTGTGCTTTTTGTTTGAGCACAACAGGAAGCACAGAAAGTCAGCTCCTGTGAGTGAAACCGACCCATTTAGTGCCTGGAATCAGAGGAAACTTGTCAGTATGAGCAGACACTAGGAGTAGACCAATCAGACATCCCTCTTCTTTATTTTTTAAAATCTTTTTTTTCCTCACGGGAATTAATAGTAGGTATTTGATGTAGACCCTTAATTATACCTAATTAGGGTTTTATACACTTTCTTACGCCCATGTAAAATCTTTGTACTTCTCACTTTCCTTGCAGAAGAATAAAACAACCCCTCCCTCCCCCCAGGAAATTACCACAATGAATTGTTATATTATGCCAGGTATTTTTTTTCCTTCCAAGAGACCATCTGCTCCTGGATAGCCAACTGGGTGCCCTGCATTAATGAATGTGATTATGTAAAATTTCTTACTGACGTCTACGATTCAGAATTTGATGTTTCCACACCAGTTTGTAACCACAAATGGCTGTAATGGCAGGTGCATTTTGTTCAGTCTAGCTTCCAGACATTACTCCCGAAGTTACTTTGATTCGTAAAGCTACCAAGACACTAGAAGACACTGCTAAGACTAAAGGGGTGAGGGATCCTTTATTCAGTTGAAACTAACGCATCACACCGGATGCAGGTGTGTTTGCCTCCAGCGTCCTCAGCCTCAGGTTGTGGACGGCACAGGAGGGTGGAGCACTTACAACCTGCTTATCGCAGCGTGCGCGTGTCTGTGGGCGTCGGAGCACGCACAGGACACCCATGGACCCACTTTTCTAGTCTCACCTCAAAGGCTGTCAACTCTTCTGTCCCTCCTTCGGCACACAACCCCGCCTCTCTCATCCCCTCCCACGCCCCGCCCCTAGAGCGGAAACTCTGAACTGTAATTGGTCACCTCTCCTCTCACTCCGAATGCACAGCCAATGCCTGGAATCCTGGGGGCGGTTAGCGCGGCCAATCGGGGCGCTCGCAGCGGCAGGAGCCGGGTCCGGACCGCCCGGAGGCGGGGCCGGGGGCGGGGCGCCAGCCCAGGATTAGTTGCCATTCCGAGTGAGAAGCGGGTCGAGGTGGCGGCGGCGGCGGCGGCAGCGGCAGCGGCAGCGGCGTTTGCGGTGGCGCGGGCTTCGCGCAGCGCGAGGCGCCTCGAGGCCCTTTTCTCTCCTCGGAGGCCAGAGTCGCGGCGCCACCCGCGGCCGCCGGGTCCTCTCGCGCGGGCGACCCCTTGCGGGGGCTGAGGAGCCGCGGGAACCCGGCGAGTGCCCTGTCAGCGCGATGCCCGGGGCGGCGGCGGCCATGGGCTCGACGCGGGCCGGGCCGTGAGCGCCCCGCCGAGCACCGCCGGGCGGTTGGGGCCGTTGGACGTTGGCCGTCGCGGCGTCCCCTCCCCCTCGGCGGCGGGGTGCGCGTCGGAAAAGGAGCCCCGCGGCTCCGCCCCTCGCCTCCCCTCCCCCGTACACATCGCACGCACCGCGGCGCCGGCTCTCACACGCTCGCGCGCTCGCCCGCCTGCCGGCCCGCGGAGCCACCATGTCCACCGCGTCCTCCAGTTCCTCTCAGACCCCACACCCCGCTCCGCAGAGGATGCGGCGCAGCACCGCTGGCTCCCCGCCCGCCGCTGCCGGCAGCGGGACGGGACCGGCCGGGAGCTGCGCCCCCGCTGCGGGAGCCGGTCGGCTGCTGCAGCCCATCCGCGCCACCGTGCCCTACCAGCTCCTGCGGGGCAGCCAGCACAGCCCCACGCGCCCGGCTGCCGCCGCCGCCGCCGCCACGCTCGCCGGTCTCCCCGGGTCCGGCGCGGCCCGCGGCCCCAGCCCGTCTAGCCCGACTCCACCGCCGGTCGCTGCCCCGGCCGAGCAGGCGCCTCGCGCCAAGGGCCGCCCGAGACGGTCCCCCGAGAGCCAGCGGAGGAGCAGCTCACCTGAGAGACGGAGTCCCGGCTCGCCCGTGTGCAGAGGTAGCGAGCCCAACCCTCCCGTCCTCCCGGGCTGCGTCTCCCCGACGGTGCCCTGCGTGGAAACTTCAGCCTCACCGGGCTTCTGTTTGCTAGTGCATTACCGAAGGTGTGAAAGTGGCTTTGGAAATCTCACCCCCCTGAGGTCGCTGCAGGGCTTGGAGGAGCGACCTGAAAATCAACTTTAATCTGACCCTCACACCGCCCCTCCGATTTTATCTTGCATCCCTGGTCTGCAAGAAGTGTTTCGGTTTAATAGCTTCTTAGCTTTCTGTGTTTGTAGCCGGGGAAGGAGTTGCTCGGTAAAACCCTTAAACAGGCACACAAACTCTCTAGCGGCGGATAAGGTGGTACTAGGAATCTCTGCAGCCTTTGTGCTTTCCCACGAAGTTCTACTCTGTAGTATGCGTTGCTTGTTTTGTGTTTTGGAGGATTGATGGCGTTAGTTACGGCGCAGGCTATTCTTTGCATGTGGAAAAGAGACAGTTGAAGTGTGTAGGGTCAACCCACCCTCTCCTCTGTGTTATATAGCCATGCATCAGATCGCTACTACACTACAAAAGGCTTAATGCCTCAAAGGTGATTTTCATAGAGAATTTCTTTAAGCCTGTTTGCGGAGTGTGTTTACTTTTTCCTTCCATCCTTAAGTGTACTTAGCAGTTCAGCTGAACTGTGTAGGGCTCTCAAGTTTCTTTTTTGTTATGCGTCAAAGGTAATGGTGAGTGGATGGATGCTGTGGACTCTCCTTAATGTTTTCTGTTTGGATTTGGTTTTGTTTATGCCGAGGGACATAGTGCATGATCTAGTTGATTCCTGGGGGAGAGAAGAAAATTAGGCATAACAGGGACGTAAGGCCATAAGGGAGAGTCAAGTACTAACATTCTGAAATACCAGCCTAGAGCTGCAGTTGCTGCGGCTACCTTGTGGAAGGAAGGAATCATAGGGAGTAGGGTAAGACAACAACAACAAAACCTACTCAGAAGGAAAATATTACCAAGCTCCATACAATGTTTAGATGGTATGTGGAATTTTTGCATAAGATGGACGTTCTAAAGTGTTTAGAGTTGGAGAAAGTGATTGCAATAAGGTAGATCAATGTTTAGGTATTTTTGCTTTATTTAGACCTGTAATTAGCGTGTTGCTAAAGCACTTGCTTTAGAGCATTTGATGGTAAGCCCCTGTGTAGGATGAAGTGCCATGGAATAAGTGCAGGAGCACAAGAAGCACATCCTGTAATCTGTATGCCGGGAGGAATTTGCTCCCCCACTACTCCCCCAGGTCAAGCCAGCTGCTGCAGAAACTGACATCCTCCAGCAAATCCTGAATGAATGAATGAAAACAACGTGATCGCCCTAATAATGACCACAACTGAACACACATCTCTGGCTGTATTTTATAGAAAAGTCCACCATTTTCTAACAGATTAATGCCATATGCAACTGCCTTGCACAGTTTCTGGGGCTGCGTTAAATGAGAGGTTCCAGAAGAAAAGAAGGCAGCAGTCATAGACATTTTTCAGTGATTTGGCTTTAACGGTTCGTTAATGGAGTTTGGGGATTTTCTTTCAGAGAACAATGTAAAAAAATAAGAATTGTAGATTGTGTGCAGAGGATTTTGTGGGCAGAGTTAGAGAAGTTTTGGCAATTGCTGCATCAGTATAATGGCCACCTTTTGTTGATAAACAGTAACATCTCACCATAGATAATAGTACAACTTGTTTTTCTACATCCCTCAAAAGCCCTAATTGCTTAAGAATTACATGCCCCATCATGAAGTAGTTTTAATGAAATTTGTGATCAGGCTTGAATTCTACTCTTTGTTGTAGAATGGCACATCAGAGTTTAATGCAATTTTAATGCAATCATGATGAAAACACTTAGTTCTGAGTCCGGTTGTGCCATAGGCAGATTTGCAGGGTCAAAGCTTGTGCTGGGAATTGAAGGGCCTTTTCTGCTGTTTATAACATCAGGTGTTTCTGTCAGTTTCTCGCACTGAAGGGATTTTTGAATACAGGCTCTTGTGCTTCTGGTTCCTTGGTTGTATTGCCCTATGTTACTTGTTCACATTCTGCCTTGTTTCTCTCCATCCTTATTGAAACTACAACATATAACTAATAGGTTCTATCTGTTTAGCTGCTTAAAAATCTATCCTGTGACTTGAAATTTCAATTAGTTTCTTTTGAATTCACTAAGGTTCTGACTTCAGTGGGTTTTAGTTTCCACTGACCAAAGCGCCTGCTGCTGTTCTGTGGCTGCAGACACTGACATCACTCTGCTGCATGAATGAAAAACAACAGCATGCTCCGTTCCTTCCTCGGCTCTTCTGTCCTTCCCTTTTCTGCACATTTTAAGGTGTGGGGATAGACATTGTACTATACTTTGAAACTACACAAAAAATATTTAAGTAGATGGTGTAGAAGGGGTATGTATTTCATGTAGATACGTTGTTTATAGAAAGCTTTAAAAGCTATGGGCATTTGGGTTGTAGGTGATGACTAAACATTCAGAATTTTATTCATATTTTGTCTGATTATGGAGGAAAATAGAGAAACTTAAGTTTTCTGATTCTTTTATCAAGAAATGTGAACAGAATTTTGAACACATAATGTCAGTATTTTTCTCATATACACTCTTAGCATGCATATTTATGGGGTTAAGGCTAGAGCAATAAAGTTGATACTTAGAAAGCTGAGGAAAAGCTGAATTCTGTAAATAGAAACGATCAGTTTTAAAATTTATCACATTAATATATAAGATCCAGCAGAAAGATAATAATTCCCTTTATTTTTGGACCATAGCTTTAGGTAACTTAAGTTACAGTTAACAGAAGATGCATAGACCTGCTAACATCATGCTTTATTTAAAAAACATGGAAATTTACGAATTGAAAGTTGTTTTTTGTTGTTGTTCCTGGATCATCCTCATTTTGTATGTTTTTCTTTTCAGGGTGTTGTAAAACTTCAAGGTTTATTATTTATGTTCATTTCTGTTCTTCTACTATTAGCAAAATGTCATCCTTCCCCTTGTTTGGTTCTGAAGGGTTTGAAGTGGTGAATGACAAGCTACTGAATGCATCATTTGGCTCCCTGTGATGTGTTTGTAATAGATGTAAAATCATAAAGTATTATGCTAATAGTTATTTTTTGTCATGGTAATAACAAACTCTACCTTTGAGATAAGTAGAACAATTCAAATGAGACTAAAACGCAGTGCTAGAGTTAAAACTAGTGATCTAAAGAAAACCTAAAGTGGCTGCGGACAGAAACCATGGATTTAAACACTAAACACAAAGGTATAAAGATAGTAGGTAGCAAATGGAAATCTCACGCACATGTGTGTGTGTTGTGTGTGTAAATATCCACCATTAAATAGTTATAGGTTATAAAAAAATTAAAATTATTGTATTAGAGTACGCTAGTTGGAAAATCCTGCTTATGTTTATTTTACCAAATCTAGTAACAAAAGTTCTGACGATCCTGTAACTTACTAGTTCCTTCTATGAAAAATAGTGTGTTAATCTTTTATTTAACCTTCCAGATTTATTTAGGCCTCATACTCCTAAGAGATTGGCAACCCTACAGTGAAATTTGATCAGATGTATTTTCCTCAGGAATCTTGAAAAATCTTGTCTTATACATAAAGAAATTATGCCTATTATTAAAAGATAATACAAAGCCAATAAGCATAGAATGTTTAACTGTAGCACCAGGCTAGCCTCTAACTCACAGAGATCCACCTGCCTCTGCCTCCCAAGTGCTGGGATTTAAGGCGTGTGCCACCACTGCCCGGCCTAGAGTCATTTTGATACTGTCTTTAGTTGTGAAATACAAACATTTTGATAAGTTTTTCTCTGTTAGAAATATTCTTCAATTTCCTTTTTGAAAGTTAAATATCTGGCTAAAATTCTTAGAGATTGAGGTTCTCTGCACCTCTTTCCCCATTTAAAATATACTTTCCCAGAGTACTTATAGGAACTTACTTCTAAACTTTCCTGAATAGAGTGAAAGTATACTATGCTATAAGTTTCCAAGATTCCAAATTCTGATTTGGGGGAAGATTTTTAATCTCTTAGAATTGAACTAAATAGTGTTAATTAATGGCTCTGATATTTTCTCTCCCTGCCAGTTACTTTATGATGCATAAGATGTCAAAATCAGTTGTGTGAGTAGCAGAAGTTATTTAATCAATCTACTTTATGTTCAAAGATTGTATTTTTCCCAAACACTTTACTCTGAATACCTAAGGTGTCTAAAGTAGATTAATGACTTTTAACTATATATAAAGTTTTATGTGTGGTTATTGAATTGAAAATCATTTTATTAATTGGAATACTTTTTACAAAAGAATAATTAATTGATTCTGGTTTACATTTTTGGATGACTTTTTTTTTACATTGGAGAAATATTGAAAGGTAATGGCATTCTTTTGATTATTTTATTTGTGCTAATGTGGGCTACATTTGAACTAAAGAAATAAAGCTTAGCTTCATGTCACAAATTAAATGAATGTAAACAAAAGACAACATTCAAATTAAGTCTGAAATTAAAAAATATATATACAGTTCAGTTTTATCAAAACTTTGACTTGCAGCTAATACCGTGTCAAGTGTATATGGCCAGCGACTCTGGGTTTTAATTTAGTTCAGTTTTCTTTCCAGAGCTTAGAATTCTCATACCCCACCCAGATAGGCTTTCCTATAGCTCCTGTCCTGGACCCGTGCCTGGTGTGTTGTTGTTTGTCTTCAGTATGTATTTCTGGTCGCCTGTTAAATGTCTAAGAAACCAAGTCTTTGACAGCCTTTCTTTGTGTCCAACATATTATTTATTTTAAAAAAAGTTGAGCTGATCTAATGTATGGTCTCTTAATTGGTCTGCTAAAATTAAATTGAAGAAAGAGAATACTACTCATTTACTGATAAAAGTCTGGGGAATTGATGAATGACCAAAACTATCAAACTTTCCCTTACCCTTTATCTGGACCCCTAGAAATGACCAGAACCTAATTAATTTTTTTCTGACAGTTTAGAAAATATTTTCATTTATTCTGCAAATTATAGAAAAATACCTACCGCAAATCTCGTTTTTATAGAAACAGATATGACTGATACCTTTATCACTGTGGTCTTCGTGAATAATGCTGAGGCCAATAGCAGGAGGCGGCAAGTTCATGAATACTTGGTGACTTCCTTTGTATTATCCTGTTTCTGGCTGCTGTAGATAGAGAGGAAGAAACATTTGAGGGTGACTATTTGGCAAGCTACGTATACTTTGAAATTCAGCAATAAAATGGGTGTAGAATTCTGTTCTTTTAATTCTAGATTAAGTGTTGACTCCACAGTTGATGAACTGCTGGGATTTTTCTAGCTAAAAGAATGACAAAGAAATGGATTTTCTTTTGTGTTTCCATGGCACTCTTCCTTAGTGCTGGGACATGCACTTATAAAAGAGGTTTGGTGAATGTAACTAAAATAGAATATGGAAGGATAGCCACTTTCTCTGCTTGCTTCTTACAGGGGAGGGGGCACTAACACAAGCACATGGAGAAGACAGAGATTGTACCTTGTTCCTGGGGCTCAGGGTTATGAAGTTGTAGCTGGTCGCATTTACATATAACAAGAATCTGTGCTGTCTCTTGAGTCACATTATATTGTGCAGAATGCTTTTCTCCTTTCACAGATGTTTAGATTAGTTATAAATGGTGGTGATCTGACTTGACTAATGCCTAAGGAATTGCTAAGCAGGTACTGGTCTCAAGTAATTGTCTCAGTAGCTTGAATCAGCCTTCCTGGGAGCCAACAGCTGCGCTTGCAATGTGACTTTGAACCCCACATATATAATTTAACGGAGTACTACCGTGTTGCACCTTAATTATGACTTGTCCAAATTAAGAAGGAGTTGAAGATAGTGAAAACCATAGTAGTTTGGCAAGGTTAGTGTTCAAGATTGTCTGCCAAGTTACTGGAATTAAGTAATTCACCAGTCATGAAGCAGTATTTCATAACAGAAAACTAAAAAGCACTGCTACTTGCTGTCTTGCTGAAGGTCAAAACCACCAACATCTAATAGTAATAAGTAATATTTTCTTATTTATCCAGTATGGTCATGGGGAAACTTTTTGAAGAGTTCATCAGCTGATTTTTACCTTTTTGACTCTTAGAAAAACCATAAGCTAATACACTTATTAAGAGAATATTTAATTGACAGGGTCACCATGTATAGTTTAGAGTAGCTCAAGCTGGCCAGCTTCCTGATTCAAGTTCCCGAGTTACTGGATTGCTGGGTGCTGGACCATACCCACTCTGCTCTTCCTAAGAATCTTTAGTATCTGACTATACTTGTACATTTACAAAGCATTCTTTCAAATGTCTGAACAGTGGAGTGGCCCAGAGGGTTACTTTAAAGTTACCACTCTGTTGATATAATTTTTCTTTTATTTTTAAAACTGAGAATAGCTTCATCCAGTGGCTTCTGTAATATTTCTGGATCTACTGCATGTCATTGCATATACATAATGTTTTTCTGGAGTTTGACTTAGGGTGATGTCGCTGGCCCTGATGTGCTCCAGACACACTTGCACTTTGCTATAGAAGTCTGATTTGATTTTGAACGTGGTTTCTTGTGTAGTGTTGTAGAATGTGTAGCAATATTTAATGATGCCTTTTGACTGTTGAAATGAACATGGCTTGGCTTTGACTAAAATACCTGCTGCTACTGAGTAAGAAGGGGAGGTATAAGCCTTTTTCTATAGTACCATTTATGTGCTGTCTTAGTTGAGTGCTCAGTGACTTATTTTCATTTCTTATACTCAGAATTTATATATTTTATTTTTATTCCCTTGTAGTTTTTATTTTAAAGTAATATTAGCATTAGAGCCTTCACCTTTGCTCATTGCTTATGTTCATCTTTAAGATGATTGCTGTGTTTTCACTTCTTAAGCTGTGTGACCAAAAGTTATCATCTTTATGAAGATAACTATTAATTAAGGATTAAATTTTACACCTAATATATGAAAGAATAAACAGATGCTTGGTAAACCATATTTTGTGTACCATTCTTTTCCAACGTTGCAGAAAGAGTATTGAAGAAAATGGTATGGCCATTGAATATAATCATGTAAGTCATCTGAAATTTTAAATAGGAATTTAGGAAATAGGAAGATACAGAAATTGATGAAGTAAACTATTGTTTTATATTCATTAAAAATACTCCACTCCTAAAAATGTAAAAAGAAGGTAAATATACAGTATAGTTTATAAATCTTTGTATGTTTGATCCACATTATTATTCCACATAATTATATTATTTATATGAAATATAATTAAATAAAATAATTATGTAGCTGTTTGCAACTCCTTGGCAGTTTAGCTATGGTTATGACTTTTCTGTATCTCTGTATGCAAGGTAATTCTTGTGGATATGTGTGCTTTACCTAATACACCTGTTATTTTTAGCATTACAGTGTGTAGCGTGGTATCTAATACTTAACAGACCTTACAGTAAATATTAGTTAAAATTCACATACAGGATTTACAGAGATTCTGCTTGAACTATATAAATACACATATATGTACACTAAGAGACAAGTATGTATACCCTGGAGTGAAATCACTGAAGAATGATGATAAGGACATGAAGATATGTGATAGATTAACCTTAATAGATTATGTTTATGCTGCCCCTTTCATATAATTAGCTGTTTTTGGTCTTTGTTTTGAGCCTGACATTCAGTGGCTGTGGTTAAGCTTGAAAAAACATGGGTTTGTATCTTTGTATAATGTCGAAGGAGCTAGCATTTGGCTGTAGAAATAGTTGGAACAAAAATGAATTTTACACAAGTGTTTATTTTTAGAAAGACATAATACAGAGTGAGGTTGGGTTTTTTTGTATAACATACAGTGTTTAGACACAACTATACATGTTTTTAGTTGTAGATATATAGAGTGTGAAATGTACTAAAATGACTTTAAAGTAGTCGCTTACAAAGTCACTTAAAAGACTAACACGAACCATTACTTAAATGGACCTTGACCTTGAGACAATTCCCGAAGAAACCAAAAGTCTGAAATACAAAGATAAACTTTTTTTTTGTAGTTTTTTGATACATATACTAATTTTCTTTTTGGCCCCGTTCTTTCAACCCCTTCCATGTCTTTCCACCTCCACTCTTTCTCAAATTCATGGCTTGTTTTCCTTTTATTGATTATTACAAACATAACACTTGTGTATATAGAAATACATAACGATATAAATACAACTTACCAAGTACATTTAATATTGCTTATATGCATATGATTTCAGGGTTGAGCACCTGTTATTGGATAGCCAGTTAGGGTGCTCATTCCTGGGGAAGACTAATTTTTTTTTTATTATTTAGCAATCATTTAGAATTCTGCCAAGTGGATTTTTATCTATTGAGATTCTATGGAATAAGCACCAAATTTATTATATTTCCAGTAATTTAACACTCCCAAATCAGTGTGCTCTTTCAGTTAGAAATTGAAATGTAATATATCTAAAAACTCAGGTAAGGAGAATGTGAGTTATATATTAATTTGTGTATATTATGATGAAAACTTAAATTGTCAGGCAGGTTTTCAGGTGGTTATTTGCTTTACTTGTGTGTAAGCAAAATAATTTAATTTACCAAAATGTTATTTGCACAAACTATTTAAGAAGTCAGTCACACAAGGTTTATCTGAGGATCTTTTGATTTTTCGAGACAGAGTTTCTCTGTGGCTTTGGAGCCTGGAACTAGCTCTTGTAGACCAGTCTGGTCTCGAACTCAGAGATCCGCCTGCCTCTGCCTCCCAAGTGCTGGGATTAAAGGCGTGTGCCACCATCGCCCGGCTTTATCTGAGGTTCTTAAAACATATTACTGACTAGCATAATTTCTCTTTGCTGATTAACTGTTCTGACATTTAGCAAAATTAGCTAATACCCAAGTATTAGCTGTTCTAAATGAATATGAATATATCATTTCCATTACGTCCCTGCTTTGAGTTTTAAAGTTCTTAGAAATTTGGTATTCAAATAACTCCTCAAGAGGAAAGAACTTTTGTACTAACTGTTTTTTACTCTTCTTGTGAACAGATGTGTTTATTTTAGGTAAATATTCCAAGCTCTGTTCTAGAATATGGTGTCCTTATCAAACAAACAAACAAAGTGGCATTACTCCTTTTTAAATTTCCTAATGCTGTTCCTAAGCAGCCTTAGGGAGTAGCCTTCCTTCCTTGGGAAAAACTTGTAGAAACCCATGTATTCTTATCACTGTCAGGAAGACAAAACAACGAGTAAACGTTTGTAGGAATGCATGCTTTTATTTTTAACATGAAGCTTCCGAGGTTGGGCATAGAGAGGAGGGAATAGGAGAGGAGAATGGGATTGCACACATGTGTCTGTGTGCTTTGAAGATCACACTCCTTTCTCAACAATCACCAGATAATGAAAAGTTCCCGATATTCTGTCCACATAGAGGTTTATGATCGTCTTTTTTTTGTGGTACTTTAATTTTAGTATACAAGTGGTATGACTTAAATTTTTCCCACTCACACAACATAAAATCAGTGGAGACCCAACTAGACAGAGTTTTGAAGTTCTTCCCTGTGATTATGGGGTAATTTACTACTTATGTCATTACAATTATGTTTCTTTCCTGGAGGGATGCTTTAAATGTTGAGCCTGTGGACTAAACTGCTTACGTTAGAGTTGATAAGAAATAGGTTTGTTGATTTGGTTTGAAGAAAAAAATTAGTTTCAGTTTGAATCATTAAACACAATTTGAATTCACGGTTGTCTACAATTTATTACTTTTTAAAACGTATTATTTTTTATGTGTATAGATATTTTGTTCTGCATGTGTATATCCTTGCACCACACAATTCTTGGTGCCCATGTAGGCCAGAAGAGGGTGTCAGATCCCCTGGGACTGGAGTTACAGATAGTTGTAAGCTAGCATGTGGGTGCTGGGAATCAAACTCAGATGTTCTTCACCATTGAGCTGTCTTTCTTGACTATTTATTATTCTTAACAAATGCATCATACTTTTCTGTTAGAGCCTTTGTAATTAGTGAGTTCAAAATTGTGTTTTTACTTTCAAAATTGAAACAAACTTTGAAAAGTGTACTTATAAGCTCGACATGGCAATGTATGCCGGTAATATTAGTGCTACAGAGACTGCAATAGGAGGGTTAGAGCCAGTCAGAGCAAGAGACCCTGCAGGAATTTAAAGTAAAAAGTCTAGGGCTTGAGAAATGGCTCAGAAGTTGAATGCCTGCTGCTCTTGCAGTTACAGGAGTTACATTCCTAGCGCCCATGTCTTTGTAACTCCAGTGTCAGGTTTTCTGACCCCCTCGTCTGGCTTCTGAAGGCAACCATAAGCAGATGGACACACCAACCACAAGAAGTAAATCTTTAGAAAGTATGTGTGTCATTTCTGTGGACTAGAGTGGTCATTCTTAGAGGTAGAACTTGCTAACAGCAGATTAAAACTGATATCCCTATATTCTACAAACTTAAAAATCTAAATATTTTTAAAGAAGATTTGTTAGTGCTTTTTTTTCTTACACCTATGTTTTCACAGAGTAGAACACACTATACTCTTTTAGCGTGGAAATTAATGTTCAGTTTAGATGCTTTGAAAAAGTGGACTCGTATTGTTTTATGATACTGGAAAAATAAATAATTTAATAAAATTTTAACTATATATAGTTGGACAATTGAATTATGCTTTAATTATTTATTTGTACAGAGATATGATTTAGATATACAGTTATCAAGATCAGAATATTGAATGATTAAAGTTTAGATTATTCAGAGACTTGATGTGGGAATGATTAAATGGTTTCTTTGTTGGCACTGTGGAACACGGTCTTGGTAGAGTTCAGACCTAGAGTATTGGATGATGATGATTATTATTATTTTACATAAAGCTTGGCTTTTCCTTCCATCTTATTTCTCCCTCTGATTACTATATATTATTCCATCTCAGAATTCTCTTTGGTCTGAATATTTTTTCCCTTGTCTATTAGAGGTCTAGAGGTCCCTTCAATAGGTCCCAAGTATTTTCTGTTGAACTATAGACTGCTTAGTACTCGTGTCTTTCCCTACCATTAGACTTTTATTTTGCTATTTTTCTACAATTAAGTATAGTCTCTCTTTAGAAGAAAAAAATGTGATTTTTTTTTTTTTTTGTAAAAAGATTTCTTAGTTACGGTTAATAAGAAATAAAGTCCACCATGTTTAGCTTGGCGTAAAAGACTCATTCATCTTAATGTATCCATTTTGTACTTGTATTCCTACTAGCTTGAACTCACTGTTTAAAAACATATTTGTTTTCTTAAGGATATGTTAGTATTCTTTGTAACTCTTTGCCTTGGATTCATGGTCTCTTTCAGGAATGACCCTTTCTCTAATATATGTGTGTTTTTGCTGAAAACTTCTGAATTCTTTGCAAAGCAGTCCTTCCAATAATCTCAACTTTTTCAGGTTGAGATAATTGTTATTCTTCTACGTTATTTAAGCACCATATACACGTCTTTCTGTTGCATTGAAGCTATTTAAGGAACATGTGTTCTTACTTAAAATGTCAGGGGTTTTTTTTAGAGTAGGAATTTAGTCACTTTTGTATGTCACTGCCCACCAAATATATATTCTTCTATTTGAATGTTTTAATGTTGTATCAGCTTGTTTGAAATTTTACTAAAGATTCTTTTGAGTTGACAACTACTTATAACTTTTTAAAATTGATTTTATTGAGCTATACATTTTTATCTGCTCTCCTCCCTTCCTCTCCCCTCCCCTCCAACTGTCTTCCATGTCCCCATGCTCTCAATTTACTCAGGAGATCTTATATTTTTCTACTTCCCATATAGATTAGGTCCATGTAAGGACATTGAGACTTGTTATATGTGTGTGACTTAATTTAATTATATTCTTTCCCTTGTGCTACTTAGATGAAAACAACGAGTACTAAGAGAATGAATGTTCTCTTAAAAGTAGGAGGGAATGATGAATATAGTACTTTTTGAATAGAAAGTGCTGGTCTTTCAGTAAGATTGATGATATTAAGCATTTGAAAACAGAACTTTAGTCTTCAAATCGTTCCCAATTCTATAACCTAGAACAGATGATAGCACTGAATTCCTTGCTTACTAAGAGGTTTTAGTTTATCACAAGCTGTTTTATAGGCCAGTGAGGTGGCTCAGCAGGCAAAAAAGCCTGCCACTGAGCCTAACCCGTGTTCAGTCTTGTGGACCCGCATGGTAGAAGGAGAGAGCGGGCCCATGAAAGTTGTTTTGTAAACTGCATGTTTGATGCAGATGTGCAGTAAGCACAATCAATTAAAAGATTGTTTAAAAGTGTTTTATAGTTAAATCTACTGTTAAACTTACTCAGAAAATTTAACTTCAATATTATGCTTTAATGTTGCTTCGCAGAGTTTTTCCCTATTAGATGCTACACACGTGTATAGTTATAATCTGTTTGAAATGGCATGCCACATTTCTCTTGTAAATTCGTAGAACTTTGAGGTAAGTGTACCATTCTCCAAACCTACTTAAAGAGATCATATTGAGGAAATACTTATGTATCCTAACATTTTTTTTTAAACTTTTTTGGAAGAACTTTTCTTTTACGGTGTTCTCAATGATGATGAATCTCTTTTAGGGGTGAATAAAACTTTAAAAAAATAACCAAGAAAGTTATTAGGAACATAGTGTTGATTAGGTTAGATTATCTGTTTGCAATGACCAATTATGGTGATAGGCCAGAGAGACTGACTTTGAAATTTGATTCAAATTGTCTCCAAATATAAATCCAGACCTTTCTGTTGTAAAGATTTTTGTTTTTGCTAAATCCTGTTATTTCTTCCTGTAGTCCCCTTCTAGACTATCATCCATAGCCTTGCTCCTTACTCTAAACAAGAAAAATTACTTATTTCATCCTTCTCGATTTAAAAATGTTAGTTCAACCTTCCTCATTCTTGATCTTCCCTTTTGTGCTAGCTGGTCCGAGAGATTCCTGCCGCTGACGAGGCCTAGATGAGTGGCGAGCTGTAAGCTGAAGGAAGTCGGCCTGCCAGCCGGGAAGACACACATTAGGCTGTTACTGTGATAAGCCACTGGTTTTTCAAATAGTAGCAACTAGTACTAACCCACATAACTATACTTTAGAACTTAAAGAAAGGTGATGAACCAGTAGTTATCTTTGTAGTTACTTTAATAGTTCTCCTTCATAGTCCTTCTTTCTTTTTTGATTTGTTAAATAGGCAGGTACAACCCCGTTGTATATTGTCAGTATGTCTGACACTTCATCAAGTTGATCAAGTGACTTCGATGGAATATATTTATTTGAGAGTGATTAGCAAACACCTACCAAAGCACCTTTAACTGTTTCTGATTAAAATATTGAAAAATCATCTTGAAAAAAGTTTAGAGATATCTTAGGTAATGGCAACCTCAGAGAAACAAGACCAGTCTACCAGAGTTCTAAAGATCTTAGTGTGATTCCTAAATGATCTTAATACTTTGTTTATTTCTTATCTTATCTCAACACATCATTGAAAGGATTAAGAAAAACACCTGGAAAGGGAGAGAGAAGAAGGGACAATCACTTTGTTATCTTTTTTGTATAATTAGGTTGGTGTGGTTTGGAGGCAGTGCTCAACGTTTATATGACAGTTGTCCTATTCTGATGTTTATTTTTAATGACAAGTTGTATCTCAAACTAAAATCTTGATTATTTCACTCACGTTGGGAGGCATTGGAATTGAATGATATTATTCTATTATTTAAGCTAAATTTTTAACTTAGAATTTTTAAAGTAGATAGAACTTCCATTTCTATCTACTGGGGAGTGCCATCTTGACTCAACAATTGTTCAGTCAGTTACTTTCCTAGACTACTGTTGATTAAGATGAATGACAGTTTTATGCTTAGAGGACGAAAGAATGATGCTATTCGGAAATACTTCTAGCAGTTAGTGCCTTTGCTTTATTTTCAAGTTGTTTTCAATCGTTGCCAATGCTTCCTGGAAATCTTTTATGCACAATATTGGTAGAATTGTTGGGATGGAATGTGTTCTGTGTATGCAAACACAAATTACTGTTTTATCTGTTCTTTTTTTTAACTCCCATCCAGCCTTGATGAAGGTTTCTTTTCACTTTATTTTGTTTTCACTTTGTTCATTATTTCTCAGGACCTTTTCTTCTGTTTTTGGCTATATCAGCTCTAGTGAAGCATTTAGTTTTGGATAAGCTGTTTCATAGTTATATATTTGATTCTTTGGTGTCAATATTTTTTAAATTAAATGCTAGAATAAACATTTGTGCCTTCTTGTTTCTGAAGCCTTCATTATGATTACTCTAGACAAGTGAGGTTTTGTATTTCCAGTCAATGATTCTGTTCACCTTTGCTGTGCCTAAGGATACTATTGTGAGAAAATAACACAATAACTTGTAGGGTATATTTAATTTACTAGTCTGTTTTATGTTGAGAAAATTGATGGGTTTTCATATATTTTAGTGCAGATTTCTGTTTATAAGCTTGGCATCAGTAGATCAACCTAAACGATGCCATATATCCCTAAGGTTTTAAGCAGTCATTCTTTTCCTAAACCTTTTCTCCCTTCATCTCATCTATAGTTTACTGTGGATTTAACTGTTCAATTATTAGGCTGTAATCGGCTAATCTGTAATTGTTATTATTAGAAGCAAAGTAAATTTAAGTGATTGAACCTTTTCATTTATAAGTTCCATGCTAAAATATACTTGGACTTACATTTCTACAGATTTTCAAATTTTTACTTGTTTAGCCAGACTGATATTTTCAGAAATTTATTCATTTTGTTGCTGTTCAAATAGAAAAGAAATTTTATAGTTTTTCCAGAGTGCTTTTTATGTTGTTTTAAAAAATTACAGAAACTATAAGAATGCAGTAGCCCACATATCTCATTTTACATTTTCATGTTATATCTATTTATACTGTATCTTAAGTTGATATAATTTGATTATTCTTTCATAGAGTTTCCATAATAATAATTCAGTTCATTCTTTTCTTGCTTCAAAATTTTGAGGTGCAGATGAAATGGTTCTGAGAGTAAAGATGCTTGCTCTCAATCCTGAAAACGTGAGTTCAGTCCCTGAAAATCTTGTGGTGGAAGGCCAGAACCAACTTCTGTAAGATTTCCTGACCTCTGTACACTCTCTCTCTCTGAATAAAATATAAACAGTATTTTAAAAAGACTCTTCTTTTTTGACTTGTCCAGTGGATTATTCTTTTTCCCTTCAGAGTCACTTTTAGCCTCTTCCTTGGCAAGGCTTCATTCTGTGATGTCTTTGTCATATAGCACTATCATTAAGTCTGTGTGTCCTGACCGACCATTTCCTGTAAAGAGATGCCTGGATTCCTGTCTCTGGATCCTTTTGAGGAATCTGCTGTGGGTTTCTCTAGGGTGGTCTTTGGAATTGACTCTGATGAGCTACTGTGGAGGGCAAGGATAGGTCAAAGCTAGTAGAGTGCAGGTGGCTGCTCGGATTTCAGGTTCTTTCTTTTTTAGACTGAGCAGAAACTAATTTTTGTCTTTCTACTAAGAGGAAAATACATTTCTAAACTTAGCCAACTCAACAAAAGTATAATTGAATATGAGAAGTGTATACACATACACATGTGTGCGTGCACACACGCACACATTAAAACATATCTAAAGCTATTATCTTGATGTCTGGCTTTAGAAAGAATTTGGCATTACATAATTACATATTCCAGAAAGTCAGGCCTAAAGAGTTAAGAAGAACATTGCTTTTACTATACCGTAGTAACTAGTTTTACTCTACTGTAGTTCAGTATTTGTTTGATTTATTTGGACATGCTCTTGCAGTCCATTTTCAAAGATTCGAGCTGAACAGTTCCTACATTCCAGCTGTCCTAATTGCTTTGGTTGCATACTTTAGGTTCAATTTCTTCTCAAGTAGATTCTTTCACAAAAGATTCAGGAAGATTATTATTTTAATCCTTGCTGATTTGCACAGCAATAACTCAGATGTAGTTTTCATTAATATAATTTTTTAATTTTTGATTCTTTTTTAATAAAGAAATATATCCACCCCACCTGTCCACCTCCCTGTATTCTTTCATCACATCTCCATCCCAATCTCTTCCTCTTTTCTTCTTTTTATTTTTTTATAACCTACTAAGTCCAGTCATGGCTGCCCATGTGTCCATATCCTGGAACGGAGAAGCCAACTAGTGATCACACACCGCCAGAGAAAAATGGCATCAACAGCCAATCGCGCCACAGTAAGGGATGGGGCCTGGAGAGCATCTCCTTCAACATCCTATGCTAAGATTTTGGTCTTATGAAGATAACCACATCAGCTGTGAATTAATGAATGCAATGTGTCATGTCCTGAAGAAAGCGTTTCACAGCACTCTGCCCAATTATCCAGCTCTTATATTCATGCTGCATCCTCTTTCTGTGATGTTCCCTCAGTTGTATTTTTATCTATAGCTCAAGCACATGCTAGCACCATGCCTTTGAATTTACTAGCTTGATGAACTATGAATCTCTTTTCGTTACACATTATCCTGTTTCTAATATTCTGTTGTTGCAACAAAAATGAACTATGACAGTGGATCATGTATTGATCTAATTTTTCTTTACTTTTGTGCCAAGGAAGACAGACCAATAAAGGATGCTGGTAAAATGCCTAGAACATGCTGACTAGAAAACTAAACTAGTCAGAATTATGTTAGATAATCAATATTATGATACATTAGATTGGATAGAGTTACATATCCCCTTCCTATAGGATTTTTCTTTTTTGAGACAGGGTCTCATGATGTAGCCTTAGCTGGCATGGAACTCATGTATACTAGAATGGCCTCAAAGTCATAGGAATCTGCCTGCTCTTGCTTCTCAGATGCTAGGTTTAAAGGTATACATCGCTATGCCTGGCCCCCATTTTTTTCTTATTCTCAGTTATCCAGTTTTAATTTCTTTTAAAAATAATTCTTTGTAATTATGAGACAATATAAAATATAATTTGGTAGTGATAATATTTAAATATTCATGTAATACATAATAAACTGTATTTAAACCTATAGTTTCTAAGATAATAGCTCTTATTAAAATTTACTAAAGCTAAATCTATTTATAAGTGGAATTTTATCAGTTTTGTCTTTTAACTATAGTGAACCAATGGCATGCACATTCTCTACTTGTATATAATATTTGGCTATTTTCAAATCTCAGCTTAAAAAATACATCATTTTTAAGCTGGGTGGTGGTGGCACATGCGTTTAATCCCAGCATTCAGGAGGCAGAAGCAAGTGGATTTCTGTGAATTCGAGGCCAACCGGGTCTATAAGATCTAGTTCCAGGACAGGCTCCAAAGCTCCAGAGAAACCCTGTTTTGAAAAACCAAAAAAAAAAAAAAAGTATTATTTAGAATATTTTGAAATTGGAGAAAAGCCACCTAAAGTCTTTCAGTCTCAGTGCATTTGCTATTTTGATTTGATTTCTATGAAGATTAAAATGGGTTAAACATTATAAACCACTACATTTAAAGTTGTCTTCTAAGATGGATATACAGTATCATAACTTTAGGGTCAGGATTAAATCGTTCAATAAAACTAAACTGCTATGGTTGCAGTTTCACCCTGCTTAAGAGTTTCTACTCTTCTTACATATTAAAGCAGTCTTTAATTTTGCCTTGCACTTTATATAAAGAAAGCCTTTTGAGAGTACCTTATATTTTTCAGTAAATGACTTTTATTACAGTCAACTTTCATTGCACTATTAATGCTTTATTTAAGTGCTTGAATATTACCAAGCTTTTTCTCTCTTATAGTATTTTGATCACCTTAACCTCCCACTTTTTCTAATAACTCTTCCCAGATCTACCCTCATCACTTTCTTTTTTTTTTTTAAAAAAAAAAATAGCCCTACTGAGTCCAGTTTGTACTATTAATATTCTCATGGTTGTGAGGCCATCCACTGGAGTATAGTTGACCAGCCAGAGACCATTTTCTTAAAGAATACATAATTACCCTCCCAAGAAGCCATCAACATCATTAGCTCCTGCAAGGAGGTTTATGAGCCCTCCCTCTCCTATGCTAGAACATTAGTTTGCTTATTCTTCTCTTTTTCTTTTTGGTGTTGTAGCACTGGCTGTCCTGGAACTCACTCTGTAGACCAGGCTGTCCTGGAACTCAGAGATCAGCCTGCCTCTGCCTTCCCAGTGCTGGAACTAAAGGTGTGCCGTCTGGCTGACTTGGCGACTTGTGTGCAGGCATTCAGAGCTAGTGTGAGTTCACGAGTGCAGTATCTTGTCCTGTCCAGAATACAGTGCTTTTACTCTGATTCTCCCTAACCTCTGACTCTTAAAAATGTTTCTGCCTTCTCTTCTGTGATGGTCCTTGAAGCTTGGTAGGGGTGATGATAAAAATGTCCTATTTGTGACTGAGCACTCCATCTCATGAACTCTTAATTCTTTGCACGTTGATCAGTTGTGAATTTGTATTAACCACCACCTCTGTGCCAAGAAACTTATGCTGAAGATGGATAGCTGCACTAATCTGTAGGTACATAGAGATGAATTTACAGGACAGTTTGATATTGTGTCTTTTTAACAAAATAATAGGAATAGATTTATCCCCTGTGACCTGTGAATAACATCAACCATGGGTTCTTAGCTGGATTAACAGTACTAGAAATGCTTTTCCTTTGTGGAGTGAGTCTTAAATCTGACTTAAATAGTAAAGCAACTGTTTACTATTGTAACATTTCATGCTACTATTGCACCCATGGGCATATCTTGTCATACTGGTCATTGTGGTTCACAAGGTTCTCAGTTGAGTAAAGCTGTTGCTAACTTCCTCCCAGCAGCCTACATCAGATCCTTCTGATAGTATGAAAGCTATCTGGCATGAAGAAGCTTCTTGGTCAGTACCCACTTGATTTCTCCATGTCCTGTGAGCAAAAATGTGATGTCTTCAACAATAGTATCTTATCAAGTTCTCGTCTTCACCTGAGAACAGGGATAGTAGCCTGTAATTCTTTTTGCAGGGGTAGGGTGTCTTTGGGTTAGCCATTACAATCATGATGTATCTGAACCTGGCATTGGGGTTTGCATTTAGCAACATAAAGCTTCTGGAGCATTATCCCTTGTGTAGGGTAACTCAAGTTAAACTCCTTTATACGAATAAATAAATGTATGCATGTGTAGAAAACAAAAGATGTTTCTGTATGCTTTTCAAAACATCTTTAGTGTTATCCAAATCTTTATTTAGCTTTCATCTTCCTAATGTTCATCAGTATTTGCCTGAGCTCTTTATTGAAAATTTGCTGTAAGGCTAGTGTTTAGTTTGGAAAGTGACTTTTTTGAAGGAGCAGACTTGGTTATTAAAATTAGTTAGATCTAGAAGTTTAGCATATCATTGCAAATTTCAAAAAAAACTAGTTGCCCTTTATGTAGCAGGATGTTCTGTTGAGTCAACCTTATATGTATTCTCTCTCTCTCTCTCTCTCTCTCTCTCTCTCTCTCTCTCTCTCTCTCTCTCTCACACACACACACACACACACACACACCTGGATCCCAAAGATTTAGCTCCAGTTTTCTAGCCATTGGCTTTTGAGCTTTTGTAGAATTTGGGTGACCTGGTACCCGAACAGTTCATTAAAAATGTTTAGCTTCCTTCTACCAAATTCTCTTAGACAGGATTTTGCTGTGTATCTCAGGATCCTGACTTTAGGATCCTGCTTCCTCAGCCTCTTGAGTGTTAGTTAGTATTAATAGGCAAATAATGCTTGGTGAAAAACAAGAACAGATCTTGTGTTTGTATATGTGTTTGTGCCAAGGCATGTCTGTGAAGGGCTGAGGAAAACGCGGGTGTTAGTTTTTTCAACTTGATTGAGAAAGGTCACTTTGTTACATAAGGTATGCTAGCTGGCATGAGAAAGTCTTTGAAGATATTCCTTTCTCTGCTTCCTATTTCCATGTAAGAATATGTTACTGAGATGACAGATGATGTACTACTGATTCTATTGGCTAGTATTATTAGTTTAGTATTTGTATTAAAATGCTGATGTGATTTTGGTATAGAAAATAAGGGGAAGAAATAATGTTAGTACTTAGTTTTCTTAAGCATGTTGCTGAATACTTTTATGTTATATTCTTTGCAGTTGTAATAAAGTTCTTGAATTAAGGATTAAGTAGTTGATTCTTATTGGTGCTGTTGTGACAGCTGTTCATAGAATTACTGTCTATACAATACTTCTAGGAATGATAGCTCTATTTAAAGATCTAAATATAGATGATTTAAGTTTATGCTTTGTGTCATTGTCATCAGCTTTGGCTGATCTTGATTTGATTGAAGTCTAAACCTAGAGGACTGATAGTTTTTATTTGCTCAGACTGAAATGAGTATATGATAACAGACTGAGTCTAATAAAGAATGGGAGAACTCCATGTATTGTATGCTTTACGTTATGCATAATGTTCAGAAATAAGACATATTTACTACTTGCTAAGTGTTGTTTTTAGGGTATGGTGAATTGTATCATGTTACCCTATAGCTAAAGTTCTTAATGTTTCTAACATTCTTAAACTTTTTTTTGGAGAGATTCCATTTTGTTAACTTTCCACTGGAGATTATCTTAAAATGTCAGATTTTCAAAATTACTGGTTATCAGTAATCGCTCCTAAAATAAGAGAACAATGTTGGGAGCAAACTAGCTGGATATCCTGCTGTATTACCTTAGCAAGTTGGATTGATTATGCTAAAATCAAAACTGGGATTGGTGGAAAATATATACAAATTAATAAAATCTAAGGACATCTAGGGTTAGATCTTGAAGCAGTCAAAACCTCAACTCATTGGCAGTTTAAATAATACGAATAGTTGAGTTTGTTGAAATTGTTTTGCTATTTATGATAAATTATTTGATAACTCAGATTGTAATTGTATTTGATAAATGGAGTCATTATGGCAATTTCATGGAAGAATACTGTCATTGTCAGCTGAGGAAAACAAACACTCCATATTAACCTATGACCTTTTCATGTGTGACAGCACACTTGTGCACATACACATCTGAGCACATGTTCACACACACATGCAATTTTTTAAAATCTGTATTTACCATAAAATTTGGAGATTGTTATTATGGTTGCTGTTTTTTGTTTGTCTGTTTGCTTTTCTGAGACAGGATCTCATTATGTAGTCTTGGCTGTACTGGAACTCAATGTATACAGCAGTCTGGTCTTGAACCTACAGAACTCCACCTGTCTTTGCCTCCTGAGTGCTAGGATCAAAGGTGTGTGCCACCATGCCTGACTAGGAGGATTTTTTACTTTTTACTTTTTAGAGGTGATAGGTACTGAACCCCAATGTCTTATGCTGATCAAGTGATCTACATAATTCAGCTTAAAAAGAATTGGAAAAGCATACAAACTAGATACAACTTCCAAATAGCTTAGAGTAGGTTAAGTACAGGACAGAACCGTGAGTTTCCCTCAAATAAACTCATGAAGCTTTGGGAGAAAGAAACATGGGTTTCTATATAAAGAGAAGCAATTCTTTAAATTGTTCAAAGCATTGTTAAAAAGTAAAAGAAGTTTTAACCTAGAGTCTATATGCTGTAATTTGAAAGATAGGCACATTCTTTTGAAAGTGTGTTTAGCTTCTTGACAGAACTGTGAGTTTCCCTCAAAGAAAGGCACAAAGCTTTCTGAGAAAGAAGCACATTACTTTTCATTTTCTGTGTCTTTATTAGTGGGCAGCAACTGTTAAGTATTGGGTCTGTCATTCAAGGAGTAATTGTTTTTATCCTGTTTCTTTTTGATGTAAGAAGTATAAAGTGACTTTTATAAACCTTAAGAAGGACATGCCATTAAATTGTAAGATATACATTTTGTTTTTTGCAGTTTATGAAATTAGTAAATAATGTTTTTATAAACTTGGAAAAGTACTGGAAACAATTAAAAGGAGGTGGTAATAAAGAGGGACAAGGAAAACATAATAAAAAGCAAGTAGGAAGGAAGCATTAGAAAATGGGAAAAAATACAGTACAAGCCTATGACAATTGGGATTTGTGGGATAAACTCACTTTTTACAAGAAAAAGTCAGATCAGATAGTTTGTCTATGTGTACAAAACATACACATTAAATTTGATTAGATGATACTGAGAATAAACATACAAGACAAAGTTTGGAGCCATAATGTTTAGCTTGATGGTATTTTAAAATAAAAAGTTGTAAATGAGGCAGATTTTAATTACAGTGCATATAAGTAATAATGACATGCATTAAATTGTAAAGAACAAAAATATAGGTATGGATTTTTTCCAAAAGAAAAATTTTAGAACTCAGTAGTAGAATTAGAGTACCTTGCTAAGAAACAGATCAAATGACTCTTTACTCAAGATTTTTATTTAATTCAGTTGATAAGTTGAATGCTAAATGTAGCATCTTTATTTCCCAGGAAAATTAATCATTTTCTTCACAAAGCAAATTACAGGTGGTTACAAACAGTAGAAATAGACAACATTAGATTTTCTGTCTTTTGTGCACAGTAAACTTTCATTAAGTAATAAAAATAAAGAGTGAATTTGGTAATTTTTAGATTTTCTCTTAAAATCCTTAGGTCAAACAGAAGCTACATTTCTAAGGTAGTGCCTAGATAATGTAACATCTGTATACACAGTAGTTTTTCTCTATTTTGATAAACTAATTGTATTGTGGTTTCAAGAAGATACCTAAATGACAGTGACAAATTAAAATATTTTTTCTGATTTTTAGTAATATGGACAGTGTGCTTCCTGATTTAAAATAAGACTGTAAAGGCTGAGTCTTAGGAACTTGATGGTTCCCAATGCCCTGAACTTTATTATAGGTCCATATTAATAGTAAGGATTTTTGTGGTAGATACATGGTCAATCTTTTAATTTCTTTATATGTTAGGTTTTCCATGTGATAATGTTGATTTTCAATAGATATTTATGCTACCTGAATGGGGAAGAGAATTAAGTTGTTGGAGCAAATTGATCGAACTGTCTAGAATGTTCAGAGATCTCTCTGTCCTTTTCTCCTCGTCTCTTTCACCTTGCTGTATTTCATTACACAAATGAATTCTTTTTACTGCTTTGAATTCTTCATTCACAAATAAGAGTGTTGAATTAAAATATAAAGTTCTTTGTGAATGTTATTTGTTTGGTCATGAATCAATTCATTAACTATTATTGAACATCAGCTTCCTTTCATTCTGGTTAGTATCTGAAATTATGTTATGGTGGGAGAGTAAGACAAATTTAGGGTACCATGAAAGCAGAGGGGATTGAGGATTTCTTAACTAGAGAAGGAAGGCAACAACAGGATGTTGAGCAAGCTTTCACAGCACTGGTCTGATGCCTAACATCTAAACTGGTGTTAGAGATCAGTAAGAGTCAGATGAACTTGGAAGGACAGAATTATAGGCTGAGGAAATACAGGGTTCAGAGACAGTGACGTTCTACTTTTTGAAAAAAAAATACAAATTACTTATATGACTCTAGATAGTCATGTGGAAGAGTAGCAAGATAAAAAACAGTGAGATAAAGGCAAACCAAATTGTGGAAATCTTTTATGTCATAAAGTAGATGATACGTGGAATTAATTTTAGCAATGGTACCAAGGAGCCATTGTAAGATATAGCTGAAGTAAATGCAGAGATGGCATTTATAAACGAAAGTTGTAGTTTATGAGGCATAATGGAATTTTAATTAGAGTTACAGTAGAGCTGATGCATAGTTTACAGATCTCTAGAATGATTGGGCTTTTAAGGATTTGTGAGAAGGTATGTTTCACACACACACACACGAATATATTGCCTTGGAAAAGGCTCCATAACTTTCATCAGCTTATACAAGAGGGTTATTAAGAGTTTGTATATTACTTGAAAAAGTGATGGAATAATATTTATAAACTTTGAAGTTTATTAATTTAAAAATATGCTCTGACCTCTAATCATGTTTTTTTCACTTTTTTAGTGGACAGGCCAAAATCTCAACAAATTCGAACCTCTAGTACAATAAGGCGAACCTCTTCTTTGGATGCGATAACAGGACCTTACCTCACAGGACAGTGGCCACGGGACCCTCATGTTCACTACCCTTCATGCATGAAAGATAAAGCTACTCAGGTAAGATGAGCAAAGCAAAACCAGTTCTTTGATTTTTGAAACTAGAATGCAATTAAATTATCCTGGATATGAAATAAAGCCAACCAAAGAAAAATTCCTTGTTTTAAATATGTTGCATTATAATAATTTTTCTCAGTTGGGTATAGAAGTTTTAAGTTACTTAATATTTGTAAATTCAGTCTATATTATATGACTTTAGAGACATGCTGTCATTTTAAGGATTGTTTTATAATAAAAAGATTGTTCTATAATAAAATGAAGATAATGACTGGGAAGCATTTTAGAAAATCTGTTTTTCGAAGAAAAGTTTGCACAGGTCTTGAAAAATAACTTCTAGATTATTAGCAGCATGAACTATTTTGGTTTTTCAAGACAGGGATTCTCTGTAGCTTTCGAAGCTGTCCTGGACTAGCTTTTGTAGACCAGGATGGTCTTGAACTCACAGAGATCCACCTGTCTCTGCCTCCCAAGTGCTGGGATTAAAGGTGTGCACCACCACTGTCCAGCCTAAATGTTTTTTGAAAGTCATGAAGTATATTAAAAATATAAGTGATTGTTATTGGGCATAAAGGACACATCATACAGGTAGGGATAGAAGATAGTAGGTATTAGATTAGGTAAATATGTAAATGTAAGGGCATTCAGAATAAGTACACTTGGAGCTTAATAGTTTTAAAAATACAGTTTCTTATTGGAAGAATGCAGGAGAGTACATTTTGGACATGGTCTATGAAAACCCTACCTATCAGGTTTTTTTTTTTTTTGTCATTATGTTAGGCAAGCTTGGAAACTGAAATGATTTGCTTTTTTTTTATTGTTAATCCCATTAGTTCTGCCTCATAATTTTTAATGCTGCAATCTTTTGCTTTCTATTGTTATAGCAAGGAAAAGGATATGGCATACAGTTGGATTCTCAGAAGAAAAAATTTGTATACCTTGGGCCTAGGCATTTAGAAAGAAATACAGAGATGACTGAGAACCATATTCTAGAAGAATTGGAATCACAGTTATGATAAAGTATAGATGTAAAGAATAAAAGAAAACAAGTTGAATGACTCAACATAGTTTTGGAAAGATAAAAGTTCTATTTGTTTGGAAACAGGCAGAGGGGGCAAACATTTACTAACTGTATACCATATACTGTTTGTTTTATTACCTGTATCTTGTTTAAGTTTCACAAGAATGTTGCAGTATAGTTCAGATGGGAAGCAGAAGCTCAAAGAAGCAAAACGATTTGCCTGTGATCGTGCATTTAAATCATATTAAAACTAGATTTCTTACACAGATTGTGTCTGGCTTTCCTAGTGTAATAGCTGACATGGTGCTGAAAATAGTTGCTGTTCTTTTTAGATTATACCCCCCCCAAGGCAAGAAAATCTCATGTTTATTAACCGTATGCTTTGTGCTGGCATTATCCAGAAACAATATTTATCTTTTAAAACAACTCTGAGAAACAGGAGCCTTAAGAACGAAATGCAGAGAGAACTGGATAATATAGTCTTAGAAGCCAAAAGAGAAAACATTTCTAGGAAAGATTAGTGATTGATACCAAAGAGAGGTCACAGAGAATATAAGGATCTTGGATTAAGGGCACATTGTCTTAGAAAGTATAGAATTAATGTTATGTTTGGGTAGAATGCTAAGAAATTGGGAAGTGGAGAGTAGTGCAGAGGTAAAGAAAAGTTCTAAGTTTTTTGCACATCTTTTTATCTGCACAATTGGTATATTGAAACCTAATGCATTGTTACACCATTAATATGATACTTAAGTGTGGCAAATGTTATAAACCCCTTAGGTATTAACACTAGCTGTAGGAAAAGCCACTTTTGATATTTTTCAGGGTCTTTGGTAAACATGAGCACCCATGTATCACATTATATAGTATACATTATATAGTTATATAAAAAACAGCTCACCAAGCCGGGCGGTGGTGGTGCACGCCTTTAATCCCAGCGCTCGGGAGGCAGAGGCAGGCGGATCTCTGAGTTCGAGACCAGCCTGGTCTACAAGAGCTAGTTCCAGGACAGGCTCTAGAAACTACAGGGAAACCCTGTCTCGAAAAACAAAAACAAAACCAACAAACAAACAAACAAACAAAAAAAACAGCTCACCTTTGACAAATAAATTTTCATAGGGACCAGAAAGTTGTGTTTGAACAGGAAATTCTGGGATTCCTCAGAGTTATATGGCAGGATATGTTCATATGGGCCCAAACCCATCTAAAGTCTAAACTGTTCTGTTCTTGCCCCATACTATATTCTGTAATTTGAAATGCTTTTTTACAATCATAGATATTTTGGATACATCCCTCACACACACACACATCGTCCTTAAAATTAAATTCTATTCATACTCTGAGGAAGTAAGACCCAGTAAGTAGGTCCTATCAGATTATGAAGGTCAGGTTTCCTGTAGTTTTGTTCTAAATAGACCCATGTATATCTCCCTACAACACTAGTAGGCTTGGGGTATGTATGTGCTTTGTCACTGAGGGTCAAAATTCCATATGTCTAGAATAGGGTCAGAATAATTGCCAATAAATCTTAGGGTACAGAGGGGGGCTTGCCATTCCTGGGTCTGGATAGAGGTCATTTATTTAAAATTTGACTTCAAAAGGAAAATTAAATATAAGGCTTAATTCTTAGATGATGAATTTAAGGCTTAGAAGAGTTAGCTGATGGTTGGTTACATGGCTTGTTAGGTGTGAAGAGATTGGAGCCCAGCTTGAGCTGGCTTTGTTTTTTCTTCACCACTTCTCAAACGGCCACTAATTTATATAGCATTTAATCTAGTGTTTGCCTCACTTGTCCAAGTAATGCTCTTGCTCCCAAAGCATCTCTAAGTTTAATTGAAGATGCAGGAGAGGAATATATAAAATTTTAGTGTTGTGTCTGTTCTTTATTGATTGATTCTTGAACTCCTGTGGGAATAATCTTAATGAATGTGAGTTAGGTAGGTAGTATGTACTCATCTTGCTATAGATATTAAATATTTGACTTACCCTTCTAAAAGGGCATTCATAAAATTTTCTTCTTTTCATATTGCTATGTTTTAATTACCTGATAATTAATGGCTAGAGAAAATGTGGGCCTTTAAATATATAATTTATTTGGATACTAAAAATGTTTTTCTTTTAATCCATACATCATTTAACAAACAACAGACACAGTCCAAGAAATGTGTTGTGCACTTTTATCATTGTGTGAGTGTTTAGAGTGAAGGCAGACCTAAACTGTGTTAGCCAATTGCTGGTTTCTTACCTCTTGGTGAAGAGCTGTTTGAGGCTCAGGTTGACAGAACAGCATGCTGGTTTGAGTAGAAGTTTTTCTTTTGAATGTTGAAGCATACGCTCTCATGATAAAGCATTGTATTTTTAAGTATATAATTAAATAATTTATTATCAGTTATTACATATGGAACATAGTTATGTATACTGTATGTTTATACAGCTCAGGACAATGTAATGTTTGTTTTCATCAGCATCACCATAAATGTGAAATATATTTGTGAACGTGTTAAAAGCACTATGATTAGGCAGTGAGAATGTTTTCAATCCCATTAATCTTTTTATGGGATCCTTGTTGTATGGGTCCTTCTAAATTTACTAAAATGTCATTATGGCATGCATGACTATATGAAATATGTTATTAGCCATAGTCATTATGAAACAACTTATTGCTTGAAGTTACTTCTCTGTATTGCAATTTGATGCCTTTTGGACCAGAATTGTTCCAGCCTTTGCCTCTAACCTCTCACAACCACAGTGTTATTGTGCTCATATGAATTTAATATTGTGCATCTGTGTAGATATTTAGGTTTAGATGTGAATGCATTTGTCAAAGTTTATACTAATGTGCATGTGTATTTTGCCATATGATTGTCTACCTTAAGAATAGGCTATAGAAACATAGTGAACTCTGAGCTGTTTCTAGATAAAGTATGATACTGTCTACTTTGAAATGGATTAAAAATAAGGTTTGATAGATGAATACATACATGATAAAGCACATATAGAAAATATTGATTAGGAATCTATGAGTTGTCTGTGGCGGGGAGTTGTTGCTGTAGTTGAAGCGGCGAAGATTGGAAATAACCAAAAATAGTCCTTTTATAATTACTCAATTTTAATACAAAGGGAGATAAGGGAACTCACAGAACCAAGGGTCCAACGGAGCAGAAGGAGAGCGCGGGCGAGCGCCAAGAACGGGGCTGCCTTCTGGCCCCCAATCCTATTTAAAGGGCAATGCTACCCCGCTGGAGCAGCCACGCCCCTGAACGCAGGGATTGGGCCAGCTGCCCCAACATCTCCCCTTTTTTGTCTAAATAAGACAGATTCAGAAACCAAATACAACTATATACAATGGGAACAGATTATATAAAATTACAAAAAGTAAACAATATCAGGCGAGAAGTATATAACGAAGAATTTTTCTAATCACTCTACTTTGAGAAGTCTAAATAATCTAGAAGGTAGCTACCATTATCTAATCTTCAACCCCATCAAAGATCTGAGAAGGAGAGTAAAATTACCAAAGCAACCAGGAAGCACAAACGAGAAACTTCCAAAATGTGCAACAGAAGACAGAGACAATTGACTACCTGGGCAACCACACGAAGTCTTGATAGCAATGTTGAGGCAACCAACTTTGGCTGAGGCCTGAAAAAACCTGACATACCATTATACAATGGCAAGGAACCTTTAGTAGAACTATCCTATCCTGTCTTGGCAAGATAAGACAATTCTGTTTTATCCACTTATGGATATTTCGTACTTTAGTCAGTAATGGAGGTATGGGCTTTTCTTTGCCCCAAGGCCAGTTCTGCCAAGTAGAAGACAAACTCCCAGTGGAGTGTCTTTGGTGCTCAACGTTCTCTCGGGAGTAGAGCATTGTTGCCAGGAGTGATTGTGTCTCATAAATACAAAACTGTAGGTTAGATTAAAGGCCATGTTCTACAGTTCTTCAAAGAGGTTGAAGATTATGCTATCTATACTAAATATAACCTCTATGTGTCTAAAAAACCTGATTGTCCTAAATATAAATATGACCAACATATAATTCTCAACACTTATGTAACTGTAAGACTAATAGAATAGACAACTGTGCAAAAAAATGAAGACAATGATTTCCAAAATGTAAACAGGGTCCTTACATAAATAATATCTGAGGTAGAAATGTACAGTGCAATATGGTAAACAATGTCATTACATAAATAATATCAGAGGTAGAGATGTACATTGCAATATAGTAAACAATGTCAATATAACAATTGTTTCAAACAGAGGTAGTATCATACTCTCATATAATGTTCAATATATCAATATACAAGAATCAACACTCATATAGTTTTTTTTTTTAAAAAAAAAGAAAAACAATAACTCACAAAAATCAATTATTCCTTCAGATCACCAGTTAATAATAATAATTTAAAAAAAAATGCGTTCTCCGGCTCAATCAGCTTAATTAAAGTTGAGCCGGCTCCACCCGCCTATGAATTTTGAGCAGGAATCTGCTGACCGCAGCAGACTGTGGGATACGAGTGGTTTCAGGTGGCTTGGCTGCCCGGGGTTTTGCCCCACGTGGGAGCGCCAGATGAAGCGGCGAAGATTGGAAATAACCAAAAATAGTCCTTTTATAATTACTCAATTTTAATACAAAGGGAGATAAGGGAACTCACAGAACCAAGGGTCCAACGGAGCAGAAGAGCGCGGGCGAGCGCCAAGAACGGGGCTGCCTTCTGGCCCCCAATCCTATTTAAAGGGCAATGCTACCCCGCTGGAGCAGCCACGCCCCTGAACGCAGGGATTGGGCCAGCTGCCCCAACATGTAGTTGAGATTGAACCCATAGTATTCCGCTTGGGAGAGAAGAACGACCTCTGAACCACACCACAGTTTTTAACTTTTCTATTTGAAAAATTTCTTAGATATTTTAGAACAAAAAATTGTCATCCCCTGAGCTAGTTTGGATAGTATGTGTGTGTAATCTTGGTGCTTGGGAGCTTGGGGACAGGAAGACTGAACATTTGAGACCATCGTGGTTACATAGTGGGACCCTTACTAAAAGAAAATAAAACATTTTTAAAAGTTGATATCTAATTGAGATGGTCACATATTCATCTGAACATTAAAAGATAAGGCTTACTGATTTTGAAAGCCACTGGAGAAATGGGTTGTTGCCAGTTTAGCTCAGCAGAAAGAAGAACTAAAAACATTTGTAAACTTTTGTGAAACTTTTTCCTTTAGTCTTCGAAGTGTAATGCTTTTTAGAGAAAAAAATACAACCTTTTAAAATTTGGGGTTAAAAAATGATTCAGCAGTTAAGAGCACTTGTTCTTGCAAAGGGTGCAGGTTCAGTTCCCAGCACTCACTCGGTGGCTTACAACCATCTGTAACTACAGATTCAGGGCATCTAACACCCTTTTCTGATATTCACAGGCACCAGACACAAAATGGGGAGACATACATGTAGATATAATACTCATATAAAATAAAAATAAATAAATCTAAATATTTTAATGAACTTGGAGTTAAGGTTACTATATTCAAGCAATAGGAACAGTTTCTCAGTCTTTGCTCCATAGTGTGAAGTATAATCTCTCATTTTATTTTAAACTTGTGTTTGAAAATGTATGTGTGTAATATTAGTATGTATTAATATTATACATAGTAATGTTAATATGTATGTGTAAATATTAGTAAAGTAGACAAACAGTGAAAACAGTCTGCAGCAATAATGGAAGGTATTTCCTGTGATTTCCCAGGTATACTAATGATTATGGCTGTTTGCTTTAAAGAGCTGGTATATATTTTTCTGGCAAGTGACATTACCAGTGTCCATTGCTACTCCATCCATCTGGGTCACCGAGTGGCAATTGAGAAGCATAAAATTCTTTTTTTTTTTTTTGCTCTTTGAACTGTTTAATTTAAGGTAAAAATTAGAGGCCACAGTAAGATCACAAAAAGTTAGCATCAAAGTACAGAGAAATATATATCTTCCATATGCTAAAAGTCAATAAAGTATACAGCTAAGCTTTAAGAAGGCAATTGTTGATGACTTATAGAAAACAAAAAGAAATAAAGCACTTGTACTCCCCTTAGACTATGACCTAAGTTCTATGTCAAATGCAAAAGGATTGAGTCCCTTAATTTGCAATTGTTTACAATGGCTTTCTGATACAAATCCAATCATTAGAAATGCTTTGCAAAGATTAATTTACTAATTAATTAGACATTATTTGTTTACATGTGCTGGCATTATATTCAGTAAAGTCAAAGGGAAAAGGGACAGTATATACCTTAAAAATATAGTATTATCTTTCATCAATTAATGTTTTTTTCCAGTTTATTTTTTATTAAAAATTGCCATCTCCTCCCCTCTTCCTCCCCCTTCCCTCCCCTCCCCTCCACCCACACCCCCACTCCCTCCCTCTTGAGGCCAAACAGCCATCAGGGTTCTCTACACTATGTTGAGTCCAAGGTCCTCCCAACTCCCCCCAGGTCCAGGAAGGTGAGCAACCGAACTGACAAGGCTCACACAGAGCCTGTCCATGTCGTAGAGACCAAGCCCATCGCCATTGTCCTTGGCTCCTCGGTCAGCCTCCACCATCAGCCACCCTCAGAGAGTCCGATTTGGTCGCATGTTCCATCAGTCCCATTCCAAGTGGACTTGGTGGTCTCCCATTAGTTCTGTCCTGCCGTCTCAGTGGGTGAACACGTCCCTCATGGTTCTGACTTTCTTTCTCATGATCTCTCTCCATCCGCTCCTCATCAGAACTTTGGGAGCTCAGTCCGGTGCTCCAATGTGGGGCTCTGTCTCTATCTCCATCCATCGCCAGGTGAAGGTTAAGGCTCACAGTGAGCCCGTCCATGCTGTAGAGTTCACATTCATTGCCGTTGTCCTTGGTTTCTCAGTCCTCCTCCACCGTCAGCCACATTCAGAGAGCCCGGTTTGGTCCCCTGTTCCATCAGTTCCATTCCAACTGGACTTGGTGGTCTCCCGTTAGATCTGTCCCACCGTCTCAATGGGTAAACGCACTCCTCACGGTCCTGACTTCCTTGCTCATGATCTCCCTCCTTTTGCTCCTCATTGGGACCTTGGGAGCTCAGTCCGGTGCTCCTATGTGGGGCTCTGTCATTTTCTCCATCCAATGCCAGGTGAAGGTTCTATGGTGATATGCAAGATATTCATGAGTATGGCAATAGGATTTGGCCATTTCTGGCACCCTCTCCTCAGCTGCCCAAGGACCTAGCTGGGGGCGTCTTCCTGGACACCTGGGAACCCCTCTAGAGTCAAGCCTCTGCCAACCCTAGAATGGCTCCCTTAAGTAAGATATATAATTCCTTGTTCCCATATCCACCCTTCCTATATCCCAACCATCCTATTCCCCCAAGCTCTTCCCATCCTCCACTTCACACTTTTCTCGCCCCATCCCCCCTCCCCCCATCCCACCCCACCCCTATGTTCCCATTTTTTGTCCGGCAATCTTGTCTACTTCCAGTATCCAGGAGGATAACTATATGTTTTTCTTTGGGTTCACCTTCTTATATAGCTTCTCTAGGATTTTTACGAATTATAGGCTCGATGTCCTTTATTTATGGCTAGAACCCAATTATGAGTGAGTACATCCCATGTTCATCTTTTTGGGCCTGGGTTACCTCACTCAGGATGGTGTTTTCTATTTCCCTCCATTTGCATGCAAAATTCAAGATGTCATTGTTTTTTACCGCTGAGTAGTATTCTAGCATGTATATATTCCACACTTTCTTCAACCATTCTTCCACTGAAGGGCATCTAGGTTGTTTCCAGGTTCTGGCTATTACAAATAATGCTGCTATAAGGCATAAAATTCTTACTGACCTAATCTTTGTGATATGAGCAGGAAAATACTTTAGAGTTCTAAGCTATTTGTGCTATCTTATAATCAGTGTACTGTGATGCAGTGTATAACCACTTCATACCATTTTACAGGGTTTTTGGAGCATATTACTTATTTTAATTAAACACTTGAAAAAATTCAGTGTGAACATAAAACCAGTATCAAAAAGAAGTGAATGAAAAAGATAAAGAACTTACTAGAAGTTGTGCCCCAACCAGTTTTGTTAGCTTAAATTTACTTTTTCCTTAATCTTATTTAAACTTAAAAAAAAAGTCTTAATAGTTTACTGTCCTGTTCACCTTTGGGCTTTACTTTGATCTTTTTTCTCATTTAGTAGAGGTAATTTTCTCTGTGCGAGTAATCCATCCAAATATGGGCTTGGACTTGGTATGTTACTGGTCTGTAGCTGATTCCATTTGATAGCCTGTGTTCAAGTTTTAAGAGACACTGATACCACCTCCTTTTAAACAAAAATGTGAATCATCTCAAATTAGATGTGTTCTAACAAAATAATGGATACAACATTTTTTACATGTGTCTTGATAAAGAAACAAGTCACCCAGCATTAAGTGAGAATTTTCACTTTGGATGCCACCCTTACCACTTGTCACAGGGTGATTCCACCATGCTGTTGAAATATCTCATTAAACCCACAAATGTTCCTTTCTCACAGGAATGCATTAACAGACTTTCCATACTTTTCTCGTGGTATTTAATTCATCTGTATTGAAACAGTAATACTACTTCAAGTTATTTGTTCCTGGGTTTTATCAATTTTGTTTAGTAAGTAGGGCCTTTTAGGGTCAGAATGGTCCTTGTACTTTAGATGAGTATGAGTAATAGCAGCCAACTAGTGAGTCCTCTTTAACTAATCATTATTAATACAATTTTTATGTGTGGTAGTGGGTAGATGCACGTGCTTTGAGAAATTTTGTGCCTGTAGAAATAAAATAAATATGTACATGCTGATCTAACTATTTTATACTGTAACTTTTTGATTGATGATCCTAGACATTCTGCCTTGACTTTATGGCTGACTTCAGTTTTATTAAATTCATCTTAGACTATTTTCTGCTATAATATTGCTGTGAAACTATCAACTTTCCCATATTAACTCTTACCCAAGTAAAGAATTATCTGTTTATTAAATTGTTATTATCCTTTAGAACAAAAACCTCAAATCTTCTTTTAAAATCAATCAATTTCTTGTTAAGCTTATATTGCTTAGTATTTTCTTTTATCATCTGCTATTGTAATTCAGGCCTTTGATTACTTTCTAATTTATTTGTACTGTATCCAAATATAATGTTATCATTTCTGATAAATTTTTAGATACTTTTCTTTAGCTTTCCAGGCATATGATCATATAAAGAACAATTTTGTTTTCTTTTTACCCATTCATTGTTTGTCTTTTCTTTGAATTGTGTGCTGTGTTAATATTCTCAACCATTCAGACTACTGATTATGCTAGCAAATATTGTTCTTGTCTCTAAGCAAATTTATTCAGTGGGTATTATTTCGCTGTGACATAGTATGGTTGATGTATAATATTTCTAGTATTATATTATATTCTGATTTTACTAATTTCATTTCTTGTTTTATTCATGAGTGATTGTTCATATTACGAATGGTTGCTTATATAACAAATGCCATTTCACCGTTATACATTACAGCATTCTATAATAAAATATCCCTTCAAAATTAATTATTCCATGGTGGAGATGAACACATTATCTCAAGCACGAAAGACAGAAAGTTCACCTATGCCACATCCCAGCTGTAGTAAATTTCATTGATATACTATTATTTGGTTGAATATTAACATTTCTAGATAAATGCATTGTTTACAGAAACTTAAAGTAAATATACAATAGCATACATTATTTATGATATTAAATATTAAGAAGTTCATTATTAAGTTCTAAAGTTTTGTTCTTTTTTTGTGAGGTAATACTAAGGCTAGTTTATGCTTGCTTTGTGAAAAGGTCTTGCAAGATTTCCCTCCATTGTGTTCTAGCATGGTGTAAAAACAATTTGAATTATTTATTACGTGAATTTGAAAGAACTTTGATCTATGACATTTACTAGCCTAGTATGTTTATAGAGTATAGTACTTTAGAAAAAAAAATCTCAATTTTCATCATGATTCTTTATCTCCTTTGGTTATATGGGAAAGAAATTTCAGTGCATGTATTCTTTGAGCCAGGCATTTGCAGAAGGCTCATTTGAGCTTAGAAGTTTAAGAACAGCTTTGCCAATATAGGAAAACCCTATCTCAGACAAACAACCCCACTAAAACTTGTATCTCTTAAAAATAAGAAATGGGTTGTTTAATCTTGAACGACCCTGGATGTAATGGTGTAAGCCTTTAATCCCAACACTCAGGTGAAGGCAGGCATAGCTCTGAGTTCAGGGTCAGCCTGGTCTACAAAGAGAGTTCTAGGACAGCCAGAGCTACATAATGAAACCCTGTCTCAAACAACAACAAAAACCCCCAAAGAACAAAATCTTGAATGAAATTTTTGTGTGTATGTGTGCCCATTTTCTAGGTGATGTTCTTCTTATATAGAATTTTACTATTTTAAATATTTTAATTATTATTTAGAATTACTTTTAGTAAAGCTATGGAACATTAATGTGCTAAAAGGTACATAGTTAGCATTTTATTATTTTTTAATCTCATTAATCTGTTGTATAGGGAGCTTCATGATTTTCCATCAGCAGCCTTCTCTGGGAGTCTGTCTTTGAGAATAAGTATTTAACAGTTGGCTGTAGTCATCACACAGTAAAATTACTATTCTGAATTAAGATATATTCATTCATTCTTTGAAGCAATATTAAAATATCTAGCCTCTTCCCCCTTTACCTAAAAAGAACTTGTGTAGGAAATCAAAGGAATAGGTGACTGTACCTTAATAATAATTAAGAGTAGAGAGCCTTCCTTCAGTTTACCAGTTAGATCAGAAATTTATTTGACCCAAAGTCACAGTTGATAGAGCCATTTGGGTGTCCCGTGCCCTTGCTCAAGGGCTTTCTGTTGAAATGTCCTTAAGTAACAGCAATTGCTTGGTTTTTAATATTTAGCTTTCTGAGTAGTTTTTATGTTCTACATATTAATCGTCAGCTATATAGTTGGCAGAGATATTGCTCCCATTTTCTGGGCTGTCTTTTTACACTGTTATTATCTGCTGTATAGAAGGTTCTTCGTTTTCTGTAATTTCACTTGTTACTTCTGCATTTGCGCATGTGTGTGTATGCATGTGGGAGTGGGTGTGTGTAAACATGAAAGTGTGACTAGATGTATGTGTGAAGGCTAGAAGTCAGCATATGAGTGTTATTCCTCAGACACTGTCTACATTGTTTTTTGAGACAGCATCTCTCATTGGACTGGAAATTTTTGTTTGTTTGTTTGTTTGTTTTTTGAGATAGGGTTTCTCTTTAGTTTTAGAGACTGTTCTGGAACTATCCCTTTTGACCAGGCTGGCCTTGAACTCGCAGAGAGCCTGCTACCTCTGCCTGCTGAGTGCTGGGATTAAAGGTGTGTGCCACCACTGCCTGGCATTGGACTGGAATTTACCTATTAGTATAGACCACCTGGCCAAGGAATTCCAGGGAGTGACCTTCCCCTCTGCAGCATGGGGTTACAACCCTACCACCATGCCCAGCTCTTACATGGGTTCTAGGAGTTGAACTCAGATCATCATGCTTGTGGGACAAACTCTTACTGACTAAGCTGTCTCTTCACCACTTCCCTCCAAGTTTGTCAGTTTTTGTATTATTTCCTGTACTGTTTAGAGTTATCATCAGAAAGTCTTTGCCTAGTCCTATATCTTGAAGTACTTTTTCTGTTTTCTTCCAGTGGTTGCATAGTTTCAGGTTTTACATTATGGTCTTCAGTCCATTTTTAATTGTTTTTTGATAGGATGAGAGATAGGGTTTTAGTTTTCTTCTGTGTGTGACTATTGAGGATACCATTACTACTCACTGGTTCTCTAAGACAACAGATCATAGAGATGACCTGCATGTCCTTATTTATTAGAACAGTGATCACAATAGTAGCTAAGTTATGGAATCACTCTTGGTGCTTATCAGCAGATAAGTAGACAAAATGTGATACACGTATGTATACCCATAAAGATGGATTTTATTTAGCCATAAAGAACAAAATGTTGTTTGAATGGAAGTGGATGGAACTGAAATTCATTAAGTGAAATGTCAGACTCAAAAAGACAATTATTGTAAGTTTTTTCACATAGAAGGATGCTAGACTCAATAGATGTATCTATAATCATGTATGTATGGTATAAAAGTAGATACAGATCTTGGAAAATTTTGGAAGTGAATATGATCAAAGTACATGATATACTTGAATGAAAATATCCTTAAGATATTTTATGTTATTTGTGGCTATTATGAAAGGTGATGTTTCTCTGATTTCTTTCTTAGCCCCTTTATCATTGGTATTTAGGAGGGCTACTAATTTTTTTGAGTTGATCTTGTATCTTGTCACATTACTAAATGTATTTATCAGCTGTAGGAGTTCCCTGGTAGAGTTTTTGGTGTCACTTATATATACTATTTTATCATCTGCAAATAATGAAAGTTTGACTTCTTCCTTTCTAGTTTGAATCCCCTTGATCTCCTTTCGTTGTCTTATTGTTATAGCCAGAACTTCAAGAACTATGTTGAATAGATATGAAGAGAGTGGACAGCCTTGTATTGTTCCTGATTTTAGAGGAATCGCTTTGAGTTTCTCTCCATTTAATTTGATGCAGACTATCGGCTTACTGTATATTGCTTTTATTATTTTTAGACGTGTTCCTTGTATCCCTGATCTCTCTAAGACCTTTATCATGAGTGGTGTTGGATTTTGTTGAATGCTTGTTTAGCATCCAATGAGATGATCATATGTTTTTTTCTTTCATTTTATTTATATGATGGATTCATTGATAGATTTTCATATGTTGAACCATCCCTGCGTATCTGGAATGAAGCCGACTTGATTATAGTGGATGATTTTTTTGATGTGTTTTTGGATTCAGTTTGCCAGGATTTTATTGAGTATTTTTACATCTATGATCATGAGTGAGATTGGTCTGGAGTTCTCATTCTTGGTTGAGTCTTTGTGTGGTTTTGGTATCAGGATAACTGTAGCAACATAAAAAGAATCTGACAATGTTCGTTCTGTTACTATTATGTGGAACACTTTGAGGAGTATAGGTATTAGCTCTTCTTGGAAGTTCTGGTAGAATTCTGCACTAAAACTACCCATCCCTGTGCTTTTATTAGTTGGGAGGGTTTTGATGACAGCTTCTATTTCCTTGCAGTTTATAGGTCTATTTAAATTGTTCACCTGGTCTTGATTTAACATAACATATCTTTGAGTAACACTAACCAGAGAAGCAAAAGGCCTATTTGACAAGAACTTTAAGTCTTTAAAGACAGGAATTGAAGAAGATAGCAGAAAATGGAAAGATCTCCCATGCTCTTGGATAGGTAGGATCAACATAATAAAAATGGCAGTCCTACCAAAAGCAATCTATAGACTCAGGCAATCCCCATCAAAATCCCAACACAATTCTTCACAGACCTTGAAAGAACAATAATCAGCTTCATATGGAAAAACAAATAACTCGGGATAGCAAAAAAATCTTGTACAGTAAAGGAACTTCCAGAGGCATCACCATTCCTGACATCAAGCTCTATTACAGAGCTACAGTAGTGAAAATAGTAATGGCATAAAAACAGGTTGACCAATGAAATCGAATCAAGAACCCGGATATTAATACACACACATGAACACCTGATTTTGACAAAGAAGCTAAAATTATACAATGGAAAAAAAGAAGGCATCTTCAGCTATGGTACTGGAATAACTGGATGTCAACATGTAGAAAAATAAAAATTGATTCATATCTACCCCATGCACAAAACTCATCTAAATGGATTAAAAACCTCAATATAAATCTGACTACACTGAACTTGACAGAAGAGAAACTGTTAAGTAGCCTTCAATGCATGGGCACAGGAGACCACTTCCTAAATATAACCCCAGTAGCACAGACACTAAGAGCAACAATAAATAAATGGGACCTTCCTGAAACTGAGAAGCTTTTGTAAAGCAAAGGACACACAGTAAATAAGTCAAAATGTCAGCCTACTAAATGGGAAAAGATCTTCACCAACCCCATATCAGACAAAGAACTGATCTCCAAAATATATAAAGAACTCAAGAAATTGAGACATCAGAATTCCAAATAACCCAAAACTAAAAAATGGGGTACATCACTAAACAGAGAATTCTTAACAAAAGAATCTCAAATGGCCGAAAGACACTTAAGGAGAAATGCAAATCAAAACAACTCTGAGATATCGTTTTACACTTGTCATAATGGCTAAGATCAAAAAGACCAATGATAACTTATGCTGGGGAGGATGTGGAGTAAGGGGAACACTCATCCATTGCTGGTGGGAATGCAAATTTGTGCAACCACTTTGAAAATCAGTATGACGGTTTTTCAGAAAATTGGGAATCAACCTACCTCAGGTTCCAGCAGTACCACTCTTGGGAATATACCCAAAAGATACTCCATCATACTACAAAGACATTTGTTCAGCTGTGTTCATAGCAGCATTATGTGTAATAGCCAGAACCTGGAAACAACCTATATGCCCTCAACCGAAGAATGGATTAAAGCGTGTGGCACATTTCCACATTAGAGTACTACTCAGTGGTAAAACAGCAATGATGTCTTGAAATTTGCGTGCAAAAGGATGGAACTAGAAAACACCATCCTGAGTGAGGTAATTCAGATTCAAAAAGATGAGTATGGTATGTACTTACTCATAAGTGGATACTAGCTATAAACAAATGACATTGAGCCCATAGTTCATGATCCTAGAGAAGCCAAGTAACAAACTGAACCCTAAGAACATATATAGATCTACCTGGAAAGTCGAAATAGACATGATCACCTGACAAAATTGGGAGTGTGGGAGTTGGGGGAGAAGAGAAAGGTGGAAGGGGAAGAGGAGCAGAGAAGGCGAGGTGGGAGGAGAACTTAAGGTAATGGGATAGTCGAGATGGAGGAAGGACAGAGATGAGAGCAAGGATAGAGATATCTTGATTGAGTGATCCATTGTGGGGCTAGCAAGAAACCTGGCTCTAGAGAAATTCCCAGGAATCCATAAGGATGAGCCCAGCTGTGACCACTAAGCAGTAGAGGAGAGGGGGTCCAATCTTGACTTGCCCTATAGTCAGACTGATGAATATCTTAAATATCACCATAGAACCTTCATCCAGAAACAGATGCAGAGACCCTCATTGGAACACTGGACTGAGCTCCCAAGGTCCAGTTGAAGAGTGGGAGGCATCAGAATATGAGCAAAGAGGTCAAGACCATGATGGGTTCACCCACTGAAACAGTCTACTTGAGCTAATGGGAGCTCACCAACTCCAGCGAGACAGGGACGGAACAGGCATATGTCCAAAGTAGTCCCTCTGAATGTGGGTGACAGTTGTGTAGCTGGGGCAGACTGAGGGGCCACTGGCAGTGGGACCAGGATTTATACCTATTGCATGTACTGGCTTTTGGGGAACTTGTTCTCTTTGGATGGATACCTTGCTCAGCCTAGACATAGTAGGATGGGCCCTGGAACTTCCCCAAAGCAATGTGCCTTACCCTCTCTGTGGAGTAGATGTGGGGATAAGTGGAGAGAATGGGAGGGAGGGAGTGGGAACTTGGATTGGTATGTATAATGAAAAAAGTTTGTTCTCTTTTTTAAAAAAATAGAAAAGAAAGTAACCCTAAGTTTTTCCTTAGTATAGCTAAAAATATACCTAAAAGAAACAAAATATTTCTCTCTGTACTGGGACCATGACTAATTTGGTATGGACCTACTTACTGTTCAACTCCTTTATAGGATTATAGTTTAGAATGAGCTCATAATTTAGAAATAATGTAAGAAATCATTATGTATCTTTAGATGCTAATGCTTATTATGTGTAAATGATTGATTTTTTAGATGAGAGGAACAGTGTAAACCTTCTGGAAAGGTTTCTATGTTTCTGGGTGCTGGAGGATAACTTGCTATTGCAGTGAGGATTATGCACAGTAATTTATGTTAAGGTTCTAACATAGTTATCTAGAACATAAGATACTGGTAAACATTAGCTACCTTTGTTTTATTTATTTAATTTTTTTATGTGTATGGGTGCTTTTGCCTACATGTATGTCTGGGCATCATGAGTGTGCAGTGCCCACTGAGACCCGAAGACTTCATAGGATCCTCTGGAACTGGACTTAAGAAAAGTTGTTAACTTCTATGATTGTTAGCCACCATGTTGGTACTGGGAACTGAACTGAGATCCTCTTCAAAAGCAATACTGAGCTGTCTGTCCAGGCCCAATAACTGCTTTTGTAGTAGAATATAATATTTCACTGTCATTAAGGTTAAATACAATGATATTAAAGAAAATTTCAGAAATATTGTTAATAGTATCAACAGTTGATTATGCAGTTATGAACAGTAAGTCTGATCTGGTAGGAAAAAGCTTAGAGATGATAGATTACCTCAGATCATGAAATGGCTCTAGAATTCTATAATTACTGCTAGGTCAGAATTCTTTCAATCAACTATTATATGTCTTCTTTTAATTTTGCAAATAAAAATAGTACTTTAGACTTAGAGATTCAAGCATGGGAGACTGAGTTTCTATTATGAAAACTTCCCCTTTGGCTGTTAAGTTTGTCATTATCTGGGCATGGTTGTTTTTTATGACTTAAGTAGGAGTTTGGGGAATGGTGTGAAAAATATTTGGCAGTATCTAGTAGTTCTATAGTACTCATTGTCATGCATAAGAGATTTTAAAAGCATTATATATTAAAATCTAGCAAGGAAAATAAGTGGTTAGTATCAAAGTGGAGGATTTTGAGTACTTTTTTATCAGTATTCTTATAGATAGACTTTTTTAGGCTTATTTGTTTAGATGCATAAAAGGTTATTTTTCTCCTCCTTGATAGTGGAAGCAGTTTGGATAGAAAGAGAAATATCCTAAAGTATAGTGGCCAAAGAACATGGTGTTCTACACAAAAGTAAAATTATTGAAATTATTGAGGACTGTTTCCAAAAAATCTATGGAACAATAACATGTCTTACGTGTTGTTAGTGAGTATACTTGTAAGTAGGGAAAAGTTAAGCAGATGTTTTAAATAAACAACAACAACAACTTGTATTTGAGTTTTTAAAATGCTAAATTGCATTGTATGTGGAGTAGAAAGATGCAGCATGTATGACTTCCCCCAAATTTATTGGCCATTGAACCCTTTTATTAAACATTTTTAGTAGTATCTAGAAACAAAGCTACAAGTAGCACTTCTATAATTTTATTCTATAGATAGTAGACAAAAAAATGGCAGTTGTACCTTGTGTCTTATTGATACCAAAGGAAAGAACCTCTACTTTGTCCATTTATTTGTCTATTTATAAGTTTTAAACATTTCTGAAATACTCAACATATAACAATTTAGGATTTATTTACAAATTAAATTTATTTACCCTTTGTTACTTCTGTAGCCTATTCATGGACAGTACTAAACTTTTGCCTCACCTTTTTCCTGAGATTGAGCTTTTGATTTATAGATATTGTAATCTTTGTGTGTCTGTGTATGTACATGTGTGTGTGTGTGAGAGAGAGAGAGACAGAGAGAAGAGAGAGAGAAAAGAGTGCTACTTGAAAGAAATATAAAAGTGTTAAGTCATGCAAAACCTGAAAATTTTGACTAATGTGGTATTACAGGAATAATTCTGTGAAAATTATTAAAAATACTGTTATTTGTTGATTAAATTATTTTCATGTTGTCGTATCTAGAATTGAACATGGGAAATTTTAATAATTTTCAATATATTAAATATATCATTTCTTAATCTTGCAGTTGCTAGTTGAATAAAATATTTTGTCAGCTGACTAAATGACTTCCTTTAACACTGAACCCTTTAAGCAGATTTTCTTTCCTGTATCCAGTTGTATTCAGTTGTCATTAGTTTGGTTTTGGAAAATTGCCACTACTTTAACAGGTAGTAATTGTTTTAAAGTTGCTCATAGTATTTTGAACTATGTAAAGTCAAGTGATTGCTTCTTTGTCACATGGAGATTCTTAAGTAAAGTCTCAGCATAAACATGTGTTTAGCATTCAATACAAAAAGCTTTTTATTGCCACATGTTTTTTGTGGTAATTATTACCTATTATCTGTCTCCTAGTTTTTACTTTCTCTAATTAGTATTATACTAGGCTTTCTCATATGTTACATTGGGGTATAACAATTTTTTTATAACTCCTCAGGTTCTTAAAACTTTATGGAAGTATGTGACATTAAATGTTATACTTTCGTTAATATTTATTAATGATTAAATAATTGAAAATTATATTTTAGTGAAAATGACTGATATGTAGCTTAGTTTTTAAAAAGACTGGACAAGTCAATATATTTATATTTGTTTGTAATCCTTTTCTATTAGGTTTTTAAATAACTGCATTTGTAAATGAAGATGCCTAATACTTTGCTCCAAAGATATTCTTGTTTATTCTCCTTCTTTTAGTAAAATTGACCTGGTTAGAAATTTGTTATATAAGTCTACAATACAAATATTTCTAAAAGTTGCTTGTCATCTGTCTGTTTTTAGTAGAAATTGTTTTTTAAAATTTGTGTATAGTAGTATATTATGGGTATTTTAATAAATAAATCTTGCCTGAAGACCAGAGGTAAAACCAAAGCCACTAGAGGTCAGGTAATGGTGACATACAACAAAATATGATAGAGTATTTTCCTTAATTTGCCAAATGTAAATAGACTAAATATTGTAACTCTAATTCTTGATTGATAACTGTTTTATATATGTAATTTTACTATGCTAAAGTTAAAACCTTTTTGACAGAAAAGGGGAGATGATGTGGAATATTTTTCTGTATATGTGTTGCTTTTATTGGTTGATGAATAAAGCTGTTTCAGCCAATGGCTTAGCAGAGTTAAGCCAGGCAGGAAATCAGAACAGAGATGTAGAGAGAGAGTAGGTGTTGTCAAAGAGACACCATGTAACAGCTGAAGGAGAAAGATGGCAGAACATTACCAGTAAGTCACAGCCTTGTGGCAATACATAGATTAACAGAAATGGGTTAATTTCTATTAGGAATATGCCTGAACCATTGACCTAACAGTGTTGAATTAATATAGTCTCTGTGTGTGTCTTTGGGACTGAACAGCTGGGGGACCAGGCAGGACAGAAACTTTTGCTTACATTTGTTCTCTTTAAAAGCTCAGTCACAGTTTTATTTGATTTTGATAACTATGTTATTAATGCTGATGTGAAGATATCAAATGATTTTTTTAAGCTAGATGACTCAGAAATCTTAGATTAATCTAGTCTAATCAACATTTAAAAGATTTTAGTAGTGCTAGGAATTGTTTTTCAGTTGTTTGAAATTTGGTGATAGCATTATTACTGTTTCTTACATTTCTATTTGTTTTTGTTTTTGTTTTTTTAAAGACACCTAGTTGTTGGGCAGAGGAGGGAGCAGAAAAACGATCCCATCAGCGCTCTGCATCATGGGGAAGTGCTGATCAACTGAAGGAGGTATGTTATCTTTTTTATTTTATTTTATAACTTGTTTTGATCTTGATGGGTTGTTTTTAGTATTTTCTCATTATAGTGAGGCTTCTATTTGTTATAACCTACTTTTTTCATAGCCAGAGTTGAAACATACTTTAGTAAAAAGTAAATTTTCCTTATTTTTGTAGCCTTTATAGTCTCAATAAATATGTACCCCACCAATTGTGACATTTCTAGAATCAACCTTGATTTTATGTATTAATCTCTGTTTTAGTAATCATTTTTGTTTTAGTTATATTTATTTTTCCTTAGCTTGCTTTTTTTTTTTAAATCACAACAACCAGGGCCATAGATCATAGCTTTCTACAATGATAAGATAGTACTTTTTGTTTTCTGAAAGCTTTTTATAATATCCAGCTTATGATCTGTTGGGACCTTGTACTACAGTGGAAGCCAAATCTTGTAGAAATGAGCTATTCCTTAATATTTTATGAATAGACCAAAATATATCTATATATTATTTTTCCTGATAGTTTTTTCCATGCAAATTATAATTTTTTACCTATTTGTTCTTTCAAAGCTATAGGAAACCCAGAGTTAAAATATCTAGGCCATCTCTTAGGTAAGCACTTCTTCCAAAGATGATTATCTGTCTCTGCTGCCATCTTCTCAGTGGGGACAACTCATTGCTTTTAAGAGAACGAGTGTACTGGTTTTAGCTGAAGTTGGCAAGTATTTTTTGTCTTAGTTTGCTTTCTAGTGCTATGATAAACACCGTGACCTTAAGCAACTTGGGGAAGAAAGGTTTAATTTTATCTTACGGTTTACAGATTACAGTCTATCATTGGGGACCTAAGGCAGGAACCTGGAAGTAAGACTATATAGCCGAGGCTATGTAGAAATGTTGCTTACTTGTTTGTTACACATGGCTTGCTTAGTTACCTTTTTTATATAACCCGGGACCACCTCACCAGAAGTGGCATTGTTCATAACGCGTTGAACCCTCCCATATCAATCATTGATCAAGAAAATGCCCTATAAACTTGCTTATGGGCCATCTGATTGGAGGCATTTTCTCAGTTAAGGTTCTTCCCAGGTAACTATAGCGTATGTCAATTTGACAAAACACTAGCCTGCACAGTTCTTTTATACTTTGAATTCATGATTATATCACTGAATTTTTGACTCCTAACACTTGGATCAGTATTGTCCCCTTAAAATTCTGAAAGGTTACCAGTAAACCAGCTTTGGTGTAGGTTAACTATAAACATTTCTCTCAAATTTTATTTATGTGTATTTGGGTATGTCTGCTTGTCTGTATGGAACCACATAGTCCAGAAAAGTGCCTTAGATACCTTGGAACTGGATTTACTAGGAATCATACCTGGGTCCTCTGCAATACAAGCCAGTACTCAATTGCTGAGCCATCTCTTTAGGTTCAGAATTTCTCTTGAATGTTTTTCCTATGCAGAGTTCCAGACTGACCAGTATTAATTTTATATACTTTAGGTTGCCAAATTACTCATATACTGTGATGTCTAATCCAAATGGTATGGTAGCATAATATTGCCTATGACTTTATTTTTAGCCTCCTTAGAATGTAGAAAATCCGTAATTTTGGCCTGCCTCTTATCTATATACATAATGAATAGAAGTAGATTTCCCTAGAGGAAGCAAAAGAAAAGGCTTAGTCTAATGCATCTAGACTGCAATAGGGATAAAACTCAAGTATAGAATATAAATAATGATAAATCTTCCATTTTATTCAGTATAGTTTCAGATATACTGCTGATATTTCACATAGTTCTGTTAGAACTGAGTGCTTATAGCAACACGGTATATGCTACTACAGGGGAGCAGCTGAATTACAAGAATTGATTGTTCTCTTAGAAAACAACTGTAAAACCAAACAGTTTCATCTCTCTAGATGAAATCAAAGTAATTGAGCAGTTTTGCTTATGAAAACTTGGGGTTTGAATAGTATAAATTGTGGTATTCTTCAAAATGAAAGAACGATTGCAAAGGAGATTGAAGATGCCAGTGGAAATAAAACTCAGTTATGATTGTAAAAGACCAGAACTTAAAAGGCAGTTTTGTACATTCATGTGCACGCGCGCGCGCACACACACACACACACACACACACACACACACACACACACACACACAGAGAGAGAGAGAGAGAGAGAGAGAGAGAGAGAGAGATCTAGATCTAGTAAGTCTTACAAATGTTCATTGAAGAAAATAAAAGCTCATTGGTAGGCTACCATATGGTAAATTAGTCAATTTTTGATCATCTTTTAGTTTTATAAGCTCATAATATCTCGACATCAAGGATATTACTTAGTGAAGTGGTTGAGATCCTGACTGGTACATATTTTGTAGTTAAAAATTAATACAGGATTGCTTGCACAGCATTGTGAAGTACTAAAAAAGACTTACAAATTGAAGGTCAAAGACCATTTGTCATTAGGTTTCTCACATGTGAAAGGAACTTTATTTTCAAGTGTTTCCCCATCTGTAAAGTGGATATCACCAAGAGTGTATGTTTTTGAAAAGTTAGACAATGATCTAGTTAACTTTTCTGTTGTGGTAAACACTATGGCCAAAAGCAACGTACAGAAAGAAACAGTTTATTTTCATCTTACAGGTCACAGATGGTTGTTAAGGGGAGTCAGAGCAGGAGCATAAGACATGGACTAGCAGAGCACTGCTTACTGGGCTGCCTTCTTGTTGCTCCCGCTCGTGATATGCTAGTTGGTTTTGTTTTCTCAGACAGTGTCTCTGTGTTGTCTTTGGTATCTGTCTTGGACTAGCTCTTGTAGATCAGGCTGCCCTCGAACTCACAGAGATCCACCTGCCTCTGCCTCCCAAGTACTGGGATTAAAGGCATGCGCCACCACCGCACAGCTCGATCAGCTAGCTTTTTATACAACCCTAGTCCACTTGTCTAGGGATGTTGCTGCCCAGAGTAGGCTGGGTCTTCCCACAGCAATCATCAATCATGGCAGTCTTTCCCAGCCATGGCCACAGATCAGTCTGACTTGGACAGTTCTTCAGTTGAGGGACCCTCATTCCAGATGACTCTAGGTTACACCAAGCTGGCAATAAAAACTAATCAGCACTCTATTACAGTTGTTAATGCTGTATTATAGTTGTAAATTTGATTTTGTATTAAAACTTACTGTTTATGAAAGTTCTCCCAAAGCAATTCTAGTTTGAGATGTTTGTGAGTTGTCTTTGTCTATCTCTGAGTCATTTATGTGAAACTGTATATGGGCAGGCATGTGACTGTAGGGATCAATTTGCTTTTACTCAAACTGTAGAACTTTTCTGTGAAAATACTTGATCTTGTTATATTGTTTTATATCAAAAGTAGTAACAGCCTGAGATTTATGACCAAGTTCATTTTAGAAAAAATAGATTATATTTAATTATTTAAGGATAGGAGTGATATAATTCAACTCTTGTTAAATGTTTTATTCTCATCTGTTCATAAGATTTATCTTCTTTTTTCTTTTTATCTTAATTCTCCAAGTCAATATAGGTAGATTGATGGTTGTGTTAGTTTTCCATTGCTATGCTAAAATACATAAGATAATCCACTTAAAAGGAAGGAAGGCTTATTTTGACACATCTTTTCAAATTTTTCAGTCCATGATAACTGGGCTCTTTTGCTATGAGCCTGTGGTGTGGAACTCATCATACTGAAGCTTTGTCACCTCATGGTGGATGGGAAGTAAAAAGACAGGGAAGATTTGGGAATCTTTATCCTTGTAGCACACACCCAGTGACCTCACCTTTTCCCATGAAGATTAACTCTTAAAGCTTCCACAACCTTTGAGTAGCACCATAAACTGAGGAAATGCCATAGTAACACCTCTAGACCTTTGAGAAGACATTCTAGACCTTAAATATAATGGATTAAGAGAGTGGCCTGCATAATTCTGTTTTTTGTTTCAATTTTGTAATGTAAATGTGTTATGCTTTGAAAACTTTTTTACCCACGTCCATACCTTGAAGTGGCAATAATAATAGTATCTATCTCATATTCTTTTGTTGAAAATCAAATGCAACAAGTACTATCTTAACAAGCACCACAATAGCTTCTGTGGTGCTTTGTTGCTCAGTAAGCAGTTATTAGATTTAATGATAATTTTTATTAGTGGTTGACACAATCATCAAACTAGCCTACAAGGTACTCTGAACAATGGTTAGAGAGTATGTGCTACCAGTTAGAATATGCACCATTAGAACATTTCAGCGTAGCTAAATGTTTAAAATTTTGTCACCTACATTTGACAAAGGATAAATTCACAATATAACAATGTTTCTTTACACAAAGAAGGTTTGTTCTAGTGTGTTGCATGTTCCAAATGTCATTAACAGGAATAGAATTTTGTGGCTATATAGAGGTCTTTTTTTCCTGGCAGCTCAATTCTGGGAACCATAGCTTCCAGTTCTAATGTAGTATCAAGATTCCTCTTCATTAACATTGTTCACACGTGTGCACCTGCATCAGTGCATGCACACGCATGGATGTTTACATGTGTGTATGTGCATACCGTCACAGGCTATTGAAGCTCAGAGGACAACTTGCAAGAGTTAGTTCTTTCCTTCAGTATATAGGTCCCATGGGTAGAAATCAAGTCACCAAGTTGGTTTCAGATATTCAAGTCCCAGTTTTACTATGGAATATCAATTCTGATAGCATGCTAAAAGGATGGGTTAGACTCTGACCGTTGTTGGTAAAGTCTGTTGTAGATGATACTATTGAGAAATTTTAGTATAGCAATGACATACATACTTGCCAGGTTGTTTGAACTTGAGAAATAAGAACCCTGGAGTTCTCAGAGCCCTCTGATGACTGTGCTTTCATCTTGGTGCAGTGTATACCTATGAGCAAGGAATCGCTGGCAACAAACTTCTTCCTGATGAAAATCTATGTAATTTTCCTGATTTTTGATTAGCTCTCATTTTTATTCCTCCTTCTCTTCTAAAAGTCCCAAGACCCTGAATTTCATCTCACTACTACTTTTAAATTAGGATTTTTTTCATTGGGAATTTTCATTTCCCAGAGCTACTATGGATTTGAATTAATTCTGAGAAATAAAACCCTCTCTAGTCCCTGATACAAAACTGCTCACCCATTGTTTTGAAGATTTTATAGTTCTCTGTCTCATTATCTTTAATCAGTGACCCAAGATTGTGTATTCCTGATGTTTTTGAGCATCGGGGTTGGTATACTAGTATAGGAAGCCTTTCAGTTTTTGAGAAAGTTTCACTGTCTGGTTTTTCTTAAGGCCCAAAGTAGAAAATGAATTTTTAGAGGAAAAAATAACCATCTAGTTTGTAAAAATTCATACATTACATAGCTACTGTTTCTATTTCGAATGGAGGGTTGTATTGGGCATTTCATCACCATAACCCAGGTAGATGACCTGCTGTAGAGAAGACTGTTACTTTTATGTGACGCAGTGGGATATGGGTATTAAAAGGCTGCGTTAAGGAGAAGTTAAACACTATGAATGAATACTGGGAGCAGATAGAAAACTTCTTTTGCCTTTCCTCCAAGGGACATCTTTGCTTTCCATGGGTAATGGGGTTAGAGAAAAGAGGTGTCTTCAGATACACTGGAGGCTCATTCCCATCAAAGGGAAAGGAAAGGACATTTTGAACAAAACCTGTATGAAGCTAGAGTGTTTTCTGTTTCTGCGTTATGTAAGTATGCAGCTCTTGTCGTTCTAGGGGAAATGAATACAAGAGCCTCCTGCATTTTGAAGCAAAGGAGGACTGTATGGAACAGCAGGCTCGCTGTCATTTCACCTGTGTCTAAAATGGGATTTGCAGTGTTTTAAGTACATATATTTGGGGAGATAGGTTTTCCTTTTATTTGGATGCCTACTGACTGTAAACAAGAACATTATTATAAGAAAATAACAGTTTGGGAAGCTATCAGTCTATATTGTTTAACTAAACTTTTTTTCTAGGGTTAAAATCCACATAGAACAAAATGTTTCTAGTTTATTTTAATGTGTCAGAGGCCATAAACGATTAATTAAGATTAGTAGGCTTTAAAGATTTATTTTGTAAATGGATAATTACAAATTAATTTGCAGGCATACCAAACTATTTTGTATATGCACTTTCAGTTTTCAGACAACACTAAAGCATAGTTAATATTCAGAAAACACTAAATTTTATACTTATATGCTAATAAAATCTCTTGCACAGTTTGAGATCTTATTTACTTTTTATTACAGCAAATAATTTGTCTTGATTTACTTACTAATTTTGATTTTTTTCTCATGAAAATTATGCTCTCCAGAAGAAAATTAAGTCATTTCAAACTAGAGTGAGAAACAAAAATATCACCACAAGCTTACTTGTACATCTTTTGCAAGGATATTGTATGAGAGATCCATAAGTAATTTATGAAACAAAAATTTTGATTCATAAATCTTCTCATAAAGATGAGAAGGTCAAAAGGCTTAAGAATAGCCGGGCGGTGGTGGCACACACCTTTAATCCCCGCACTCGGGAGGCAGAGGCAGGTGGATCTCTGAGTTCTAGGCCAACCTGGTCTACAAGAGCTAGTTCCAGGACAGGCTCTAGAAATTACAGGGAAACCCTGTCTCGAAAAATACCAAAAAAAAAAAAAAAAAAAGTCTTAAGAATAGACAGCTCCATCTTGTTTGGCCTTTGGTGAGTCATATCATGGAAGATCAAATACCAAGTAGGAGGGTGTGCAGGAAAGAGAAATTGCATGAGGAAACAAGAGTCTTCATAAGAATTAGGGTCCCATAAAAAGCACATTATTTTCTAAGTGTAGGCTAGCACCCCTGTGGTGCAGTCATAGTCCATGGCCCCCATCTTTTAAAGAAAGGTTCCATGTCAGCTTCCACTAAGCTCTGCTTCTTAAACACTTCCTATTTTTTAAAATATACTTAAATTGTTATGTGCACACACGTTTCGTATGTATGTCATTTATGTATGTGCACCATGTGTGTGCCTGGTGCCCATGGAGCCAGAATAAAACATTAGATTCCCTGAAACTGATATTACAGATAGTTGTGAGTCACTATTTGGTTCCTGAGACCAGAACTTTGTTGCAGTTGTTCATTCTGGGCCATCTCTCCAATATACAGCGTATACTACTACTAACTAACAGAACTGCACTAAGGACCAACTTTACAACACCACAGTAATTTAGGGATACATTTGACCAGTATTCTTATCCACACATTTGAACAATATTCATAGCCTTTTAAAAATGCTTGGGAAGTTTTAAAGTACATTATACATAACCTAAATTATGCTAGCAGTTTATTAAGTTCTAGATGATATTATTGTAAAGACTTTGTAATTAAATCTGGAATGTGATTTATTTAGGAGAATATATCCAAATGTAAATTTATATTTAAATGAATAAAAGATAACACAAAATAAGATTAAATACATAAAAATGTCCTTATGGAACTTTATGCAGAGTGAGTAAATTCAAATGAAAAATATTAAATACTAATAAAATACTAAATATTTGATTGCCTTTACCACCATTGTGATGTATAATTTAGAATATTTAGTAATAGATAAGCTTGATTTCTTTTTTATGAAAGATAGCAATATAGAAATTAATGCAGCCTCTATTTAAGATATAGTGATGCATGCCTTTAATCTCAGACTCAGAAGGCAGGCAGGCAGGTCTCTGAGTTTGAGATGTTCACAGTAAGCTCTTGTCTAAAAGGAAAAACAGAAATAAAAAGTAAGTTTTGACAAGTTCAACAGTAGCTATCTGAAATATTTTTTTAATCAAAGTTTCTTTTTCAAGAGACTTCCAGCATTATGAAGGTAAAATCTGAAGCAATCTGACAAAATTTAGTCTACCTGCTTACCAGCCGCCCACCAAATAAAACTGCAGAAATTAAGCATTTGTGTTGTACGTTTAGTTCTCATTTTCAGTCATCTTAGTCTTAACAACTTGAAGAATAAATCATTGTGCTAAAACATTATCTTCTATTAAATCTTTTGAGAAAAAAAAACTGAAGGAAAAAACAGCACTGGTGTTCACTTCTGCTTTCTTCTCTGTTCTCTCCCCCAAAGCAGATCGCCAAACTGAGGCAGCAGCTACAACGCAGCAAGCAAAGTAGTCGTCACAGTAAAGAGAAAGATCGGCAGTCACCTCTCCATGGCAACCACATAACCATCAGTCATACTCAGGTAGGCTAATTGTTCAGATTTTATTAATTCCTCTTAATGCATTACTAAGGGGAAACCTATACTATAACCAAAGTTTTATCTTTACTGAATTACTATTTTTGTAACACCTAACAGAGTATAGTGGCCTAAGAATGATATTTCCTTGAACTGAAATGAAATCACAGGTAATGTGCTTGCTGAACAATCCTTCTAGTAGCACCTTAAACTGTCTACTTTGTGTTCCAGGCAATTTGCATCTTATTTCATATGAAGAAATTTAAAGCTAAAGTTTTATTTTTCACCCAAGAAATTTGTACTAACATACCTTACTGAACAGAACTGAAAAGTGCTGCCGTGAAGTGATGAATCTTAATAAGTTAAATCTGATATCGGGATAATTCAGCATTAGGGCATATTAATATAACTTACTACCTCAGAAAGTCAAAACATAGAAAATGCATCAGATTTTCTTGATATTGATAAAATTGATAACACTTGATATAGTATCCTTTTGTGGTTGTTAAAGTTTTTTATTAAACTGAAAATAGCAAAACTTCCTATTGTTATTAATTGTATGTCTCCTAAGATCAGATCCTTGATTAATATCAAGATAAAGATCATCACAAAGGTCTACATTTATTGGCATGCTACATAAGGGACTAAGAAAGGCATCACTAATTGTATATAATATTGTATATTTAGAAAATAAGAGTGAATTAGCTAGACTGTTAGAACTAATTATGAGATCATTAATATGGAAAATACTAACAATACCAAGTGGTAATAAGAATGTAAAGCAAAAGAACAGCTGTGCGCATTGCTGTTAGGAGAACACGGTAATATAACCACTTGGCAAGCATATACTGACCATTATCTACAGTATTTCTCCCTTCAAGTAGCCACTAGAAATTAAAACATATCTGCATGAGTGCTTGAGGAAGCACTATTCATGATAATGAAATGAAAACAAATATCTCTCACTGATGATTAGACAGATACTTTACATAACTGTACAGTGTAATGATATTCAATAGTACAATGGAAAGTAGCTAATAAATATGACAGCAGAATTGAATTTTAAAACCATTTTGCTAAGTGAAGGAAGGTATGAGTAAAAGCTCTGTAATGTATGATTTGTTGCATTAAATTCCCAAGGTATAATTATATAAATTAAGTATTAGGAGTAGGAACTGAATGCAGGGAGGCCCCAAAGAATATTTTTTTAGTAATGGAAGACTCTAAATGTTACTATACCAGTAGTTGGATTAGCAAAACTCAACTAACTTCATGTTTAAAATGGGTGATATGTTGTACCTTGATCATACCTGATCAGTATTATACGGCAAACTGGTATGCTCTAGACATCCAAAGTGGAAGTTGTATGCACTTTCCTTTTTTTTCTAAATCTTGTAGAATTAATATATTTGCTAGTTTTTTTTAAGCACTGTCAGTATTATCTTATTATCTCAATTAAGTTCTTTAAAGAAGACTAAGATGATTAAATTTGGTTTTAATTTTTTGGTGTCCAGTTATTCATAGAAACTACTTACTTTTGTTATATAAACATTTGTCAATGAAGTATGAAGTCCAGTTTAGAATGCTTTAAAGTACTCTTAATAACAAAAATATCTAAGTAGAATAAATTAAAAATTGACAAATTTTGATAACTTACACTTGCTGATATACATATATTCTCACAACAATATTCTAATTATGTTTATGATTCGAATTTTGCATTATAAAAAGATAACTGAAGTTTAGTGAAATAATTAAAAGTATAAACAAAAACTCAGTAGTCTTATAGTGTGTTAATGTAAAAAATATAAAATCCCACTAATTTGAATTAAAAGAAATATGCAAGTTATACATGTTTATTAAGGCTATAAAATGAAAAGTAGAGAAAATTGATTGTTTTAATCCATAGTTGATGAGAGATAGTTTTAAAACAACAATTTATTCTAAATTAGTACATAAATTATGTCTGAGTTCCAGTTGATGCTTTAAATAAATTGTTTTTTATTTAATGAATTGTTTTCAAAGAATATACTGTAAATATATCCATTGCTCAGAAAGAAAATTTGAAAACTTCTTTTATTATTTAAGGAGTTGTGTTCAAAGGTCATATAAACATACTCGTCATGCAGAAAAATATTTGAAAAGGCTTTTTCTATAAGATATCAAAATTGCAGGGCTGGCAAAATGGCTCAGTGGTTAAGAGCACTGATTGCTCTTCTAGAGGACCCGGGTTCAATTCCCAGCACCCATATGGCAGCTTACAACTGTCTGTAACTCCAGGATCCAGCACCCTAACACAGATATACATACAGGCTAAAATACCAATAAAATAATTTTTAAAAATGCCAAAATTGCTGTAAAATTGCACTAAAACAAACTTTGCATAAGGATTACTATATAATTTGAATCAAATAGAGAATTCATGAAGAAATGTGAGGTCAACTGAATTAATATAGAGGCAATACTAAAACTGTCTTATACTGTACATAGAAATAAATCATGATAGGTATAATATTTTATTATGAAAACCATAAAACAACTAAACACTTGATAATAATAAAATGGAAAATTATGATAGAGCTAAAGATTCGGTGTGTTTATTCATTTGTTAATGAAATACGAGGCGCATTAGTAGGCAACAGTGGAAGTATGGGAAATATTAACATGCTGACTGCCACAAATCATGTTTAAATTCTAATTACTATTAATGAGATCAATTATATTATTATTATTATTATTATTATTATTATTATTATTATTATTAGACACCTTGGTCCTTTCCCCCTTTTAATTATTAATTATGACCTTTGAACACAACTCCTTAAATAATAATTCCCCCCTCATTTCCTTCCTATTGTATTCCTTGAGCTGCAAAATGTTCAATTTTCAGCTTTTGACTTTCTATAATAGTTGTTAGACGTGGCTAATTCTTGAAAACTTGTGCAGAGGACACTTGAAAACAACCTTAAAGCTGCTAATTGAGTGCTGAATTTAACATGGTATTGTTTTTATATTGCTTATTAATCCAGTGATTGTATTAAGTAGCTAACAAAATGAAAACAAAGGTACTAAAATGTAAATATCATGGTATCTCCACAGCACTACAGTGGAGTTCCATGATAACTTAAAGAATTTCAACTCTACTTCCCAGTAAAACAAAAAGGAGATATTAAAAAGTGCTGAAAATACTACTATCAGCCATCTTTGACCAGTGTATACATTATATAGTAATACCTTTGCTTTGCACTTAAAAGGATTTTGAAGGATTTTGATTCCACATTATTTTTACCTTCCTTTAGAAATTAAATTTCTGTATATGTATTTGAATTTTTGTTGTTTTTGAAATGTTAGAAATAACTGTTCGTTTGTGTTTTAAGGCATTTTTGTTTGCTTCTTGTTTTTATGGTGGGGCATGCAGGGGGCATATTACATATGCTAAACAGAGGTCTGCCACTTAGCTACATCCCGAACTCTTCATTTTTAAAGATGTATCATGTTCCAATTCTTTATTTATTTGACTCTATTCTATCTTCTGCCTCAAAGGCTATTGGATCAAGGTCAGTACCTATGCCTTTGTCAAACATATCCGTGCCAAAATCATCTGCTTCACGTGTGCCCTGCAATGTAGAAGGAATAAGTCCTGAACTGGAAAAGGTATTCATCAAAGAAAACAATGGAAAGGAGGAAGTGTCCAAGGTAAGATTACATTGGACCTTTATTTAATGTTACAGAATTTCTTAAAAACACTTGTGGGCTGGGTAACAGCTTTATGGAGATAAAATACAGACCACAGGGTTCTCTCCTATCCTTTTAATATATTTGGCTATAGGCCACCATTGATCTACTTTATATGTCTATGGATATTTCTGTTCCAGACTTTATAAATAAATAGCATCATATAATGTATGGCCTTTGGTAACTGTCTTTTTTCACTTAGCGTAGCATGTCTAAAATTATCTATGTTGCAGTGCATAACAGTACTTTCTTTTTCTTGACAGATAGTACTTACTTTTATGCATTTTGTTCAGTTAACAATGAGCTGGGCCCTCCCCATCAATCACTAATTAAGAAAAGGCCTTACTGAGGCTGGAGAGTTGACTCAGTAGCTAAAAGCACTGGTTGTTCTTCCAGATTACCCAGATTCAATTCCCAGTACCCACATGGAAGCTCAATCCTAGGGGATCTGACACCCTCATACGGACATGAATGCAGGGAAAAACACATGAAATAAAATTAACACCAACAAAATACCATTACATTTTTAGACATTTTGTGTTTTGCATATTTTCTGCATTTTAAAATATTTTTTAACTTTTATAATTATATAGAGTATACTTTGGTTATATTTTCTCTGAGTTCCCTCCCTCAAGGTCTCCTCCCCCAATATCTCTCATTTCCCATCTGACTTCTTATCATTTATATATCTATCTACCACTAAGTCCAATAGTGCTGCCAATAGGTTCGTGGTATGGGGCAATCTACTAACGGCCTGCCCCTCAAAGAAAGCTGAGTGACCCTTCCTTGTCTAAGACTGGGATATCAGTAGCCCTTTCCTATCTATACTGGAATTTTTAACTCTAGAGTTTGTGGGGATCTTATACAGTTAGGAGCAGCTACTGTGAGGTCACAGGTGTGGAGACCAGCCTTTCACAACACTCCTTCCTAATCCTTCAGCTTTTACATTCTCTGTCACCTTTTCTACGCTGTTTGCTGATCCTTCAGGGAGAGGAGCTTGATTAAAAAAGGGGGAGGCATTTATGGCTAAACACAAACCTTTGCTTATTCTCAGCATTTTGAACAGTTTTGAGTCTTTACATTAACCTCCACCCTCTGCAATACAAAGCTTCTCTGATCAAAGTTGAAAGCATCAGAACTCTATGGACATAAGCATAAATATTGAGAAGGGAGTTGGACTACATGACCATTTAGCAAAACAGCATCATAGGATCTGTGGCTTCCGTAAAGATGGGTTTTGAACAAGTTTATAGTACCAGCTATGATTAACCAAAAAACTTAAGCATGTAAGAATGTATGAAGATGCCTAATGAAACCCTGTTAGTTCATAAACTAAAGTATACTTTTTTCTAAGGTAGTTCAGCAGAGGTGTCCTGAATAAGTGAACAGTGTTGTCCAGAGAAAACATGGGTTATTAAATGGAAATCTTAGTTCCAGGCACAGATTACTCCCTGTGAATTATTGGTCAAGGATGCCTTAGAAACACTCAAGACAATATAGGCTATTGCTCTTGTTCTTGGTTGTTCATCATTAGTAAGACCTTGTTACTAAAGGTACCACACACTTCAGTTGCAGAACATAGAAATAAGTTTTGAACTGGCCAGAAATTTCTCTCCCTGCTTGCTAGCTTACATAGTGCTCCTGGGGGAGCAAAGACATCATTGGCCATACCCAGTAGTAGACCTTGAACGCTTCAGTAATATCCTGACAGGTAAGATGTACCTGCTGGTACTATAGTAGAAAGACTGCTTATAGGAGTAAAGACGTGTTCTATTGATTGAAAATTGTACATTTACAATTAATTTTATATAAGTTTATTAAAGTTAAACCAAAATGCCTATATCTAAAAGTGAAAATTGGTACATTAGCTATTATTGGTATCAGTATTATAAACCTTCCTGTTTCCCGTAATTATTTTTTGTAAATATGTAGTTTTGTAAAATTTGTTTTGCTTTTGTAATTCTACCTTCAAAAAAGGATAAATATATGCTATCTAGTTTTAGATTAAAAAATAGAAATAATTTTATTTACTAAGTAGCACATAAATAAAATGTAACTCACATTTTGTTCCAAAGTAGTGATTCATTTTATTGTTGCCCAGCACTGAGTGAAGTCTTGCTTTTACTTCATTCCTTAATTGAAAACTTCTTTTAGTAATGAAGGAGCTGGAGACTTAGTTGGATATTCTCTTTATAATAGTCATTATCAAGTTGTAAAGTTGGTGTCTGTTCCAGCAACATCACATAAAGTTTCCGTTTCAATCAGCATTATAAAAACTACTGATATTTAACCTTACCTAACTTTTCTTCCTCTATTTCTTCTTTAACACTGTCTCTGAATCTTTAAAATGGCAAGGCTCAGAGCAAGTAGAATAGGCACACCAGTGAAAATGAATACTAATTTATCATACTGGATATTTTACTAGCATTGTGATCCTTCCTATACAATAATAATAGTTCAAATTATTTATGAAAAGCTGTAGCTTACAGAGTTTTACTTGTTGACTGCAGTCAAGTAAGCACAATGGGGTGAGAGCTTAGAAGACTAGAAGGCGTCTACTCAACAGGCTCTGGCACTGTCACCATCAACTCTAAACTATAGGTTCTTTCTTTATGGAAGCAAAATAATTGGACTGATGAGTTTTAATGAGTTCTACAGTTCAAATTCAAAGCATGTGATTGTGATTGTAGTTTCCTGTTTACTACTTTTGCCACATCTGAGCAGTATATTAGATCTAAGCAAGATTATAAGTTATCATACTTTGTGTATGCTATGTTAACAGAATTGTTGAGATTTATTATTCTCCGTTGAATACGAGTGCAGTTTTATTAGAAATTTTAAGTGATTTCAACGGAAATAGAAATTCTCGAGCTCTAATTAGTAAATAATAAATTGAAAATTTATACTCACCAATATGATGTTTCATTTTTACCTTGTTAGCAAGTGAAAATTGTCTCTTCGAATGTTCAGTTTATTCTCAATGTGTATGTGCCATTCATGGTGCTAAGTATTTGGAGTTTTGATGTTAAACTTACACTGGTCTTAAAGAATATCATGGGAACTGCCTGGGAGGATATACAGGAACTCCATAGCATGCCCAGAAATTAAGATACAAAATGGTGTATTTATTCACTGAGACTGACATCTGAAGACATGCCCCAGTCTTTCTGATGTCACCCACAAGCTTACTGGTGTTCCTTTCCTCTTGCAGCCTTTGGATATACCAGATGGTCGAAGAGCTCCACTCCCTGCTCACTACCGGAGCAGTAGTACTCGCAGCATCGATACTCAGACTCCTTCTGTCCAAGAGCGCAGCAGTAGCTGTAGCAGCCACTCCCCCTGTGTGTCTCCATTTTGTCCTCCGGAATCCCAGGATGGAAGCCCTTGTTCAACAGAAGATTTGCTCTATGATCGTGATAAAGGTGAGAATGAAGTCATCCATTTATACGGAAGGCTTGCTATTGTTCATTATAGTTTGTGTCTTACACCATTACACCACTTTTTCCCTTTGTTGAATGATGAGATTGCAAATGATGAGTTATTACAGGTTTGTTCATTGGTTTCACTTTCCTCCTTTGTAACTTTCAAACATCTTCCATAAATGTGTCAGATAAGCACAGAGCCTGGTTTAACGGCTAACAAAAGCTATAAAGTGGAGTGTATACAACTACATACCAGTACTTTCCTTCATTTTGTTCAAAGCTGATGATAGGTATGGTATTATTATGGTTTATATTCCTTATGTCTAAAGCTAGTTTTTATAATCAGTTGATTTTGGAGGAATATTCTCTAACAGTGTCTTGGTAGAGTGTGTGTGGTATGCACTTATGCATGATACATATGTGAAGACTATAAGACATGTTTTATAGAAGATGAGATAACAGAAGAGATGCCTTCTTCTATTCTTTGTTTTTCTTTGCTTTAAGACATGGCTTTTGAACTAATGGCATGTCTTTTGGATGAGAATGTCTGGCCAGTGAGCTCTCAGAATCTTTTTGCCTCTCTTCCCACCAATACTGTGGCTTATAGGAACATGCAGTCCTGCTCAGTTAAAATGGGGGTGCTGGAGATTTGAGCTTGGGTTCCCAGGCTTAAACAGCATCTGTCCAGGCTCTCTATCTTTTTATGTAAAACAGAATTTCTCATGGGTCCTGGAGTTCACCATTATGGTTAGATTAGATGGCCAGGGAGCTCCTACTATCTGCCGCCCTTCGTTGCTTTCCAGCCAAAGGTTGCAGATACACACCACCATGCCCAGCATTTACATGGTTTCTCATGCTGATGTAGCAAGCACCTTATCCAATTAGTTATCTCTCTAGCTACTCCACATTATTATTATTATTATTATTATTATTTATTTTTTTAAAGATAGGATTGCTCACTAAACCTGGAACTCACAAAGTCAGCTAGGCTGACTGGTCATTGAGCAACAAGGATTTACCTGTCTTTACCTCTCTAGTCCTGGAGTTACAGATATGCACGCCAGCCTTTGTTTTGTTTTGTTTTTTTGTTTGTTTGTTTGTTTGTTTGTTTGTTTATGTGATAAGGATCTGATCTCAGATCCAGGTCCTCATACTGACTGATTCATCTCCCTGGCCCTATGACTATATTATTTTAGCAAGTAGAGAATGTTCAGAGAATATCCACAGAATATCACCCTTAAGGTTTATAGATAAATTCTTGTTAGCTGTTCAAAAGCTGATAGTACTTATTGCCTATCAGGTCTAAACAGTCTTTCTGTGCTCCTGTTGTCTTTGGGTTAACTGCTGGTATTCCACAATTTACATGATTCTTCACCTTCTGGTCCCTAAGACCTAGCTGCAGAAGGCAGTATTGATTGCCCACCCTCCATGTTCCTTGAATACTTTCAGAGAAACTGAACGTATTTTTTAGAAAAGTCAATAATAAAAGAATTTTTAAAACATATTAGCTTTGTGGTCGTTTAACCAATATTACCACTGCTGTCTATGATTTATTTTGTGGTATTTTTATATATGCAATGTGCAGCCAGGTTAATTTTTATATATGTAGGCATTTGCAAAGGGAGGCTCACAGTACAGATAGAGAACAAGTTTGTTGTCTCTTAAGGTACTCCCAGTCTTCTCAGGTATACCCTTCCTCTCTACTTGGAAGTTACCACTATTCTGTCTTCCACCACCACACTTTAATTTTTACTTTGTTAAAGGAATTTCACAGAAATAAAATGATGAAAAAAAATAAAATGATGTTGACATATTCTATATGTACCTAGTGTCTTGTTTACTCTACATGTTATATTTCTTAAGAGAAGTTAAATAAAAGTTATTTTAGACTTTTGTCATCTTATTTTTTATCTTTTAAATAGCTTTCCATTTTGTTACCTTTCCTTATTGCAGGCTTTTTTGACACAATGCACTAAGAGCATGTTGAAGAAATATGTAGACACTCGCCTTTTTTTAGGGTCAAACTAAAAAAAAAACCTTCATTTCACTAAGAAACTGTGTTCAAGAGAGCTTCATGAATTTGAGGCTAGTCTAGTTGACATAGCAGGTTCTGAGCTAGTCAGGGCTACAGGTGAAACCTGTCTCAAAAACAAAAGCAAAAAAAAAAAATAAAGAAAGAAAGAAAAGAAAAAGAAAGGAAGAAATTGTATTAGAGCAGTTAAGGGGCGTGGGGTTGTGGGGAAACACATGATGGGTTTTTCATATATAAGATGGATGGGGAGAATATAGGAGGAAGTGGAAAAGAGGAAAGAATGTAATTAAAATATATTGTATAAAAAACTTAAAGAAAAATTTTTACTGTAAAAACTGTTTCAAATTATGGAGTTAGAGCTCTTGCTTATGCCTGTAATCCTAGTACTAAGGAGCCTGGTTGTTGTCAGTTTTCTGTCCTGCCTGGTTCCCGCAATAATTAAGTTCCAAAGAAATCACACAGAGGTCTACATTAGTTATAAACTGATTGGCCCATTAGCTCAGGCTTCTTATTCATTCTTATAACTTCTATTGTCCCATTATTCTTGTCTGTGTTAGCCACGTGGCTCTGTACCTCATTCAGCGGGGCAGCTCACATCTTGCTTCTTCTATGACTGGGCCAGGACTGCAGAGGAATGGGCTTCCTTCTTCCCAGTATTCTCCTGTTCTCATTGACCTGACTCTACTTCCTGTCTGGTTGTCCCACCTATACTTCCTGCCTGACTAATGGCCAACCAGCGTTTTATTAACATACAATTGGCAGGGTACAAACCATTGTTCCACAGCAGCTGGTATGGAAGATTTCTATGTGTGAGGCTAGCAAGAACTGCATAGTGAATTCTAGGTCATGCCAGCTTTGGTTACAGTGTAAGATTCTGAGAGAAGGGTAGGAGCCAGGAAAGTTATGAGAAACTTTTGACGTTTTTTTGTTTGTTTGTTTTTTTGCTTTTTATGAGGCAATCTCATTAATTTCTTAAAATATCTATTGTATTTAGCTTAGAGATTTTTTTAGTGATTATATTGAAAATAGACAAATTTTTCCTTGGAAAACTGTATGGCCTGCATGTAAAATTTCCAGTTCTTAAGCAAATCAAATACATACCATTATATAGATAACATTAAAATGGTGGTTTTAATTTCTATATGCATATATATATATATATATATATATATATATATATATATATATATATACACATGTATTTTAGGACTAGGTAAAAAGACCTGTGCTTTGTAACTGAGTTTTTTTCTTATGGTTTACTTAAGAAACACTTCCAGAGCATTTATTGCATATCAGGTTCTATACTAGAAAGTAGAGAAATAGAGATAAATAGAATGTGCTTTTTCTTTAAGGAAATTGCAATCTTAGAGAGTAATAGCTATCAATGTAAAAAGATAATTTGCTTTTATAATATTTAACATTTTCTACAGGGTTATATATATATTTTTTATGGAGCTCTACATTTTTCTCTGCTTCCCTCCCTGACTCTCCCCTCTGCTTCAGCCCTCGCCCAAGGTCCCCATGCTCCCAATTTACTCAGGAGATCTTGTCTTTTTCTACTTCCCTTGTAGATTAGATCCGTGTTTGTCTCTCTTAGGGTTCTCATAATTGTCTACGTTCTCTGGGATTGTAATTTGTAGGCTGGTTTTCTTTGCTTTATGTTTAAAAGCCGCTTATGAGTGAGTACATATGATATTTGTCTTTCTGGGTCTGGGTTACCTCACTCAAAATGATGTTTTCTAGCTCCATCCCTTTGCCTGCAAATTTCAAGATGTCATTATTTTTGTCTGATGTGTAGTACTCCATTGTGTAAAATGTACCACATTTGTCTTATCCATTCTTTAGTCAAGGGGCATTTAGGTTGTTTCCAGATTCTGGCTATGACAAAGCTGCTATGAGCATAGCTGAGCACATGTCCTTGTGGCATGGTTGAGCATCATTTGGATATATACCCAAAAGTGGTATTGATGGGTCTTGAGGAAGGTTGTTTCCTAATTTTCTGAGAAATCGCCGCACTGATATCCAAAGGGGCTGTACCAGCTTGCATTCCCACCAGTAATGTAGGAGTGTTTCCTTTACCCCACATTCTCTCCAGCATAAGCTGTCATCAATGTTTTTTCTCTTGGCCATTCTTACAGGTGTGAGATGGAATTTTTGCATGTCTCTGATGGCTAAGAATGTTGAGCATTTCCTTAACTGTCTTTCAGCCATTTTAAATTCATCTGTTGAGAGTTCTCTGTTTAGGTCTGTACTTCATGTTTTAATTGGATTATTTGTTCTTTTGATGAGCAATTTCTTGAGTTCTTTGTATATTTTGGAGATCAGACTCCTGCCTGATGTGGAGTGGACAAAGAACTTTTCCCATTCTGTGGGCTGTTGTTTTGTCTTGTTAACCGTGTTCTTTGCTTTTCAATTTCAGGAGGTCTCATTTATTAATTGTTTCTCTCAGTGTCTGTGCTACTGGGGTTATATTTAGGAAGTATTCTCCTGTGCCAGCGCATTCAAGTGTACTTCCCACTTTCTATTCTATAAGGTTCAGTGTGGCTGGCTTTATGTTGAGGTCTTTGATCCATTTGGACTTGAATGGTGATAGATATGGATCTATTTTCATTCTTCTACATGTTAATATCCAGTTATGCCAGCACCATTTGTTAAATATACTTTCTTTTTTCCATTGTATAATTGTAGCTTCTTTGTCAAAAATCAGGTGTTCAGAAGTGTGTGGATTAATATCTGGGTCTTCAATTAGGTTCCATTCTGACTATTCTTATGCCAATACCAGGCTGTTTACAGTACTGTAGTTCTGTAGTAGAGTTTGAAGTCAGGGACTGTGATGCCTCCAGAAGTTCTTTTTTTTTTTTTTTTTTTTTTTATTGTACAGGATTGTTTTGGTTATCCTGTTTTTTCTTTTCCATATGAAGTTAAGTACTGTTCTTTCGAGGTTTGTGAAGAATTTTGCTGTACTTTTGATGGGCATTGCATTGAATCTGTAGATTGCTTTTGGTAAGATTGCCATTTTTACTATGTTAATTCTATCTACCCAAGAGCATGGGAGATCTTTTCCACTTTCTGGTGTCTTCTTCAATTTCTTTCTTCAAAGGTTTACAGTTCTTGTCATACAAGTCTTCCACTTGTTTGGTTAGAGTTGCTCTGAGATATTTTATGCTATTTGTGTCTATTGTGAAGGGTGATGTTTCTATGACTTCTTAGCCCATTTATCATCTTTGTACAGGAGGGCTACTGATTTTCTTTTTAGTTAATCTTGTATTCTGCTATATTACTGAAAGTGTTTATGAGTTGTAGAAGTTCCTTGGTAGAATTTTGGGGGTCGCTTATGTAAGCTATCATATCTTCAGCAAATAGTGAGAGTTTGACTTCTTCTTTTCCAATTTGTATCCCCTTGATCTCCTTTTAAGTGTCTTACTGCTCTAGCTAGGACCTCAAGAACTATATTGAATTAATATGGGAAGAGTAGACAACCTTGTCTTGTTCCTGATTTCAGTCGAATCACTGGGAATTTCTTTCCATTTAGTTTGACGATGGCTGTTGGCTTGCTATATATTGCCTTTATTATGTTTAGGTATGTTCCTTGTATCCCTTTCTCTCCAAGACCTTTATCCTGAAGGGATGTTGTATTTTGTCGAAAGCTTTTTCGGCTTCTAATGAGATGATCATGTGGTTTTTATTTTTCAGTTTGTTTATATGGTGGATTACATTGACAGATTTTTATCTGTTGAACCATCCCTGCATCTCTGGAATGAAACCAACTAGATCATGGTGGATGATGGTTCTGATGTGTTCTTGGATTCGATTTGCCAGTATTTTATTTAGTATTTTTGCATCAATCCTCAAGAGTAAAAGTGGTCTGTAATTCTCTTTCTTAGTCATGTCTTTCTGTGGTTTAGGTATCAGGGTAATTGCAGCCTCATAAAAAGAGTTTGGCAATGATCTTTCTGTTTCTATTGTATGGAACAATTTGAGGAGTATTGGTTTTAGTTTTTCTTTGAAAATCTTGTAGAATTCTGAGCTTTCACATCTGGTCCTGGGTTTTTTTTTTTTGGTGGGAGACTTTTGATGGCTGATTCTATTTTGTCAGCAGTTATCCATCTGTTTAATTTGCTTATCTGGTGTTGATTTAATTTTGGTAATTCATATTTATCCAGAAAGTTGTCCATTTCCTTTAAGTTTTACAATTTTGTAGAGTTCAGGTTTTCGAAATATGACCTGATAATTCTCTGGATTTCCTCCGTGTCTGTTGTTATGTCCCCTTTTCATTTCTGATTTTGTTAATTTGGATATTCTCTCGCTTCCTTTTTTTAGTTTGAATAAAAGTTTGTCTATTTTGTTGATTTTTTTCGAAGAACCAACTCTTTGTCTTATTGATTCTTTGTATTGTTTTCTTTGTTTCTGTTTTGTTGATTTCAGCTCTCAATTTGATTATTTCCTGCCATCTAGTTCTCTTAGGTGAATTTGCTTCTTTCTGTTCTAAAGTTTTCAAATGTTCTGTTAATTCAGTAGTGTGGGATTTTTCTAGCTTCCTTAGGAAGGGATTTAGTGCTATGAACTTTCTTCTTAACACTGCTTTCATTGTGTCCTATAAATTTGGGTACGTCATGTGGTCATTTTCATTAAATTTTGGGTAGTCTTTAATTTCTTCCTTTATTTCTTTCTTCACCCATTGTTGATTCAGGTGAGCACTGTTTAATTTCCATGTGTTTATGGGCTTTCTGTAAATAGTATTGCTGTTGAATTCTAGTTTTAAGCCATTGTGATTTGATAAGATACATTGGGTTATTCCAATTTTTTTGTATCTATTGAGATTTGTTTTGTTACTGAGTATGTGATCAGTTTTTGAGAAGGTTCCATAAGGTGCTGAGAAGAAGGTATATTCTTTTATGTTTGGATGGAATATTCTATAGATGTCTGTTAAGTCCATTTGAGTCATAATATCTTTAGTTTTTTTTTTATTTCTTTATTTTTTGTCTGACTTGTTCAGTGGTGAGAGTGGAGTGTTAAAGTCTCCCACTATTAGTGTGTGAGGTTTAATGTATGTTTAAGCTTTAGAAGTGTTTCTTTTACATATGAGGGTGCCCTTGTATTTGGAGCATAGATGTTCAGTATTGAGATTTCCTCTTGATGGATTTTTCCTGTGACTACTATGAAATGTCCTTATTTGTCTCTTTTGATTGATTTTAGTTTGAGGTCTATTTTGTTAGATACTAGGATAGCTACACCAGCTTGTTTCTTAGGTCCATTTGACTAGAAATTTTTTTCTCAACCCTTTACTCTGAGGCTATGTCTATGAGGTTGAGGCGTGTTTCTTGTATGCAGCAGAAGGATGGATTCTGTTTTCATATCTGATCTGTTAGACTGTCTTTTTATACGTGAGTTGAGTCTATTTATATTAAGGGATATTAATGACCAGTGATTATTATCTCCTGTTAATTTAGTTTTCGTTGTTGGTGATGTTAATTTCTGTGTTTTTCCCTTCTTTTGGATTTGCTGCTGTGAGATTATCAATTGCCTGAGTTTTTGTTGATTTAACCAACTTCCTTGGGTTGGAGTTTTCTTTCTAGTGCTTTGTTTAGGGCTGGGTTTGTGGCTAGGTATTGGTTAAATCTAGTTTTGTCATGGAAAATCTTGTTTAGTCCTTCTATGGTGATTGAAAGTTTTGCTGGATGTAGTAATCTGGGCTGGCATCCATGGTCTACTAATGACTGCATAATGCTTGACCATGACCTCCTGGCTTTAATTTTCTCTAATGAGAAGTCAGGTGTAATTCTGATAGGTCTGTCTTTATGTTACTTGTCCTTTTTTCTTTGTAGCTCTTAATATACTTTCTTTATTCTATATGTTTATTGTTTTGATTATTATGTGGTGAGGGGACTTTTTTTTTTATCCAGTCTATTTTGGTGTTCTTTAAGCTTCTTGTATCTTCATAGGCATATCTGTCTTTAGGTTGGGAAAAGTTTTTTTTTTTTCTATGATTTTGTTAAATATATTTTCTGTGCTTTTGAGTTGAACTTCTTCTATATCTGTTATTCTTAGGTTTGGTCTTTCCACGGTGTCCCATATTTCCTGGATATTTTGCATTAAACTTTTGTTAGATTTAATGTTTTCTTTGACTGATGAGTCTATTTCCTCTATTGTATCTTCAGCGCTTGAGATTGTCTCTTCTATCTCTTGTATTCTGCTGCTTATGCTTGCCCTTGTGGTTCCTGATGGTTTTCTCATAATTTCTGTTTCTATAATTCCCTTCGCCTGAGTTTATTGTCTCTAAGTTTTCAAGTCTTGAATAGTTTCTTTTGTATGTTTGGTTGCTTTTTCTTGGTTTTGCTGATGTCTTCCAATTTTTTTGTTTGTCTTTTCTTCCATTTCTTTGAGGGAATTTCTCATTTCCTCTTTAAGAGTCTCAAACATTCTTCTGATGTTATTTTTTAGGTCATTTTCTTCTGCTTAATCTATATTTTGTTGTTCAAGTCTTGCTGTTGTAGGGTCTCTAGATTTTACTGGGGTTGTATTGTTCTTTGTGGTGTTGCATGTGTTCTTACCTTGTCTACTCTGATTGGTGTAGTTGGGGCTGTCTGTGACTCTGGTGATTAATCTTCCAGGTGCCAGTAAGTCCAAGGCTCATATGGTTGTTCCTTCTGGTACAGTCAGTACCATGGTTCTGATTACGCCATTCGTCACTTCTTGTTCCTGGAGGACACTCAGTGCTCCCAGGTTTGCTCAGCTCCCATGGAGTTTGCTGTTTTAGGCCTTCTCTGGTCTAGGTTGTTGGCTCATAACTGTTTCTTTAAAAGTCTTTGGTCTGTTAGATCTGTCCCACCGTCTCAATGGGTAAACGCACTCCTCACGGTCCTGACTTCCTTGCTCATGATCTCCCTCCTTTTGATCCTCTTCGGGACCTTGGGAGCTCAGTCCGGTGCTCCTATGTGGGGCTCTGTCATTTTCTCCATCCAATGCCAGGTGAAGGTTCTATGGTGATATGCAAGATATTCATGAGTATGGCAATAGGATCTGGACATTTCTGGCACCCTCTCCTCAGCTGCCCAAGGACCTAGCTGGGGGCGTCTTCCTGGGAACCCCTCTAGAGTCAAGTCTCTGCCAACCCTAGAATGGCTCCCTTAATTAAGATATATAATTCCTTGTTCCCATATCCACTTTTCCTATATCCCAACCATCCTATTCCCCCAAGCTCTTCCCATCCTCCACTTCACACTTTTCTCTCCCCATCCCTCCCTCCCCCCATCCCACCCCACCCCCATGTTCCCATTTTTTTGTCCGGCAATCTTGTCTACTTCCAGTATCCAGGAGGATAACTATATGATTTTCTTTGGGTTCACCTTCTTATATAGCTTCTCTAGGATTTTTTACGAATTATAGGCTCGATGTCCTTTATTTGTGGCTAGAAACCAATTATGAGTGAGTACATCCCATGTTCATCTTTTTGGGCCTGGGTTACCTCACTCAAGATGGTGTTTTCTATTTGCATCCATTTGCATGCAAAATTCAAGATGTCATTGTTTTTTTACCGCGGAGTAGTACTCTAATATGTATATATTCCACACTTTCTTCCTCCATTCTTCCACTGAAGGGCATCTAGGTTGTTTCCAGGTTCTGGCTATTACAAATAGTGCTACTATAAACATAGTTGAACAAACGCTTTTGTAATATGATTGGGCATCTCTTGGGTAAATCTAACGGGAGACCACCAAGTCCAGTTGGAATGGGACTGATGGAACAGGGGACCAAACCGGACTCTCTGAATGTGGCTGACGGTGGAGGAGGACTGAGAAACCAAGGACAACGGCAATGAACATGAACTCTACAGCATGGACGGGCTCACTGTGAACCTTGTCAGTTTGGTTGTTCACCTTCCTGGACTTAGGGAGAGCTGGGAGGACCTTGGACTTAACATAGTGAAGGGAACCCTGATGGCTTTTTGTCTTGGAGAGGGGTGGAGTGGGGGTATGGGTGGACGGGAGGGGAGGGAAGGGGGAGGAGATGGAAATCTTTAATAAAAAAAAATGAGAAAAAAAAAGTCTTTGGTCTGGATGTGCTTCTGAGTAGGTTCCTGGCTTGGGATTGATCCTAAAGAAATGTGTCTGGCTCTGATCTTCTCTCTCAGAGGTTCCAGACTATGGTGAGCCTGGACCCGCAGAGGACTTGGCTCAGGCCTACTCCCTCAGAGGCCCCAGACTCACGATCGGCAGAGGTTTCTGGTTTCTGCCTAGTCCCTCAGAGGTCCCAGACCAGCACCGAATCTTCAGAGGTCCTGGCTCAGGCCTACTCCCTCAGAGGTCCCAGACTCACGCCCAGACCTGCATAGGTCCTGGCTCAGGTCTATTCTCTTGAAAGTCCCAGATTCACACCTGGAACCACAGCAGTCTCTGGCTCTGGCCCACTCACTCAGCAGTTGCTCCCCTGTACCTGCTCCAGAAGGGTTCTCTGTCTCAGGCCCGTTTCAGCCTAGGTCGCTGGCTCAGTCCTGCTCCTATGGAGTTCACTGCCTTAGGCCTGCCTCTGTGGAGTTCGCTGCCTCAAGCCTACTCTTGCCAATATTTAGCATTTTAAACAATGTTTAGAATATTTATTGGAAAAAAGAAAGTGGTTTATCAGTTGTGGAACTTGCACATTGAATTATTCCCACTATAGAAGAGTCTTTGACCTGTGACTTCTCTATCAAAATACAGAGTTTTGAAGTGGTTTGTAATTTTTAATATTAATTTTGCCTGATAATTAATGTTTTTATTCTACACTGTGTATGGTTGTTTTTACTTCCAGTAAAGACAAAAGTAGAAACTAAATAATTCTTGCTAGTTTTATCAATTGTGAAAACAGAAAAATAAGTACTATAATTTTCTAATCACTTAGAATCTGTTTTGTGTAACTGCATACTTTGTAGGTCGAAGATTTTTTTTTTTTTTTGTAAAATAGCTCAGGTTATTCCTAGGATACTTAAGAGAAATGATGCAGGAAGCTAAATAATCAGATGCAGTGAATATGTATGTTCTACTGAAAGGTGCGCTGGTGGGCTGATTATTTTTAGCATTCATCTGTTATGTATTTACCCATTTTCTGACTTTCCTAATGTTATCTCTCCCTATTTATATCTGCTCCCTATGAATCATTTATAATTTTCAACTAAAGACTTTGTTAGAAATAGCACATTTTTATCTTTGACTGTATCAGTTGCAATGCCAGAACAAAAACCACTCTGTTGAAAAAACGATAGTTGTTTGAGAACTTATTTCAGGTGGAGATTTTCATATGAGTTTGTTTGTTACTTTTTTGTTTGTTTGTTGTTTGGGTTGAGTTCTGTTATTTTGTTAGGGTTTTTTCCAGTAACCTAAAGACTGAAAGCAGCCTGGCCACATGTGTAGAGTTACAAGGCTAGTTAATCTAATAGAGAAATAATTCCTAAGCCTCAAATTCAGAGTATAAACTCTCATCTTGACATCTCTTATATTAACATTATCAAAATATAGCCAAAGAATTGGCCCAAGTCCTTCTACATCATCATGTCCAAGTTGCAAGGGAAAAAATATATAGTACAGATGGCAACGTCAAAATATTAGCTTTTTAGCAGCTCTGCCAATGTTCCTTGATGGTAGCCAGACTAGTGCTGGGCAAACCATAAAACCTAGACTTCAGTCTGCTGTTTGTCATGAATCTTTGGCACAAGTTACTTAGGCAGTTTTTAGAAAGTTCTGCAGTTTTGCAAGATATTGTAGAAACAGTGATTGTTATAATTATGAAATAAATGGAACCATTTTGTTGAGGCCAGCTACTAAGAGTTATATTCCAAGAGTCCATTAGTTGATTACTTGTGGTTGAAGCTATATTTCCTTGAAAGAAATACACTATGTGGATGGAGTTTCCTAAACTAGGGTATATAGCCCATTTAACTCACACTGTAATTTGACTCAAATATTAATATTACTAAACTATGAGTTTTAAGTGTAAGCAATCCTTCTTCTCCAGAAAACAAATAAAAAATGTTAGCTTGTCTCTTTAGGGTCCAGAGCTGATATTAAGCAGTCTGTTAAAATAACCTGTTTGGACACTTTATTATTTATATTTCTTATTTAACCATATTTGTATTTCTCTCTAGGGTTCTACTTCTTCACTTTTCGTCTTTCACACCTTTGCCTTAGCTCTCTTCCTTCTCACATAGCCTAATCTGCTCAAATTTATGACTTTTTTGTGGTTGATAGTATGAAAACAAATGTTGAATATATGTTTTAACCACCTTACCTTTAAATTCATTGAACAAAAATCTATTTTATCAAGTTTTTTTGTTGTTGTTTTGGTTTTTGGGTTTTTTGGGGGTTTGGAGGAACTTCTTAGTGGTAAAACTAGAGTTTAAAACACTTTCTACAAAGGACTTTATATTACATGTTAAAACTGTCCTGTTTTAGAAGAACTTCTTAATGGTAACTGCATAGACTGAAAATACTATTCCAACATAGGACTTTATATGACAAGTCAAAACTGCCCTATTGTAGAATTATGTCACTAAGGTCTTTGCCCCAGTCTTCTTTTTCAAGATCACATGAAACATTGCACACATTAACAATGTCTGGAAGCATCTAATAAGAACCTGAAATTGCCATATTCTTATCTTTATACAATTTTTACAATCATACCAGTAGCAGATAATGTAACAGCTATAGTTATCCATAATTCAAAACTACTTAGTAAGTATAACTCAGTTGTGTCTGTTATAGTTCAGTATAGAATATAAGCAAATGAAAGTTTTGAACATTCCTACATATGTATTTTATTTCGTCTTGTTACCTGTTTACTAAGTTTAAGCACCAATGGGTAACCTAGTCTTGTTCATTGTGTCGTCCTTACCAAATTCAGTCATACCTGCCAGGTATGGTGTAAACTAATAGGGATTTTCTACAATCTTCTTATACTAACTTTCTTTATAATATGTCCATATTAAAAACGTAATATCTTTATTACTATATTGAAAATACTGGTGTCGTTTTCTTTGAGATATTAAATTATATGTTGTGTTTCTTTAAATGTTCATAGGCTGTGATACTGTTTTTATTTTTATTATTTGTTTGTTTTTTTGTTTTTTTGAGACAGGAATTCTCTGTAGCTTTGGAGTCTCTCCTGGAACTAGCTCTTGTAGACCAGGCTGGCCTCAAATTTACAGAGATTCACCTGCTTGTGCGCCTCCACCACCCAGCTAAGAGTGTGGTACTTTTAAAGGAGAAAAAAAAAAAGTAGACAAACTTAGTCATAGGTGCTTTGGTGAAGGGATTGGGAAGCCATAAAATCCACATTTCTTAATGAAATTAAAGGTATTAGCCTTACTAAGACATCTTTCCCTTATATTAAATACTCTGTTGATAATTGGTAAATTTTAATCATGACTGAAGAAAAAATTATAGGTTATCAATAGGGGTAGAGAAAAAGTGAATCTGTCAGGTGTTTCCATATCATCTTTTGTCATCCTCTGAGAAAGATGGGCTCCTACAGGTTGCTGTTTATTCCATCTCCTAGCAGAAGGCCGACCCAACAACGGTTGTCTGAGCTGTAATCCTTTCATTAGAGAAGCAGAGTGTTAGGAAGGAACTTGATCATTTTGTCACCTCCTCATATGTCTAATGAAAACACAGAATTTGAGTAGATCAAAATTTAGTGAAGCAGAAAGCTTAGGTAATGAGCTCTGATTTTGGAGTAACCTTGCCATGTACTAATTATGGGCCCATGGACAAGTTACTCAGCCTCTAGGTATCTCAGTTTCCTCATGAGATTGTTATGATTAAATGTGGTCAGGTGATTATACTTTTGTTATTTACTATATGCCATATTCCTATGATTACGTGGGCTTGTTATTACAGGCTACCTAATTTGAGACGTATAGAAATTGGTACCTTTCCTAACTTCTTAATGGTCTAGATGCCAATAATGATCTTTTAGAGAGATTCCACGCTGTATCTTACAGCCTTTGCAGAAAGAATGGGCTTCATGTAACATCCATCTCTGCAAGGGTCAGGTGTGTAGAGAACTGTAAGAAATTGGATATGTGTGAATGACGGAGAGGAGAAAATAAGAACTGAGAGATAGAAAACCTAGATATTACAAGAAGTCTTAATGATATTGCCAAGAGGATTCAAGGGCCAGGAAGAATCTTGTGGGCATGTCACATAGAGGACATGACCAGCTTAATTTTGAAGAACCATAGCTCAGATGGAGGTACTACAGTCCAGAAGGCCAAGCAAGTATGCGGTTTAATTGTCTAACCCTTTGCTTTTCAAACTTTTACCACACACTGTTTTTAGCTATTTTGAATCTGTATCCTCAAATGTTATTATTTATTCCACAAATAAGTTAACAAAGTTTACTTGTTTTAATGATAGGAAGTAACTGAAAAAACTTTGTAGTACGTTCTTGTATGTTGGCAGATAGTTTTGGTGGCTGGTGATGTACTTTAGACAAAGGGATATAAGGAGAGGAATAAGATAGCAAGTTCCTCGTGGGGATGTGGGAAATGATTGCCAACGTTAGAAAAGTTCTGGATGGTGGAGAGGAAGGGCTATAAGGTCAGCCTAATCCGAAGGTAAAGTTTCCGTGTGGGTTTCTACCTAATGATGATTGTGTCATTTTGTTTAGTGAGAATTTTTTAAAAAGAGAATTGGAGTTTATTGTCTAAGGTTTCATCAAGATATTAACAGTATATTGCTTTATCTTCTGTTTCACACAAAGTAAATGGTGAAATGAACATTTAAAGTTGTATTGACATTTTTTAGTATGAGTTCGAGCATCCTTCATATACACACAAACAAGCTAATATAAAATATGAACATTTGAGTTTTTGCAAACTGATTCTCCTGGATTTTTTAAAATAATTTTAAAACCTGAGGTTGTAAAAATGAAGATTATGTTGCAAAAATTTTCCAAAATTCTTAAATTAATTTTTAAGCTACAAAATATTTTCTAATCTATGATTTATGCTTAGGTTCACTATCAATATTTAAACTAATAAAAGTATGATTTTAGTCCATAGATTGATTTGAAGACTATATTCAATCATAGGATTTGTGTTCATCTTCAACAACTATTCTTGAGTGGCATGTCAGGAACTGAATCTTGTTAGGGTTATGTTGTAATAAAGGCAGTCTACTTATTGTGAGTACACAAAACAAGAGCCATCTATAGTTGAATCTATAAATGTGTATCCTTTTGGGTTATACCTGTAGTGTGGAGGTGCGGGCAGGCCTGCTTTTCATCCCACCCGGCTCCCGCATAGTTAGCTTTACACCCGAAATAACAACACACAAACTGTATTCTTTTAAATACTGCTTGGCTCATTAGTTCCAGCCTCTTACTCACATCTTGACTAACCCATATCTAATAACCTGTGTAACACCACGAGTGGTGTCTTACCGGGAAATATTCGGCATGTCTGACCTGGCGGCTGGCTTCATCGCATCTTGCTCCCTAAGGAGAGGCATGGTGGTCTGCCTCAGAGAGGCAAGGCATGGCGATTTATCTCACTCACTTAGGAGAGGCATGGCATCTGACTGAGCCATCTACCTCACTTCCTTCTTCCTGTTCTGTCTACTCCACCTATCTAAATCTTGCCCTATCAAAAAGCCAAGGCAGTTTATTAGCCAATAAGAAGCCTCCATCATATACCCAAAGAATAAGTGATTAGCGTTTAAAGTACTGTACCTACATACGACAAGCATTTAACTAATGAGACAAACATTCACAATGGTTGTTAGATCTTTTATTCAAAACATAATCAGACCTGAAGTAAAGTTCAAAAATATAAGTAGCAAAAGGTAGTGAAGTCATATTTTTCTCCTTTTGTGAAATAGTCATACACACACACACACCCACACCCACCCCCCGCCCCACACACACACGAGTAATTCATCCCAACTAAAGTGTATGTGCTATTGAAATCTAATGTTTTTTTTTCAAAGGGACTGTTGTAAGCTCTCCTTCCCAGTTTAGTTTTTGAGTTACAAGAAGGTGTTGACCCTTTGATACAATTGATTATATTGCCCGTTTCTTAAGGCTAATTGCCAAAAATGGTTCATAATTGTATGGTTTCCCGAATCTCCTTTGTCCATCATCCATACTCTAGTTGCTAACTTAATTTCCTGAGCAAAATAAGTAATTTTAACACCAAATTAGTAATTCTGTATAGATCCATTTTATTTTAGTCTGTCATATTTCTAATGTAACTCACTAGGCTAACTTTTATGTTGTTTTATTATATTCTTAATATATCATTGAATATAGTGTTCAACATACTATTCTTATTATATTCGTATTTTTGGTTAGTTACTGCTAGATACGTCCTCAAAATAATTTCTTTTTTAAAGTAATCTGAAGGATCTCAATGGTTTAGGCATTAGTTTTAATTTCAAGATGTTAGATTAGATCTCCCAATCAAGTCTTTGCTGTCATTAGCTGCCAAAGTTGACACTAGAGAGTTGCATTCCTGGAGAATGTGGTATTCCAAAGATTATTAGTATAGTGGAGATGACTCAGTCTAGAAAGCACTTGCCATGCAAACATGAGTACCTGAGTTTGATCTCAAAACCCATAAAGAACAAGCAAAACAAAACCAAAGAAAACCCTAGCACAGTCATGTATGTTTGTCATCTTCGCACTGGGGAGGTAGAGACAGGTTGGTAGGTCCTTGAGCATCACTGGCCAGCTCATCTACTCTGGCTCCACACACAATCTCAGGTTTTCCTCTGGCGTTCTTGGACACATGCACTCAGGTGCACTTGGAAACACACACACACAAATTCATACCAAAGATAACCTTGCTTTCTTGCAAGAAATAGGATGTTATATTTATGTAACTAAATAGCATTAGTGTGGGTCAGTCTACGTAAAACATTTACTGTATCCTTTTCTGCCTGAGAGAGAATGAAGAGTGAAATAGTTTAAGCAAGTTCGGAATTTGTTGTTGCCAGTGTTCTTGAGAGTTTTCTGTGTTTCAGTTACGCCTTAATCCTTTTACGTTATATTTTAAAATAGCTGTGCCTCAATAGTTATTCCTGTTTTATGGATCAAAAGCCAGTGGTGAACCAATACTATGGGGGTTATGTTAAGTAGACACAGGTAGAAGTCAGGTATTTTGATTGCAGACTAGAATTCTTAACTCTTTTAACACTCACTTCTCAGATTTGCCTTTATTTCAGATATGCCTGGAAGCATTTTCAAAGGGGAGAATTAAAAAAAAAAGCCAGGCTCCTTTGAGAGATGAGATGTGAACTTTAAAATTTAAAAATGCTTCTACTGGGTCTATTGTAAACTAGGGTTAAGAATCACCACTTGGACTAGGAGTATTCTCAGTGGTAGAACACTTATCTAGCATGTGTGTGATACCACATTCAACTGCTAGCTCCTCACAAAACAAATCACTATAATTTATTATTGTTTGCTTAAAACTTACTTTATTTGATTATCTAATAGGGACAAAATATATGTACAGTCTTAAGGCTACAGTAGGACCCATAACAAAGAATATACATACCTGTATTTATCCCACCATCCAAAACCAAGCAAACAAAAAAAAGAATTTATGTACCTATTTACATATATGACTCAACAATCATATATGCAAATTACATCTATTCTGGGATTGTGGGACATAGAGTATAGTGTATAGAATACTAAATGTCATTTCTGAAAGATAATAGTTATAAACACACATGGTTTAATGAATATTTTTTCTATATATAATTCTAAATTTTAATAATTTGAAACTTTTCCAAGTCTTAATTTGCTTGAAAATATTTGGGAAGTTACTTGAATTTGATATTAGTATAGTGTGTGCATAAATAGGATCTATCACAATAAGATAAGCAATCAAATTATATGATAAATTGATAGAAATAGTCCAGATTTCCCAAATATTTGTTTGTAGTTCTTTTACACTGTCTTTTCATATTACTAAATATAAGATGTAAATACTCCCTTATAGCCAGATGGTTTTTATTGAAAAAGCAAAAGGATTTAAATTATTGAACACATTTGTGTTTGTTTTTAGCATTAATCCTCCCTCCAAAAAAGAATAAGGATATTTAAGTGGATAAGTTAAAACAAAAACCCACTTACTACCTCTGAAATTAAAGGAAAAATAAAACCTTAAAGACAAACAATTATTTTAAATTGCGGCAGAAAATATGTATCCATTTTCAGGTTATCTAGTTCATGACTAGTTTCAACTTTTTTTTAAAATTATAGTAAGTGCTTATAAAGAGAAATTGTGTAATAGGCTCGATTATGTAATTGTGGCCAACGTGGCCTTTCTTCCATGATAACAGGGTGGACCATTGATTGCTGTATAGTCACACCCCAACTAATGGCATGAAAGACTTGTTAAAGATATCAAAGTCACTGCTTTAGTAGATGCACTTACTGGTGGGCTGTGCTATGCCGATCAGTAAACCTCCATGGGGCATTTCATGCCATCCATGTTCACCCACTTGTATTCTTGACCTCATGTGTTATTTGACTAGTGAAGTGAGATTGAAGTTGAGAGGGTAGTCTACAACCTTATTCATACCAGCTTAGTAGTTGACCAGTATTAATAGATGAACTTTACTCCCAGACAGCACTAAAACTCAGGCTTCTGAGTCCATTACATCAACCTACCAGGAGGTCGTTTTCACCCTCTCTTCTTCTGTGTCTAAGTAAGAAATGGGTAAATGTTGAGTCTAAGAAAATCATTAAGTCTGAATAGTTTATAAAAGAAAACCTAAATGTCATTCTATGATTTAATTCCTTCTAAGAAGTTATTCTATGCATATTGTGTAAGAATATGTTTAACAGTAATAAACTATGTGCTTTTGTAGTTTTTTTTTTAGAAATGTGTAGTCTTGCTATTTCAAAGTAATTGCCAACCAGGGAGACAGCCACTTTCAAATGTAACATAGATCTGCATTCCTAAGACTGACTTTTGAAACATTCACAAAATAAAATGTTAGTGTGCATATTTCTAAGCATGTATTATGTACCTTGTTACTCTGTTTCTGAGTGCTGGACACTTTTCTATATCATAAACTAAAGCAAGTCATATAATTTACTGTTAATTCCATTTTTCAAAATATGTGGAAATGATACATACCACTTGATTGTGTACTTAGTATTTAACAGTGAGCATTGGCTTTCATTAAGTCAGAAATTAGGTAAATAGAATCATTCTAATTAAACAGGTCTGTTACTGAATTTACAACTTGGCATCTTACAAAGATAATGACACATCTTTGTGGACTTGGATTTCAAACACTTTTGCCAGATAGGAAAAGAAGAAGTCGCACATAGGTTTTATAGCTTTTCATGAATTGATCATTTTGTTTTGGGTTAAAAAAATGAGGAAAACATGTTTGGTAAAGATATTTTTGGATTTTTCATGTCATTAGTGGCTAAAATGCAAGCTATACTGAAACAGAGCTTTTAAAGACTTTAAAGGCAAAATTATGGGCAAGTCATATTTAAACATTATTATGGGTAGATGGAAGACAGGTTGCTAACTTGTTTTGCCCTACAAGCTTATTATTCCTGGTGTTTTAAATATATCATTTATTACAAACTTTTGTGATAAAAATTATTCACATATAAAAATATTTAATTTAATTGGTTGGACAATGAGATATCATATAGAGAATCACCTCCATTGTTATAAATCCTATAATTTTTCTGTATGACTAATGCATATTACTGCATTCATGTACACTATTTTTTTCAGATTACAGCTATGATTTTCTCAAAGTTTTCAGGGCTAAAATGTCATCCTTTTATATTCTGTGGTATGGCAGATTCCTGTTAAATTGAGTTTTTTTTTTTAATGTACACTCAAGGCTGTTAGAGATACCCCTGCAAGTGACAAAAGGCTGGTGTGTAGTGAACGACATAGGGCTGTTCAGAAATCAAGTTTAATGTAAAAGCTCTTTCAACTCCTAGTTAATATAACTGCTTTAAATTTACAGACAGTGGGAGTAGCTCACCGTTACCCAAGTATGCTTCATCTCCCAAACCAAACAACAGCTACATGTTCAAACGGGAGCCCCCAGAGGGATGTGAGCGAGTGAAGGTCTTTGAGGAAATGGCGTAAGTAATGTCTTTTCTGTCAGCTGGGATCTGAAGCTTTTTATTGAGATGTTGATTACAGATGAATCAACTACTCTGTACAGCTGATGTTTGTTTCAAAAGCAGATTAAGAGAAGAGAATTGAATAGACAGAAGATCCTTGCTAGACATGTATAAGCTAGTATGGAAAGCTTAGGCATTCACCCTTGCTGCTGAAATGCCTTCCCTTTCTGTTCTCTCTCTGCTGTTCCTTCCCTCCCCTTTCTTCTTCCTTCCTCCCAACTTCATTTCTCTTTCCTTCCTGTTTTCTTTCCTTCTCCTCTCTTTCTCTTTCCATTCTTGCTATACTGTTTTTCTCTCTTCTTTCATTTTCTTTTTTGAAAAGTAATTTTTAATCTTTAAAATTTTAAGAAATCTTCTGTAAAAAACTGTTGGTTTAGCTGCTGACAGAAACACATTTGGGAGCAAGGTTATTCATGCACCAGCATTTTATAGATAGTCTCCATTCTTCAAATCGAAGGACAGTGGTTTTCTTTATAGATTTAGCTAGCATATTTACTCTTGAATTCATGTTTTCTTTCCCTTTTTATTTTAAATTTTCAATATGAAGTTAGAAATTAAATTAGAAAAAAAAGAGGTTCATGTTGAAAATTTGGGGCTTCTAGAAGTACTCAGAAATGACTGTATAGCTCTTGGTGTATATCCCAGTAGGTACCAATGCAGTCTGCTCTTCTTGCAGCCTAGAAGGGAACAGAGGCTACACAGGAGTTAGTTGTTGGCTTAGTTTAGAGAATGGTGGTGGAATGGGGCTGGGAACATGGACTTTCTTCTTTTGGTTGAGAGACAACAGAAAACGTTTTTTTCCATATATATATCTGAAGATCCAGAATAAGTTGAATAAGTTTTTCATTACCAAATAAATGATAAACAGCATCCCCTTTTAAACTTCTTAACAGTAAAGTTTATCATAAATATGTATAATATTCAGGAACAGTGTGTAATTTCTTTCATCCTCCACAGTGATTGGAAACAACTAAAGATCTCTAAAAATTTGCTTGGCCCTTTTGAAAGTTGTTTTTTCTTTAAATGACATTTCAGTGCCCTATACATGGCTAGTCTCCCAGCTGACCTGTGCTATGGAAGATGTTTCCCCTCTGTGTGCATATAACCCATCCCTGTCATTCACATTCTAGCTGTTTTAGAGAACTTCAATTTATCCACAAAGTAATTAACTTTATAGTGATCCCAAACTAATTGTGTTTTATGGTTTTAGGTCTCGTCAGCCTATCTCGGCCCCTCTATTTTCATGTCCTGACAAAAACAAGGTTAATTTCATCCCAACCGGATCAGCTTTCTGTCCTGTAAAACTTCTAGGCCCTCTCCTACCTGCCTCAGACCTGATGCTCAAGAACTCTCCTAACTCTGGCCAGAGCTCAGCTCTGGCAACACTAACCGTAGAGCAGCTCTCTTCCCGGGTTTCCTTCACGTCTCTTTCTGATGACACCAGCACAGTAGACTCCCTGGAGCCCTCTGTCCAGCAACCATCTCAGCAGCAGCAGCTCCTACAAGATCTGCAGGCAGAAGAACACATCTCCACTCAGAACTATGTGATGATCTAAAGCAGGGGGAGCAGGCCTCCACCCGTGGTCCATGGTGTGGGAATGATATCTCAGACATCTATCTGCATGGAGTGACAAACTTTCTGAACACCACCAACAGCAAAATACTTAGCATCGTAAAATAGTTCTTAACACTGATCTTGGCAGGGACCCACTCCTCCTATTCAGCAGTTTTTGTGGAAAGCAGTAATGCTTGCAAAATGTGTGTGTCATTCAGCATTTAAGTGGAGACTATGCATTTCATAGTATGTCTGACAGATTAGTACTGTGTCCTGTGTTTTGTTCCAAAATTTCAGTATGAATAAGCTCTATTTCAAAAAGTTGCCTGTCTAAGTAGAAAATGTCTTGCTGTGTTTTGTCCTATGGAAAATACTGTACTTCAGGATTATGTTTACAATTGATCCAGGTGTTTGTTTCTAACTTCTATAATACATACAATGCAAAAAAATGGCCACAACAGTTGCACAGTGCCCACCCTATGGCCTAGCTTCAGGTACTTCAGTTGAAGTCTAAACTCAGGTAACTTGGAATGTATGTCACATTGGGATATTAAATATTTCACAGCTGCAAAGCTAAAGAGGGAACATCACTCTTTTGCCTTTCCTTATTTTATGCATTTCCCTTTCTTCATTCCATTCCACATTAGAAAAAGAAGTGCATTCAGCCCTAGGTGATGGTAATCCTGGACATGGGGAGCATGAGGAAAACCAGCAAATCTGTGGTGTATGACATCGTTTTTTTTTTTGTCATGTGGTTACCAATAGAACAACTGTTGCATTCACTGTTTCAACATGTGTAAATGTGGCTTTTTTTAAAAAAAAGTTAAGGTGTTGCTCAGTTAATGACTGTTACAATGTTGCAAATAAAGCTTCAGTAGTAGACTGTATATAAACATTCCATATTGTGTGATGAAATTTAAATAAAAGAATGGCTGGGTTTGATTTCAAAGCAAGTGAAGTTTTGCAGGAATAAATAATGACGGATTTTTGTTTATATTGGCCATCAGGGTCATAATTGCTACTATTTTTATCTAAAGACATATTTATGTTTAGCTTCACTCTAGGAAATTCTAATTTGCTGGTTAAAAAGTGAGACGTTTTGGTTACTGTTTTCCTCAAGCATTTGGGAAATGAGTTTAATTCATGTAGAGAGTATGAGTGTGTTCAGAACCAATGCAGCATAAGCAAGCAGACTTCTTGTTGACTTACAAGAGCAATAGCTTAAAGCTGTCTCATTTAAGCCTCAGATAACACTATCATGAATAATTTTGTTAAGACTTAGAATGTGTGGAGTAGAACATAACCCCAGGCAAATAGCCTTGAACTTGCAGACTTGACAGAAGTTCTCCAGGAAGTGTGAAGAGAGCCCTAGAGATCCCTGACAGGTTAGTTGGAGAGCCTGACTTTCAGACACTGTTGGTCTGTAGCACTGAGCTTATACAAAAGTAAAGGGAAGCATTTGTATTTGTATTCCTTTGCTTTCAGTTGAGTTAGAGCCTAGAGTTCTCTCATCTCCACCTAAAATGTATGGCACAGTTTGTTGTTGTTTTGTTTTTAGAATTTGGGAACAAGTTGCCTACTGTTAAAGGGATGTTCCAGTTTCCTTAGATCATTCCTGAGGTTTTCTTTGATTCTTCTGAGAAGTTTGGAGAAGGATGAGCTGATAAAGTGACACCATTTTAATTTTTACGAAATGCTGTGTGTATGTGTGTATTCTGTGTGTTGTGTTGTCAACCCAATTCTCTCCTTTCCACCAAAGTTTGCAGTAATATTCTCTCCTGAAGGTGCATTCTGGCTCCTTTAGTCAGTGTTATATTATAGGAGACTGTCATGGAGAAAAGGACTCAGTTTACTTTTGCCATTTTCACAGGGGAACCTTTTAAAACAATCTTTTCAGCAGCAGACACCTTTAGCCCTAATAATCTCAGGCCTTGATGAAAATACTATATTTTGTAGATTATGGTTAAAGGGAGAAAATTACTACTTCAGTAAGATAAATATGAGCTCCATTTAACTTCTGATATCTGGTTTAGCATTACATGATGTTTTGATCATATACTCTGCTTTTGTCTAAAGATGCAATAGTATCATTATCAATTTCAGAAAGATGGACTGAATATGCTTTTTGGTGATGAAATCTATGTACGATATTTATAGTGATGTGCTTTTATTTTCTCATGAGAAACTAAATATTGTGTTGTACATTTGTTTTTAGCATATTAAAGTTTTGAACCAAATGTGTTAAAGCTTATGCTTTGCCATGTAAATTTCCCAGAAGTTGTTGAGCTCAAATGTATCCTACATCCAGCTGTAGAAACTTGTCAGAAACTGTTTAAATTTTGTATATAGTTGTTTAATTTTAGCCACTGCGCTGAACAGTATTCAAGTTATATAATATGGCTTTACACAAGAAATGTGTGGCTTCTGTTTTGTATTTTTTTCAGTATAGAAGTTCCTGTGTCTTATTTAAATAAAGTTATTAGTAAAACTGGACTAGTTTACATATTTTTTAAAAGAGACTATTGGCACATTCTTCAGTGAAGGTGAATTCTGCCCTGGATAATGGCAGCATTGGTGCTCAATGAGTTTCTGTATATCTAGAGCTGTGAGGCTTCTAACTGGATCAGATTTCTCCTGCTTGGTTTCATCTTGACATATAATTTGTACATTTTCCATCCAAGGTAACAAGTTGGATGTCTTAGAGTCCTAATCTTTGTGCTGCTTCCAGCTGTGAGCATTTCCAATAGAGAACACACTGTTCTGTTTATTCCTATGCCTGGCAGTTTATAGGAAATGAATTTAAATTCAATGAAATCACCTCGAAGGAAGATAAATCCTACATGTCATATAGTGTAGATGGAATGGTGGAGGGCTGCTTCCTGCCACCCGGCTAGCTTTACCCAAAATAGTTACATGGAAACTGTATTCATTTAAACACTGCCTGGCCCATTAGCTCTAGCCTCTTACTGGCTAACTCTCACATCTTGCTTAACCCATTTCTAATAATCTGTGTGGCACCACAAGGTGGTGGCTTACCGGGAAAGATTTAGCATGTCTGACCTGGTGGCTGGCTTCATGGCGACTGTCTCACTGCCTTCTTCCTCCCAGCATTCTGTTCTGTCTTCCCTGCCTACCTATGTTCTGCCTTACCAGGCCAAGCAGTTTTCTTTATTAACCAATGAAAGCAACAGATAGATAGAAGACACACCTACATCAGTATAGATCCTACAAAACAATAATAGTAGTTCTTTTAATAGGTTCAGAATAAAAAGGAGAAACCTTTGTACAACAAAAGGAAAACATGTTTACTTAGAAATATACGATTATGCAAATAGCAGACACTTTGGGAGTGCTTTGTGAAGAACAATTTTTCCAGAGGATTGTTCCTTTTTTTTCTTTTTTTGAGACAAGGTTTCTCTGTAGCTTTTAGAGCCTGTCCTAGAACTAGCTCTTGTAGACCAGGCTGGCCTCAAACTCATAGAGACCCGCCTGCCTCTCTAGTGCTGGGATTAAAGGCATGCGCAATCACTGCCCCACCGGATTGTTCATTTCTAAAACATGACAGAATTAGATAAAATGTGACATTTAAATTAAGCATGATTGCTTTATCGACATTTTTGTTTAAGAAAAGCAAAATATGAAAGTTTTTGAGAGTGAAATTTATCTATTAGCAGTCTACTAAGGGTATATATTTCCACACAGGAAATTATTCTAAGAGTCTTTAAATTTTAATTGCAACTGAATGTGAAGGAAAGTAACATTTTCATCTTCATGCTTAACTTAATCATATAATAAGCCTAATATAAGTAATCATAAGAAATAAACCAAACTTTAGACACAAGGGAGCGCGTAAGAATGTAAGTATTCCAACAATATCCACCTAAAACAGCTGTATTTTAGAGTTAGGTGGTTAGCCCTCCTGTCACCTCCTATCCCACACTGAAAGGTGCCACCTAGTTTGAAGTTCATTTTCTCTGTGTATTCCCCTCACCTGTCCTAACTCTAATACTCAGTACTCTTGAATCCATTCACCCATACACTTCACTCTTGGTTTCTTGGACACGTGAGCCTACAGCCTCATTTGGAAAAAGAATTCCTTAGTTTATACCTTCATTCAAAATCTTAATGCTGGTGTCTGACTTCCCAACCCTGTGCCTGTTCTCAGACTTCTAGCTTATCTCAGCCTCGGTGATTAAATACAATAAAAACACCACCTTGCCCTTATGTCCAGTCAGCTGTTCTCCTTTATGCTCCTATTTTCTCTACTTCTCAATACAAGAGAAATTTCCACTTCTGCGTACCCTGATATTTTGTCTGTATAAATCTTGGATTTGACTTCTTTTTCTCAACACCGAGTTTGAAGGTGAGGATGGAATGAATGACAGGAGACTGACAACCGTGCAGTCTAGGTGCATTTCTTTGGAGTAAGATTCCGCTAAGGACTGAGCAAAGCAGTGAGTAGCCAGACCTTCCAGTGAAGTCAGTGGATACAGGCCAGGCGGTAGCAAACTACTACTGCCTGTGGGCCAGAGCCAGTCTACAGCCTCTTTGTGCAAACAGAAATTTGCTGATGCAGTTATACTCATTTGTATATTGTCTATGGTTTCCCTGCAGTCCAGGGTAAGGTGAAGTAACTGCAGCAGGAAGAATAAGCCCTAACAGGGACTCGGATATTTATTAGGTAATTTACAAAAATAAAATTGATGACCTGTAAGTGAACAAGCAGCCTGGAAATTGAATAGAAGTCACTTACATCATACGAGGGGTTGTTTTCAATGCTAAAGAATGTGGGTGGCCTGTACAAAACCATGCCCCCGCCAGAGAGCAAAGAAGAGATAGGAATGGGGGAGGGAACAGGGAGCATCTCTTACAACTAGGATGTCTGGATTCAGTTGACACTGCATAGAGGGCTCAAACAGTTCTGGCTGACTTTGAGCTACTTGGTATGTGGATGATAGATAGTTCCTAGGTAAGTAGACAACATGCTATTTGTAAAGATGCCACTTGGTTAAAAGACAGGAACTAATTAACCTGCTGGACTGAGTTATATGCTAATAAGAGGTGGTAAAGGGCCATATGTTCTGGTTTTTACTGATTCCGCATCACTGGTCAATGACCTGGCCACATGACCAGACGGTCAGTGGAAGCCTGGATTATTGAAGACATGCCCATGGGGGCACAGCCCTATAACCTAAGGGGTGCTTTTAAGTAGGATATCATGATGGCCATCAAAAACTCCCATCTTTCAGAAAAGTACCTAAAATTGACAAGCACATATCCCCATGAGCTCTCTTAAAGAAGTCACCTGGCTTCATTAGCTAAGTGGACATGGGGAAAGGCTGCAGCAGTAAAGAGATGGATTGGATCCAGGTGCTCGTATGTTCGTCCCCTCCCCCAGACATGCTTTTCTTGTACTTTCTGAGACACAATGCCTTTAAAAACCATTTTGTCCACTAACAAGAGACGGAAATGCTGATGGCTGGCCAGCTCTACTAGGGGCCAAGTCTAACCTACAGCCTATTTTTTTGTAAATAAAAATGGACAGGAGCAATTTACCTGATTATAGCTGGCAAGTAAGAATGAGGCTGATAGCCTGGGTGTAGTGGTGGCACAAATGGACCCTAAAAGGAAGAGAGAACCAATTCTGGCGAGGACTTCTTAGCCAGCAAATTTGCAAATTTACTTAGATGAACAGAAGATGCTGTCTAGGTTTAGGTAGCCAAATCATTTCTCAGAACAAAAATTACATCATACATACAGCTCATAATATCTGACAGTGGGCAGAGAGATCTTCCTTAGAGTAGCAGCTTCATAAAGAAGTGGAAGACTGAGTATTAGAACAGGGAAGTAGAGGGCTAAAGGGATGGCTCCAATCTCTTCTCGAGCATGCTCACACTTGAGACATTGATGGGATCAATGAAGTATCCTCACTAGATATTCCCGGTTTTCTGGTGACTCTGGGGAAAGAATGAAAAGAAAATTGATGGGGTCTGCAAGGTCCCTGGCCAGCGAGGGGCTCTGATACCACACCAGAAGATCCATCAGAGGGGTGAGTGAGTTCCTGACCCGCGGCAGCACCCCCGAGAGGGAACACAGACATTCCTCAACCCTCTTTACTTCCTGGTCATTCTGTGCAGGGGCTACTCTCCCCGGAGCTACTGCCTCTCTCTTGCTATACCATCCCAGCTTGCACCCAGGGAAACCCTCCCTTCTTCCTCCCTTCTTCGGGGCCATAAGATCCCCCGGCTCAGCCTGTCTGGGCACTGGCACGGGGTGGTGAGTACAACTAGGCCTGAGTTCCTTTGTTTCAATAGCCTGCCTGCAGCAAGGTAGGCCTTTTGTCTGCAAGGTCTGGCCAGCAAGGAGGCCTGATTATGTAGCAGAAGATCCATTGGGGAGCATTTGGAGGAAGAGATGGGCAGGTGCCAATGCAAGAATTCCTCCAACAATCTGAAAAACAACATGAAATCACCAGAACCCAGCAATCTTACAACAGGAGGATTTGAACACCTCAATCAAGAAGAAGTAGAAAACCTTGACTTTTTGAAAGTGATAGAGGCCCTTAAATAGGAGGTGAAAAACTCCTTTAAAGAAATGGATGAGAAGAATAACAAAAAGGTTGAAGAATTGAGTAAATCCGTAAATGATACCCTAGGAAACCAAGAAAAAACATTCAAACTTATAATGGAAACAGTTCAAGATTTGAAAACTGAAATGGAGGCAATGAAGAAAACACAAACTAATGGCTGGCTGGATATGGAAAATCTAGGTAAACGAACAGAGACTACAGAAACAAGCACAACCAACAGAATACAAGAGATAGAAGAAAGAATCTAAGATTCTGAAGACACCATAGAGAAAATGAATGCACTGATCAAAGAAAACAGCAAATCCAACAAATTCTCATCACAAAACATTCAGGAAATCTGGGACACAATAAAAAGACCAAACCTAAGAATAGTAAGAGTAGAAGAAGGAGAAGAATTACACCTCAAAGGCCAAGAAAATATATTCAATAAAATTATAGAAGAAAACTTTCCCAACCTAAAGAAAGATATTCCTATGAAGGTTCGAGAAGCATACAGAACACCAAATAGACTGGATGAAAAAAAAATCCCCTTGCCATATAATAATCAAAACACAAAACATACCGAATAAAGAAAGAATATTAAGAGCTACAAAGGAAAAAGGTCAAGTTACGTATAAAGGTAAACCTATCAGACTTACACCTGACTTCTCTATGGAAACCATGAAAGCCAGAAGGTCTTGGATAGATGTACTGCAGAAACTAAGAGACCACGGATGCAAGCCCAGACTACTATACCCAGCCAAAGCTTTCATTAACTATCAATGGAGAAAAAAAATATTCCAGGATAAAAACAAAATTAAACAATATGTAGCCACAAATCCAGCCTTACAGAAAGTAATAGAAAGAAAATCACAAACCAAGGAGTCCAACAATGGCCACAATGACTCAGACATCTAGTGACCCTTCACCAGCACAACTCAAAAAAAGGGGAAACACACACACTCTACTACCAAAAAAAAAAAATAACCGGAGTTAAAACACTAGTTATTAATATTAATGGACTCGATTCACCTATAAAAAGGCACAGGCTAAGAGATTGGATACTAAAACAGGATCCAACATTCTGCTGTTTACAAGAAACACACCTCAATCACAAAGACAGACATCTACTTAGAGTTAAGGGTTGAGAAAAGGTTTATCAAACAAATGGACCTAAGAAACAAGTGGGTATGGCCATACTAATTTCTAACAAAATTGACTTCAAACTGAAATTAATCAGAAGAGATGGAGAGGGACATTTTATACTCATAATAGGAACAATTCATCAGGATGAAGTCTCAATCCTGAATATTTATGCCCCTAATATAAAAGCACCCACTTATGTAAAAGAAACATTACTAGAACTCAAGGCAGCCATCAAACCACACACACTAATAGTAGGAGACTTCAACACTACTCTCTCACTGATGGACACGTCAATCAGACAGAAACCTAACAGAGAAATAAGAAAATTAATGGATGTAATGAATCAATTGGACTTAACAGACATCTATAGAACATTCCACCCAAATAGGAAAGAGTATACCTTCTCTGCAGCTCATGGAACATTCTCGAAAGTTGACCACATACTTGGTAACAAAGCAAACTTCCACAGATACAAAAAAAATTAGTAACCACCTGTGTCTTATTGGATCACCATGGAATAGAGTTAGAATTTAACAATAATTCTACCCCCAGAAAGCCTACAAACTCTTGGAAGCTGAACAATCAACTACTGAACCACCCCTGGGTCAGGGAAGAAATAAAGAAAGAAATTAAAGTCTTCCTTGAATTCAATGAAAATAAAGACACAACATCCCCAAACCTATGGGACACTATGAAAGCAGTGCTGAGAGGAAAGTTCATAGCTCTAATTGCCCACATTAAAAAAAATGGAGAAAGCTCACATTAGAGACTTAACAGCACAGCTGAAAGTTCTAGAAGAAAAAGAAGCAGACTCACCCAGGAGGAGTAGAAGATTGGAAATAATCAAACTGAGGGCTGAAATCAACAAAATAGAAACACAGAAAACAATCCAAAGAATCAATGAAACAAAGAGCTGGTTCTTTGAGAAAGTCAACAAGATTGACAAACCTTTATCCAAACTAATCAAAAGGCAGAGAGAGAACATGCAAATTAACAAGATCAGAAATGAAAAGGAGGCCATAACAACAGACACTTAGGAAATTCAGAGAATCATTAGGCCTTAATACAAAAGCTTATATGCCACAAAGTTGGAAAATGTAAAAGAAATGGACTTGTTTTTAGAGAAGTATCATTTACCAAAATTAAATCAAGACCAGGTGAACAAGTTCAATAGACCTATAAGTCGTGAGGAAATAAAGCTGTCATAAAAAAACCTCCCAACCAAAAAATGCCCAGGACCTGATGGTTTTAATGCAGAATTTTATCAGAACTTCCAAGATGAGCTGATATCTATATTCCTTAATGTGTTTCACATAATAGAATCAGAAGAGTCATTGCTAAACTCCTTTTATGATGCTACAGTCACCCTGATTCCAAAACCACACAAAGACCCAACCAAGAAAGAGAATTACAGACCAATCTCACTCATGAACATTGATGCAAAAATTCTCAATAAAATTCTGGCAAACGGAATCCAAGAATACATTAAAAAATTATCCATTACGATCAAGTAGGCTTCATCCCTGAGATCCAGGGCTGGTTCATCATAGAAAAATCTATCAATGTAATCCATCATATAGATAAACTGAAAGAAAAAACCATATGATCATTTCATTAGATGCTGAAAAAGCATTTGACAAAATGCAACACCCCTTTATGATAAAGGTTTTGGAGAGGTTAGGGATACAAGGCTCATACATAAATATAATAAAAGCAATATATAGCAAGCCAACAGCTAATATCAAATTAAATGGAGAGAAACTCAAAGCCATTCCACTAAATTCAGGAACAAGACAAGGCTGTCCACTCTCACCATATCTCTGAAGCCAGGGACGGTGGCGCTAGGTTTTGATTCTGCTGCATGTACTGGTTTTGTGGGAACCTGGTCTGTTTGGATCCTCACCTTCCTGAACCTGGATGGAGCGGGGAGGACCTTGGACTTCCCACAGGGCTGGGAATCCTGACTGCTCCTTAAACTGGGGAGAGAGGGGCAGGGGAAATTAGGGGAAGAAAGGGAGCTGGAAGGAGGTGAGGAGGTGAAAATTTGTAAAAATTATACAATTATAAAATAAAAAGGAAAAAGGAAAAAAATTGATGGTACCATTATAATACTTTGAAAATGTCCGCAAATTGCCTGAAAATTCATTTTTTCCTACATAATTGCAGAGGCAATAGGATCAAGAACTACAGCACCAGGGTCTTTAAGTAGGGTTGGATTTTTAGCAAAAACTGTGTTTTTAAACCTTACATCTGTCTGGGGCTGGAGAGATGGCTTTGTGGTTAAGAGCACTGACTGGATACTTGCTCTTCCAGAGAACCTAAATTTGGTTCTCAGCAAATGACAGCACACAGCCATCTGTAACTTTACTTCCAGTGGATCCGATGCCCTTGCTAAGCCTGAATGAGCACCAGGCATGCACATGGTGCACAAATATATATGCAGACCAAAATCCATGCACATAAAAATGAATAATTAATTTAAAACTTTTATGTTCATCTCAATAAATAGAGTGGAATGACAAGGAGTCCTTCGCTAGACTGGGACTGCTGCTGTCTGTGGTCTAGACCAGTGCCCTGGTTGACCTGATGTGTTTTCCAAAGGTGACAACATCCATGTGTTGATGGAAAAAAAGAATAAATGGGTTATGAGTCAAATGCTTCTCTTTAATGATACTAACTTCTCTAACAAGTATAGTTGCTTTCACCCCACCTACCATGCCTATGTCTTTAAACCTGTGGTCCTTATCTCACGTCTGTGCGTGTGTGTGTGTGAGCGTGCACGTGCGTGTCTTCTCTCACTGTAGATCTAAGAGCAGGAGGCACCAACCATACCACATTCCCTACTGTGGAGTGACACACTGTCTTGATATATGCTCTTCCAGACAACTTAGTTTATCATTTTTTAACTCATCCCAACTCAAAATTTCAGGATATTAGCAGAATATCAACTGATCCTTTTGCTATACATAATGTAGCATGAGTGGCCCAGAGTTCAGTTCTCACTGGAATTCTTCTTTGTCTCTCAAACCTCCTGAGCTGGCCTCTACTATCTGTCTTTCTCTTAGGCACTCTGGTCTTCCAAATTCCCACCGGCATGTTTTATTAAGCTTGCCTATGGTATTCTTGGCCTTTCTCACCCACAGTTTCAAACTAGTCCATGCTCCTTCTGTAAACTGGTTCCCCTGGCCATGCTTTTTGTATTAATGATCACACTTCTTTGGTACCAATTTTTCACTCATTGGTTTTTCTCATCACTGTGACCAAACACCTTCAAAATTCAACTTAAGGTGGGAATTTCTTGAGCGCAGAGCATGTGATGGTGGGGAAGGTGTCCATGGTAATGGAAACACGTGAGGCAGAACTTCCTCCTTCACAATACCCTTTTCTTATTTTTTTTTTTCAGTCTAAGTCCCCAGCTTAATGGTGCTGCCCATGTTCAGGGTAGGTCTTCTTCTGGAAGCACCCTTACAGCCATGTCCAGGAATGTATGTGTCTCCTAGACGATTCTAAATCCAGACAAGTTAAGGACAAATATTAACCATGACAAAGCATTCTCATAGAAAGTTTTATTACTTGAAAATCACATGAAGGTAAGCCTCTACTGTGTGTGTCTAAAGTTAACCTAACAGTAGACCAGCTAAGAGACACAATGAAGCATAAGAACCTCAGACTCCTGGAAATGGTCTCCTGGGGAATGATAGCAGAAGAGATGAGCAGTTGATCAGATTTAAGGAGTGGTGATAAGGAGAGGGGAAGATGAAGGTCAGGAAAAGATTTTTTTCTAACCTTAAACTCTTATCTTCTTCTACTAGCCCAGGTTGACCTAGAACTCATGATTCTACAGTCTCAACCTCCAAAGAGCTGGAGCTTCAGTATGCACTACCATACCCAATTTGAACATCTTATGCTGTTTTGTTTTGTTCCCTTGGTAACCCACTGCCTCTGAAGTGGACTTTCCCATTCTGTAGGCATTTGCATCTCTCAAAGACAAAGCAGAAATATATGGTTTATTTTTTCAGAGGTTCCATATCCGTTTGGTGAGGATTTCTCTCATTCACAATAGCCAGTTTCTGAGCACTAAGAATTTAAACATTTAGATCATTTTTCCTCTGAAAGATTTTATGATAGCGAGAATAGGTTCCCTTTCACACTATAAACTCTGCTCAGGCCTTGGCATCTGATTGAAGCATAGCTTCAGTGGCATTCCTTTAGTGAGGATTGGTTATGGCCCTGCTGGCAATGGATGTTATTTCAAACCACTGTCTGGAAACAAGATGGATAAAAGTGGATGCAGGGCTCCATAAGGGCTTGCCAAAAGGGAGAAGGGTTCACGCGGGAAAGCCAGCCCTCTTCTTAGGTTTTCTATTCCACTTTGTAAAGGAAAAGAATTGCACTCAAGGGACAGAAGTTAACAAAGGACACCACTCAGATGCTGCAATGAGCAGCCTGTCATTTTTCATATGGACGGGAGTCAAGGCAGGCGGGTAATCTTAGCTGACTTCCCTTCACCTGCTCCTCTGATTACAGACAAACAACTGGTGTGGTCTCTCCTGCTTCCTTCCCAGCCAGCACCCTGGAGCAAGACCGGGAAGCTTTGTAGGAAGCAGCCATTCCTACCCAGATCCCTAACCTTCCCGCCTGATTGCTCCCTGGAATGTGTAGCCCGAATAGCAGGTCTTGCGGGAGGATAAAGGGAGGAAGTTTGAGACAGCCTTGAGTGGCTGCTGCTGAGACTCACCCTGCAGGTGGTAGGATGGTAGGTGGACTTACAGTGCTCATGCGCTCCTTGGAAGTATTTCACTTATGTTCTTAGGACAAGCATGTATTCCTTTTGTGATGATCAGTAAAAGACAAAGGAGCCTTGAGAACTTCTGCGGGATGATTGGCAGTCCTCCTCCCTCTGCCTACTCCACTGTTTACCACCCGTCTCTCTGGCTTTTGGCAGAGGGTAGGGGACATAAGGGTGAGGTGAAAATGAGGGAAGTGAGTAACGAGAAAATAAATGTTAGCCTCGCTAGTAATCAGAGGAACGTCAAGTAAAGCGATCTGTTGCCGTGCAGTTGGCAGAGAATAAAAGGATAAAGTTCGGTGTGGTCTGTACTTTGTGTGTTAAAGGATCAGTCTCTGGCAGGTGGCACTCCTGAAAAGTAGTAGAACCTTTCAGAGATGGGCTCTAATAGGAGGGAGTTAACCAGTGGAGCCCTGTCCTTGAAGGGGACATCAAATTCCCTGCCCGTCTCTGTTTCCGTTTTGGCTTCCAGGCTACCACAAAAAGAACAGGTTTTCTATGTCCAACCAGCAAGATGTAGTGTGTTGCCACAGGCCCAAAGTGACGGGTCAAGAAACGTCATTCTCAGACTTCTGAAAGCACAGTCTTCCTTCCTTATGTTTATCCGGGCGTTTTGTCGCCCTGTCAGGTGTCTAGAAAACTATCTTCCGCAAGAACAGACTGGTGCACTCATCGTGAACAGCAGCATGTGTTGCAGCAATTCCTGACTCTTCACTAAAGGCCCAAACCCATGAAGCCACTTTTCCCTATAAATATGTGCACGTGAGCAAAAAGACATAAAGACATTGCCAAAAACCAGTGGTGGATATGTGTGAGTGGATAATTCTTTAGTATTAGCTTTGCTGTTGTTGAAATTTTTGACTACTATTACCTATTAATCTAATCCTTTAGAAAACAAAGCTCAATAATTCCCAAATATGAAAGGAGGGAGAGGAAGACGCAATAGCAGCGAGGAAACATTTTTAATAAAAATGAGCAGCAGGTGTCCAGATCAAACTGACTCGAGAGTGGGCACATGCCTGTGTGTCCGGTGTTTTTAAGGTTAAAACAATAGGGTCACTATGACTTTGAGGCCAGCTTGGGATACAGCCTGAGCTTAAGTCTAGAGTAGAGCATTTCCTGGTGTGTGGCTTCAGCTAACGTATCTTCTGTGGTGAGATGGGTTTATTAACTGGGCAGTCAGAGGGCCCAGAAATCATCCCTCTCTTTTATGCTTCTTCAACTACCTCATCTAGAAAACTGTCCCCAAGCCAGATAATGATGGAGTGATTTGCTTTCGAATAAGATCGTGTTTGTAGTACACTTTCTGGAAGCTGCTTGATCGTGTTCAACAGGTGCCCAGCGGCTACCTCTGAGACGGGCAGGGACACTCGTAAAAGCATTTAAGTAAAAGCATTGGCCTGGCTGCAGCATGTGGGTTGGTAACAGTCAGAGATGTGTAATTAGCATTCGACTCAGCAATTTTGCTTATACGCTGAAGAAAACAAAATACATGTCTGTATGAAAACTTGTACACAAATGCATTACAGTTCCTAGGTCAAAACAGCCCAAACGGCCACATGCATTGCATGTGTAACTGCATTCAGTTGAGTATTTTACTCAGCAAGAAGAAAGAATGAGATGCTGATAAAATGATGAGATGCTATGGATGAGCCTGTAAAACTTTACGCTCAGTGAAGCAGGCCAGGTACAAAACAGTCCCACTGATAACGAAATTTCCAAACAGAACAATCCTTGGGCAGAAGCGAGATTGATGGTTGCTAGGTTCTGAGGAAGGAGAGAGGATGGGTACACAGTTTCTTTTAGAAGCAATAAAAATGTTCTGAAACAACAGGATGTCCAGCCAGGGCCCAGTGTCAGGGGTTTTGAACCAGACCAATGATTCTTCGTGACGAACGCATGCATATAAATGTGTGGATAAAGGGTGACTCACTGCATGACTTACTGAGTCACACTGTGGCTTCCATGAAGAGATTTTCCCCTTCTTCCTTTTTTTTTTCTCTTAAATTTTATTTTGTTTTATCCTGGGGGTTGGGGGTGGGAGGGAGATGAGTGGGATTGGGAGGCATGACATAAAAAAAAAGAATAAATAAAAGAAAGTTAAAAAAGAAAAACCTTCAAATACATGAAACAATTATCAGTGAAAAAATAATGTTCTGGGATTAGAGACTAGCCATGATTGTATGACTCTGCAAGTATGTGAAAAGCTGCCTGATGGTTGTGGCACACACCTTTAATCACAGCATTCGGGAGGCAGAGACAGGCGGATCTCTGTGAGTTCGAGGGCAGCCTGGTGTACCAGAGCTAGTTCCAGAACAGGCTTCAAAGCTACAGAGAAACCTGTCTCGAAACATGCCCCAGTGTGTATCTATGTGTGTGTGTGTGTGTGTGTGAAAAACCAGTGACACGCTTCTCACATGGGACAACTAAGCAAACGTGTGTGTCTCAGTCAGTGTTCTATTGCTGTGAAGATACACCATGACCACATCGACTCTTGAAAAGCTTTAATTGGGGCTGGCTTACAGTTTCAGAGTGTGGTCCATTATCATCGCGGCCAGGAGCATACAGGAAGGCACAGTGCTGGAGAAGTAGCTGAAAGTCCTACATCTGGATCTACAGGAAGCAGGAAGACAGAAACTCTGGGCTCGGCTTGAGCCCTTGAAACTTCTTCCAACAACAGCACATTTAACCCCACAAGCCCATACCTCCTAATCTAGCAGCTCTCAAAGGATCCTTTCACAAGGTTCCCTTATCAGACATCCTGCATAGCAGACATTTACATTATGATTCATAACAGTAGCAAAATTACAATTGTGAAGTAACAACGAAAGTAATTTTATGTTTGAGGGTCACTATAATAAGAGGAACTGTATTAAAGGGTCACAGCATTAGGAAGATTGAGAACCTCTGACCTAAACAAATAGTGTAGCTATTGTTACTACTCCATGGTAACCAAGCATTCAAATCTATGAGCCTATGGGGGGGGGGTGGCATTCTTATTCCAATGACCAGAGTATGCATGCATATTAAAAAATTCTTTACCAAAGCAGAGGTAATATGAAATGAGCATAGTGTCTGATCTTGAGTAGCTCTTTTGTGGACAATACTTGCTTTTTCCACCAAATGTGTAAGGTCAGAAGGAGTTAATGGAGTTAGAACACACACACACACACACACACACACACATACACACACAGTTGATAGTTATATGGGCATTAACTCAACAGATGCGCAGTGAACTTCCTCCTCTATACATCCTTTGCAGCTCTCCTTGGTTTCCTAGGGTGGTGCAGTCAAATGCCCCTCTGTGGCAGCTCTGCCGGTGACTACTCAGAAGACTTTGGCTATCATCTTACCTGTGATCCTGGGGGTCTAGCTCCCCCAAGTCCTGCCTAGATCTGGAAAACAAAATGCCAGAAACCTCAGATGGTTGAGGCTTCAACCCAGGTCAGCCCCTTCCTTGTCTTTTTGCGGTACCCTTTCTTTAACGCAGACCAAGTTTATAGGTCAGAAAACAAGCCTGTTTAGCTCTGGGCTTCTCATCACAGGCTCACCACTGGAGAAGCTAGGGCTGTCTGTGAGGGCACGTAACAGATGGGAGGAAAACTGCAGGTAACCAGAGCTTAGGCTAGTGTGTGGTGAGGATTTGCTCTCTCCTTTCCACAGGAGCCAAAGTCACAGCTCAGGGAAGATGGCAGCTCCTATTGGCAGAATAAAAATATACCTCAGTTTGACTATGGAGGCACAGCTTGACTATCTCAGCCTTTAAGGGCAGGGAAAGAGGAAAGATTACAGAAGACTGGGGCATCCCTGCTGGTAAGGGGACCATTGGGGAATCTCAACCCTATTTGCACACAGACGGTAAGTGTTCTTAGTGTTCAGGGCAGGGTGGGGAGGGCTGGTCCAAGTACCCTGGTATCTTCTGAACTAATCTGTTGTTGACTTTCATTGTTCAACAGCTCCTTTGGGAATTTATGGAAACGCTAGTCCGTTTCATCTGGTAAAAATACACGTAGGTGTGTTTTTTGCAAATCCTTACATATGATCTCAGTTGGTGAACTGTTGAAGAGGTCCATATATCTCCAGACCAGATAGACTATAACTCAGCTGACAGAAGGCAAGACAAATTGCAGAGGAGAATGGGAGCGAGGGTCTTGATTGCTCAAGGGCTGCAATCTGGAGAACTTGAGTTTTTTCTGGGGATGGGAGAGTGGCTAGGGGGGCTGGGAAAGTAGAACTGATTTTTGTAGCACCACACCTCAGGGATGAGAGGCCAATATGAAGACACTTAGATAAAAATTAATGAAAGAATTCCCTTTACAGTAGCTGGAGATGTTGAGTGCTAGAGAGTCGAGACACAATCCAACCTCTCTGGGAGAGGAATTTCCAAAATGATTGGCGTCTTCCCTGGCTGCTGGAAAGTCAGCCAGCGAAGACCCCTCTGGCTTCAGAGTTCTTCTGTGTGGGGCCCCAGCAAGTGCCAACACTGGCAGAGTAACAAGCCAGTGAGGAAAGAAGGAGATCCAGTTCAACAGAGTCTGATACCATGCAGTTTAGTAGGAGGAGTGGCGGGCCTGCTTTTCGTTCTGCCTGGCTAGCTTTACCTGAAATAATTACATGGAAATTGTATTCTTTTAAACACTGCTTGGCCCATTAGTTTCAGCCTATTATTGGCTAACTCTCACATCTTGACTAACCCATATTTAGTAATCTGTGTAGCACCACAAGGTGGTGGCTTACCAGGGAAGATCTTAACCTGCGTCCGACTCAGAGAGGAGAGGCATGGTGACTGCCTGAGGCGTCTGCCTGACTCTGCTTTCTTTCTTCCACAATTCTGTTCTATCTACTCCGCCTACCTAATTTTTTTGTCCTATTAAAGGGCCAAGGCAGTTTCTTTATTAACCAATGAAAGTAACACATAGACAGATGACCCTCCTCCATCAAGGCAGTTTATTCTAGGTGTATTTAAGTACAGCAAGTTTCCTGGTGTCACAATCATAACGCTAAAGATTTACTACATTAAAACTCTTTTGCAAAGCGCCTGTGACCTCTTCCATAAGAATGAGTTCTACAGCTTAAGGGTCTAGGGAAGGATCTGGTGTGGTCTAGGTCATCCTAGAGGTCACCAAGCTACAAGGCCTGTGTGACGTCTCCCCTCAGGGTGGGTTCTATTGACTGAGAAACAATAGTCAAGATAAAGGTTGAGGGAGGAAGGATCTGGGGTAAACAATTGTGGGATTCAGGTGTGACCGGCCCTACAGATAGCACAGGTCACCAGGCTATAAACTACGTCCTCTACCATCTTTCTGTGCAGAAAACAGGTGTACACGCCCTCCGCTGAGGAGATAACCCTGTGAGTTTAACATCTCTCATTTCCCCAGTGCCAATTTGTGAGTCCTCTGTGCTCCTGAGCCCTTCTGATCAACTTTTGAACAAGGTGAGTGGACTGGTTTACTCTCCTAACTGCTGCAACCGAATGACCCCATCAAAGCCAGTCAATGAAGGCAGGGTTTGTTTCTGTACACTCCACTGTGGCAGGGAAGACGTAGTGGCAAGAGCGGGAGGCTGGCTGGCCACGTAGCATCTACAGTCAGAAAGCACAGCGTGAACAGGAAGTAGAGCTAGGCTAGAAAACCTCAATGCCTTTTCTAGTGACCCACTTCCTCTAGAAAGATCCACCTCTGAATGTTCCGCCACCTTCTCAAAGAGTGCCACCATTTGAGGACAAAACATTCAAACACATGAGCCCATGCAGGATATTTCTCAAGCAAACCATAAGAATGAGTCATGAGGAAGTTGCTCATCTTATTACTATAGCGGAAAAGGGCATTCTGATGGGCTTGTATATATACTCCTAGAGTGTCAAGCACGGAGGAGTGAGTTTGATTCAGACCATGGGGGACTCCAAAATTTGATTGATTTGAACTGTTCTCTCCAGAAGACCAAATGGAGGGTTCAGTAACTATGGCTAAATATTTAAGGATTCTAGAGCAAGCATTTGGAATGTTGAACATAGCAGGGCCATTGGATCAGTAACATGAGTGGTTGGAGAACAAAACCTAGGTGTTGATTTTTTAATTAAGGGCAAAGATCCTATTTTCAGAGTGGAGTGCAGAGAGGTGTAATTGCTCAAAGAGGTTTGGATGAGCATCAGGAGTTCAATGACAGTCCTTAAGGTGACTCAGTGACCCACATTTTAAATTTTATTTTTATTATTTAAATTTGTTCTCTGACAATTTCATACATGTACATAATATATTCTGATTACTCTTACCCCCATCCTTCCCCCTGCATCCCCCCCTTTCTTACAAATCTCTCACACTCATTGTTTGTTTTGTGACCCACTAACCTGTGTGACCCTGGGTTTGAAATTATCTGTTGAGGCCTCGTGGGCTCACCATTGGGTACACTACTAATGACAATGACTCCAGAATTTATTAGTAGCCGATAGTTAATCAGGGAGGTGTACGGTACCACACATTCTTTTTCTACCCATGACAGATATTGATTTATACAACTATGCAGGTAGCCGCAGCTGCTGATCGCAGTGGCTGTGGCATGTCTGTCGGCCCTTCTATGATGCTTCCTGAGCCTTGAGAGGATAGTATAAATGGCAACTTATTCTGGGCAACTTTGGCAGCCATGAGTCTCTGTATCCACTGCCATTCACTGCAAAGTGAAGCTTGTTTGAGTAAGGCCCATTGTAGCATTTATCTGTGGATATAAATGCAGACGTTTAGAAGGTAGTTTGGTACTACATCAATCTAGCTACACAACAGTAGTAAGTTCCTTCCTGGGAGTTTATGGCATCTCCAGGCAAGGATTTTGACTGGGTTTGCAGACCAGCCATATATATTCCTTCCTGGGAGATGGCCTCGACAGCTGTAGAGTGGCTGGTTAACCCCCAACAGTTGTGCCATCATAGCACAGAGGGTACATCTTGCCCAGCAGTTTGGAGATCACTGAAATCTTCCACTCCTAACAGTTTCACTACCACCTTCTAGCGCCATGAAAGCTATCCAATGGAGAGGAGTTCAGTTCTAGCCTATTCTATATCTAGTTTATAATCCAGGTGTGTGGTGTCTTCAGCAATAGGCTTCATCATCTAGTTCTGGTGCCCTGTTTTTCCATAGCTTGGCTCTGCTCTGCCAGCTTTTCCTCTGTGCTTGCATGACATTCCTGTAGCTTTAAAGTGACTGCATTGTTTCTGGTACCCTAGGCCATTGCTTTAATAATGAACAGAGTTAAGTGAACACCAGCCCGACTGAAAGGAGGAAGAATCTGGAACGGTGTAACTCTTCGGGTGACGAGCTGTTCCACCAGGCTTCTTGAGCTCATCTGATGAGACCAAGTGGCCCTGTGGCTCAGAGCATGAGTCACGAGGTGAATATCTGTGTCCTTCCAGATATGACAGGAGCCAGGAATGCTTATAAGGGGGAACATGAATATGGAGGTATCTTGAATGTTTGGTCTATAATGGTACATCTTCAAAAATTTTGTTCCAATCTTCTGTAAGGAGACAGAGATGTCCATCATTCAATTTTTTGTATTTTAATACAGAATAAAAATTCTCTTAGTAATACTCGCATATTTCCTTCTTGCCATAGATTGATGTGCAGTATTTTCAAAACAAGCTTTGAAGACCATGGCCCTTTTTCCAGATCGGTGTAGGATTTGTGCACTGTTCCATCTGCCAGAAGCTATTTCCCAGCCCCTGCAGCTGAGCTGGGCCAGCCCCCTGTAGCTGAGCTGGGCCACATGGCCACTCCTAGGGAATGTGCTAGTCTTTGGATGAAGCATACAATGTGTGTCCCCAGCTTGCCCTCCCTTGCTTCAGTGCCTTAAAAGCTCAAATGTTGTTGCATGGTCATGTTTGCTGGTGGTCAGCTTGCCGTGCTCGCTGACACCCAGGTGGAGGTGGCTGGGAGTAGCATTGCTCCCTGCAGCTGGAGGCTCGTCTGCTTTTCTCCCCTGCATCGCTGCCTTCTAGATTCCCAGGGGCTCTCCTGCTTAATACGGACTGGTGGATCCAGAATATAGTCTCTTCCCTTTAACACACTTACTAAGGCATATTTTATACTCAGTACCATTCACACTTTTCAGTGTTTACTTTGACCAAGTCTGTCAAATACAGGCAGTCATGTAACCATCAACAGAACCCCAGCAGAGTTCTGTCCACCTAACTTCTCTGTGCCCTCTGTAGTCCGCTACCACCCTTCCTCTTGAGTCTTTAGTACACACGAGATCTGATGTCTGTCCCTATAGGTCTGACTTTTCCAAGTTTTATACATATGGAAACCATAGAGGGTAAAAAACAAAGATACAGCATTTATTATGGAACAATTTTGGATTTATAGAAAAGTTGCAACATAATAAAAAGTTTCCATAAGCTTTGGCTGGCTTCCCTCCTATTAACATCCCACATAACTGTATGACACTTATTAAAATTTTTAATAACCTACATTGGCACAGTACTATTATCTAAACTGTTAACTTCATTTGGAACTTATTGGTTTGCCCAGTAATGTCATTTTTCTTCCAGGTTCCATGTTTGGCTGTGTGGCCTTCTTCAAGATGTGGGTGCTCTCGAAAGGTACCGATCTGGGACTTGATGCAGAGCCCTTTTCTGACTTTGTTCAGTATTGTTCTTGTTTCTAAACTGGGCTGTGGACTTGGGGGAGGAATCCACAGATGAAAGCATTCTTCATACGGCATCATCTCGGGTGCATGCTTTCAGGTGAGTTAGCCTCATGTGTGTGTCGGTAGCTTGCTCATGTTGACTGGGAAATAATCCTTCTCTACGCCTACGTCACAGACTTTCCGCTTTACTCTTTCAGCGGCTGGAAGACATCTGGCTGCCTCCAGTTAGGGAGTCGATGAATCAAGCTGCTATACACTCACATAGAGGCTTCCGTGTGAGTGTATATACATACATGTATTTTTTCTCTTTCCCTCTCTCCAGGGTAAATTGCGAGTTGTGGGATTGTCAGGTTGTACAGCATGTATGTGCTCAGCTTTCTGTGAAACTGCCAAACTCTTTCCCCAGATAGCTGCTCCATTTCGCCCTCCAATCAACAGTCTTAGAGGGGGTCCAAGTGCTCTGCATCCTCATTATTTTAATGTGTTCTGGTTAGTGAGTGATTCATTGTAAAAAACAAAAACAAAATAAAATAAAAAAGAACCTTTTTTAAATTGGCAAGTATTGTATTGTATCCCTTGAATCCAACAAAAACCCATTTATTTCCCCTATCCTCAGCAGAGAATCTTGTCCAATCTATGGGAAAAATCAGAAAACACTTGTTTATTAGACTTTCTTTTAAAAAGTAGATATGTAATATATATATACAATTATATATAGTTATAATTTTATAAATTTATATAGAATGTTATGTAAAATTATATAGGTAGATATAGATATACTGGGGTGGAGGGGGGAAGAATATTGCCTGTAGCCAGTTGACCTGGGATTTGTATGTAGCCGAGGATGAGCTTGAGCTGGATCCTCTGTCTCCACCTCCTGATTTGGGATTGTCCCGCCAAGCCGGCTTACTGTGTCACTCCGGGTCAAACTTCAGGCTTTGCGCGTGCCGCACTAGCCCTCCTGGTGGAGCGGTACCCCGAGCTCTTCATTAGACTTTGAAGGCGCACCCCTCTCCATTCCTCTGATATTTGGGAATGAGCTGATAAACAGTGTGGGAAGAAAATAGAGCTTGGTGGGTCCGCTGGCAGGTGGCTGAGGAAGAACAGCCCCTTTCCCTCGCTTTAATAAATCATCTCATGAACTGAGGGAGCCTCGGCAATGCCTGTTCCCACAGTTTGGGCTGCTATGAGCTGAGGTCACCACAGAAGGGTCCTAGAGTGGAGGTCCTTACTCTGTAGTAACCCCACTGGACAGAGACTGTTACTTTCCTCAGAGAGGGCTATGACCTACAGCTGGCAGAGACGACTTCACTGAAGATTTTATCTCTGGCTTTAGAGATAAACTCTTGTTTATTGCCCTCAACTGCTTTCCTGAATCTTTCCTTAAAGGCTATATTTAATAAATGGCTTCAGATAAGAGAAATAAGAAATGTGTGTGGGGGTAAATAGTGGTTCTTACAGGAGCTTTGGCTGTCTTTGCATTCTTTCCTATAGCTTGATATATCCAGCAAACACTTGGATATAAAAGAAGCTCTGACTTGGGATCCAAACACATGGGTTCCAGTCCCAGGATATCACTGACTTTGAGTATTTTATTGGTGGCTCCTTGGTCCTTACTTTCCTCATCTGGATAGAAGTGTGTCGGACGCAGAGGGCATCTGACCCTTCCATAATGCCTACTTCCATAATGCCTAATAGGCCCTGGAAGGCGAGGAGCCTTAACAGTCACTCAGGATGCCGTCTTCTCTAATGGTCCTGTTGCCATTCATTCTTCTCTGAGTGTAGGAAGTTAAGGCTACCAGGCTAAAAGAAGCCAACCTGGAGTCTGCCTGGCGCTGTCAGAGGCCCTGACCATGCCTAACCAATGAGGGGTGGTTACGTGATGTCAACTATCAATTGTCATTAGAGCGCCTGGGTGCTGGGAGAGTACATAAGTTCCCCCCATTTTAGATAAACAAGTCTGCTATACGCCTTCTACCCAACTCCCAGTGTCTGAGATGTTGACACTGTGCCTTCTCACCCCCGTCCCTGAGGAAGATATTAGGGTCCAGCAGCGTTAACTGTCTCCTTGAAGTCATTTCAGTAGAGAAACCAGAGCAAATTTCTAGTGCATTCTTCTGCACTTCCTCCATTTTGTTTTCTCCTAGGAATAACATCCCATTTTACCTGGAGGAAGCCTATCAAACAGCCTGTTTTCTACCCTTTGATCCCAGTGAATCAAGAGTAGACACAGGACCCACATGTGGTATATTCCAAAACTTCGACTAGAGAAACTGGTGGCCATTTCGTCTCCTGCTAAATGTCTGGTGGATTGAAGAAATGGACTCAGAGCTGAAAGAGAGAGAGAAAGAGTTCAAATATGAACCTTTAGATCCAGCTATGATGTTTATAGGCTTGAAACTCACCTGAGCAATATGCCTACTGGCATACATTTAAAGTATTTATTTATTGAGACAGGGCCTCCTTTAGTTTAGGCTGGTCTCAAACTGAATACATAGCCAAGGATGACCTTGAATTCATGGTCCTCCTGCCTCCACCTTCTGTGAATGCCAGATTTACAGGTTTGATGTTTAAGTCAGTTTGAGTTGGAATGCGTTTTGGTAATGACTAGGCTCTGAACTTTGTTGTTCTTATCACACATGTCCCTCCCTGAAGGTTCCAGAACACTAGTTCCTTTTGATAAAACAGAAAGCTAACTTTAAAAGCTCCTTGAAAGGCAAGGTCTGAGGTGGTGCTGGTTCCCCCACACCCATCATAAACATTGCTCATTTACTAGAAGTCTTCCCGACAACGCAGAATTCTTGGCAGCCACGGTCAGTTATTTGGATTTGCCTCCAAGCTGGAATCTGTGTTCCAACAAGGCTGGAGACCTACCTACATCTCTGCACTGAGGGTGCCTGTGAGGAACAGGAAGCAGTCAAATCCGGAAGCAGGGGATTCATGGTGGCCTTTATGGGGGACACTAGTTGATCACAAAGCCAGGTGCAGCTCTGATATATTGGCAAAATCAAACAGTGTTAGTATTTAGTCATGAGCCCTTGCCAGAGAGGGGTTCTGGGGTGGGGTCTTGGTGCAGCATCTCCTAAAAGGGAAATCGAGCTGATTCCAGAAGTTGCAGGGTGGGGAGCATTGTAGAAGGTAAGAGGGACATGGTGGGTGTTATCTGGTACCTGGGCAGCCTCACAGAGTACCTACAGGGCCCTCAGCCCTGTCCCCACACCCGCTTTAAGAATTGGCTAAAGTACAATGGGCTGGCCTCCCCTTCAGACCCAGGGGCGCTGGCTTCAGGCAGAACACACTTTTTCAGGAAAACCTTCCAGCAACGAAGAAAAAAAGTGTCACCCTTTCTAAATCAGTGATTTCTAATTCTGAGGCTGACGGGTGCTTTTCTCACTCATCCAGAACTCAGAATCAACTTGACATTTCTAAAATTACATTTTGAGGGGAATGAATCCATAACGTATATCTGGAGCCAGTGCCAGTTGAGGAAGGCAGGCAGGCACAAACAGAATCGTTCCCGGCCCCTCCTTCCGCATGTGCATTCTTTATCTGTTCACTGGAGGAAAGGGAGGGGGCACAAGGTCATGCTGAAACCATCAGGAACAGCAGGAAAAACGAAGAAAGGCTGAGGAAGAGGCTGCCTATCCTTGTCTCAGGTTCCAGTGTCACTGTGTAGCTCAGGCTAGCTGCCCGTGATGAAATGGAGATGAAGCAGGATTGTTGGCAAAGATGGTAAATACACTTTGTCTTCTTCATGTCAGAGACAGGGTTAGTGTCACAGTGCACAGGCCACGGACAAGGCAACCAAGCAGCAGCTGCATCTCCTTGAACAGGAGAGGTGGCCGAGGGGCTTTGTGTGCACGGAATCAAAACATGCCTCTCAAAAGGGATCAAGAGGCTGCCCAAGTGGATTGCAGAGGGGAAAGGAGACTGAGTCTTTTTCTTTTTTTTTTTCCTTTTCACATCAAGAAAATTCAGGGAGAAAATGTTCCTATGAGCAACCCTTTCCTTTTCCTTGTGGTGAAGCTTAGCCTATTACTATGATCCCCTGTCCTTCGGTCACTGATGGTCTTAGATGCAGCCTTCTACTGCATCTAAGTAACCTATTCACAACAGAAGAACTCCACCTCCCTCCCACTGCCTGGATGGAGTCAGACAGGCCCTCCAGAGTCGCCTCCTCACTGGGACTTCTGGGGTATTTTATGGCTGCTAACAGATGTAACCCGGGGTGAAACCAGGACCCTTAGTCCTCATTCCACACAGGACAGCTTGGTCTGGCAATCATTAATCCATTGCTCCCAAGGTTACTCTCGGGTGGCAGCATCTAATGGTAGAAGCATGTGCTTAAAGCCCACCTAGGTAGGGTACCCTCCTGGCATGATTAGACAGGACTGAGTAGGGTTGTTCTAGCGTCCCAGATGGTGGCTGAGGTGGAGGGCAAGCGTGCCTATGTTTAGAGAACTCTGAAGTGTGGGTTCTGATTTTGCGTCTTGACAACTTGAAAGTACATTAACGCAGAGCTGAGAAATCTGCTAGAGGAGATTCTAGTAATGATAGCCTGCACCGGCCAAGGCCCCAGCTGTCTCCCAGACCATTCCCATTCCCATCCCAAGAAGGCACCTCTAAGAGTCTGTGTCTCTAGCCCTCAGAGTGCTTTGTCGAGCCCTCAAGCCCTTCCATGAAGTGCTCCTGTGTTTCTGAAGATGGCCCAGAAAGCCTTTTCTGAACTGGGCAACAGGGCCCAGGAGAGGCCACCTGCCTGGCCTAGCACAGAGGACCTTCTGCTGGACCACTGCTCCTTCTGCCTCTCACAGAGGATCTTATGCATTGCCATGGTGTACATCAACTTCAGGGAATGTGTGGGACCTGACATGGCAGGCCACCTGTGCCAACTCTAGGATCTGTGATACCGAAAGAGTATCTGAACTGTTTGTGCCCACATGTCAATCTGTTGTTACCACCGTTTTCTGATCCTACAAAAATCCCATGCAGCCCGTGTACCCTGGTTGCCTTATTTGGGGATGTACAGGGTCTATTCAATAGCTTCAGAACCTGCCCCTTCTAGCCCACCATCCACAGTGCCTCTCTTAGCACAACTGGTCTCCACACAGAATCCACAACTTGACTTGGTGTGTCGAATGATGTTTTCTGTTTAGTGTTTACTTTTTTCTATTGAAGAATGCTACAAGAAGCTACTGGGATACATGTTTTCAAGTTCAGCTACAAAGATGGAGACGTTAGGATGTGCAAATATGCAGCACAGAAAGGGCTACACAGCAGAAAGACGCATGTGGCCACAGTCAAGTGTGGTGGGAGACTGTGTGAGTCTTTGGCTGTCCTGATCTTCACCCAGAGGTCAGTGGAAGGTGGTGTGGTGGGATGAAAGGTTCTTCCTGAAGCCCCTTCTGAGGTTGATAGGGCACAAGCAAGCACAAACCTTTGTCAGCCTCCTGGTGGCCCCAAGGACATATTATGTTAGCCCACATGTAGGTGTGTAAGTTAGACTGGGATTTCACCATGGCGTACTGATGCAGCAATGGTTCTGATGAGGTGTCTGCAAGAGCAAGGAGTGGCCTGTGACTCCTGTATTGTGCAATGTACACGGAGAACAGCAAACCAAGTAAGAGGAAATCACTATGCGGATAGAAACAGGGCCTTGACCCTCTCGTTTTATTAAAATTGCACATAAATATTAAAACAGCATACTGAGACTTCTGCAAGCCCTGGAGGAGATTCTGTGGAGCGGCCCGAGGGCTCCCAAATGAAGGCTGCATACTCATGCATTGAGCAATTCATGTTCTTTATCAGTTTTCCCAACAGCATCAGGATTTGATAAGGGGTCGAGGTCAGCAAAGAGGCTGAACCAGGCAGTCAGGTCCGAGGAAGCCTTGGCAGGCTCTGGGGAAAGAAGGAGAAACGTGAATAAAACCACCTTCTCGAGGACAACCTCTGCCATGCTGGGCTTAGGCATCCCATGCCCGTTCAGGAATTCCATGTCCCCTGACTGGCTGACTCTTTTGAGGGTTCATGAAGAAGGAGGGTGCTGTGTTCTCTCTAAATTCACTAAGCATCACCTGTAGCTATACCTCCTGCTTCAGTTCACAGAACTGCTTAAAACCCCACACACATGTCTTTCTGCCTCAACCAGGAAACAGCACGGCTATTTCAGAAATCACACTGAATGGCTGAAGAAGCAAGGTACTTTCCGGTGTCTGCTGGAGGGATCCCTTCAAGTCCCTTGGGTCAGGAACAATCTGCCATTTCTCTTTTCACCCTTCAAAGGCACAGGCCCAGAGGAGGTCATACCCATGCCAAGTCACTCTGCCATTATGGACATTGCCCCTTTTACCTTTTCCTGTCAAAGGCAAAAGGCCCTTGAAGTGCCTTCCCTTCCCTTGGCAGGCTTGAAATTCCTTCATCTGGCCTCACTGGAGCCCCTTACTCCACTGCTGTTTCACCAAAGCAGCCACCCTACCTTTCCAAATACCATGGTCAGACAGCCGAAGTGTCTTCCAGATGGGGAGAGAATTTTCAAAAGACTGTTTCATGCAAGTGATTTAGAAACCGGCTGCGACTCTCTCACATAAATCATTCCATGTGAGCACCTACTTCACTGGCTCCGAAATCCATGCTTCCCCGCCCCGGCCACAGGTGCAGGTGTCAGAAGCATGAATACATGTCTCTCTAATAGGGTGCCCTTCCAGCAGGGAGCAGCTGGCAATGTGCTTGCCACCTGGCTGCAGAGGGTAAAGGCATAGGATGGGATTAGAGGCACACAAACCATCTTTGATTCTTCAAAATGACACTGAACTCTTAAGATAGTTAATGTAGTAACTTTATACCTTAGGTTCATCTCCCCATTTCTAATCAGAATACCCAATACCCAATAGGTTTATTACTTTGTTATAGCAAAATCAATGGATATCCTAATTATGTCATAAGATTTGAGATGCATAGGAATAGCTAGTAATGGCAAGACTAGTAGCCAGAATAGTTCTCTGAATAGGTGGTTGCTACAGGTAACACACATTCTATGTGGTTAGCCCTGGCAACCCCTGGACTGGAGAGAATCTCAAGTCATCATGTTGGAGGTCAGATAAGGATACTGTATGGGGCAAGACTGATGTAGATGGATTAGTTTATCTGAATTCCTGATAGAGGATATAAAGATAGCTCCAGTGAAAATATGCTACACACTTACTTCCCCTTCCTCATAACCTCTCACAAAGGTCTGAGAAGATCTGCAGAGAGTGATCACAGCCTTGCAGTTAGAAGCTAAGGCAGGTGATTGCACTTTAAGGCAATCCTCAGATCCCCAGGTCTCGGCTTGGAGCAAAACCAGGTGCAAATTATTAGAACACCATAGGAACACTTTCTGATGATAATGGGGCGGACGTTTCCTCTATGGTCAAAGAGAAAGGGGGTGATAACCAAAGGAACAGAGATAGAACCGTGAATACACATGAGATCTGTCCAACAGATGCTCACTTTAGTGGCCTGTCCCAAAAGAAAACAGATCTCACCATCTTGAAAGGACCTCGGTTGACAGCCAGTAAGCCCCACCCTTCCCGGGGCACGCTCACTCTCTGCCTTGTGTGGTGAACAACGGCATTTTTAAAGTCAGCAAAGCACACTGGTCTTGAGCTTCTCATCGCAAGGATCACACGGAGATAAACAGATTGGACACACGCTCATTAGAATGATGACAGTGAGCCAGGAAAAAGTCAGAGTGTCATTTCTAGCATCATGCATAGCTCCGCATCCTACAGCCCAGCACTTGAGGTCTAGATGCAGAAATGCAAGCTAGTAAAGAAATACAGGAAGAGCAACAGGGCTGCTGGGAAGAAGAGAGCTGTCATGGCAGAGGGGTAAGACTGTTACCTTTCAGTGCAGAGCTGTTGTCATTTGAATTGCTTGTCTTTGGTGCTGGCCATGACCATGCATGGGGACTGTCTCTGCTCTCTGACCAGCCTAATATTTAAAACCAAAGGACATTAGATCTGGCGGGAACAGTCACGACACCTCAGCAGCTGCTGGGCACATGCATGGTTCTAACCCATGCCTCCAGCAAGAAGGCAGAGGATGGTGTGACTAGACCTTTCTCCCAGGCAGGGAAAAATCTGAGGGAACCAGAGAAGCATGGGGTCATATCCAATTGAAATACATGGGAAAGGAAGGAAGACAGGGACTTTGAAAGGCAACCAAGAAGCTGCTAGTATCAGAGTGTTGTTTTGCCTTTTGTGTTTTAGACCCATTTTCTTGCCGAGAATGGTGATTTCATAACCACACCAAAAACCGTTAGAAAATCAAGAGCCATGGTTTCCTGTCACAAGTGGAGAAGGCTTAAAATTGAATAAACATAGCAATAGAACTAGTAACCACACACCTCTACCAAGAGTGTCATGTGCAACTATTTCCTGTACATTGGGAAGTTGAATTAATACAGTTACATACATAGATGAGTGGGGGGAGCTTATGTGAGCACTAACTTAGGCCATACCTGACAATGGCATCTGACTTGTGTCACTCAGCCTCTGTCATAGCCTTGTGCCCTGCCTGCAGAGCATGCTGGCGCCTTCAGCACTCTGGCTTTAGGGAAACAAGTCCCATTGCCCACAACTGTTTGTCCTGGCTATCCTAGCAGGACTCATGCTTAATTTTGAAATTTACCATATACATCTTTGAAACTCGGCTTTAGTTCTTTGTGTTCAAGGTCTTATCTCTTGAAAGAGGCATGAAAGCTTTCCTTCTGAACACTTCAAAATATGTAACACAGACCAGGTACCTGTTTCCTGATCAAGCCCATGTTGAAATGTCGATGTCAAACAGGGAGGGCATCACTATGGGGATCATTATGCCTAAAACTCTGTACTTTTTCAGAGATGGTCTTGCGTACAGTGTTTCAGATGTCTTTGTAAGGAATAATAGTCTCCACCAAAGTCCTCAAGACAGACTGTGTCTGGATTGGAGAGTTCGGATGGGTCAGGGAATACAGTTTCCAGTGCAAGGATGTCACTAGTTATATTCTACAGAAATCATAGAAATGAACAACATTTATTTATCCTGCTATTCCAATGTCCACACTTTCCAGTGGACTCAATTATAGAATTATACTATTTTTATTAGTTTGTATTTTTGCCACATTTAGGAATCATGAACCCTTGAAGCCTTGGGTCATTTATTATTCATTTCTGTATCATTTCGGACACTGCCTGGCACACAGTGGGGGTTTGGCTATATAACTCTTGAATTAAGACAAAGTATTTAAGTCCCCCTTTAAATGCAAGAAGCACACTTTTGGTGTGTTATATCTTAAGAGATGGCAACCTCATACTTGGCTGCACATATGGTCTCTGATACTCACTAGCTAGAAGTACTTCATTTTAGATGAGCAATACACAGACTTAATAATGAAGACTGACAAGTAATGAAACAGACGGTCTACAGCCTATTTCTTTGGTATAAAACAATGGAAAACAGAAGGGATTTTTTAAACAGCATTGCTATTCATCGAAACTGTACTTAGGCATACAGTCAGCATGATTCATATGCAACCACCAGGAGCTTCTGGTGTCTTAGGAGCCTTCTGGGATGCTGGGATTCCAACTTCACTATATGAATTTACAAGAAATCCTTGACCTGTTCCCTTACAGCTAGTGAATTTTATGGCATGTAAATTATACTCCAATAAAGCAATTTTAAATGGCCACCATTTGGTGTGATCCAGGAATAACAAAACCTGCCCAGTTCCTAGAAAATTGGTCCTTAACCATTTTCCTTCTAGACCCAAAGCACATAGAAGCAGTCAATGCAGAAAGGGAAAGTTGTGGGGGCAAATGTGTGCCCGGTAGCATCATTTACGGGAAAGGCTGAGGGGTCAACGCAAATTTGGTAACAGTCCCCCCATCTTGTCAGCACCCAAAATTGTGTTTTTTGAGCATACTACGTAAGCAGATGATGATGATGATGCAAGATTTCTTTATAAAGTAAAAAAAAATGTATTTTTTTGGTGGGGTGCTAGGGATCACATTCAGTGCACTGTATATGCTAGGCAAATCCTCTACCCCTGAACTATACCCCAGCCTACAAATGTCATCGAGCTGAATCCCTCTGTGACAATGTACTATTGGGTATTATTGCTCAGCTACAGTTATAAGCTACACAAGCAACGTTGAGAATCCACAAGGAGAGACTTCCTTACCGCAGAGGACATACATGTGGGAGGGAGAACTTGAAGTGATCTCCTCTTTGGGGGCCTAAATGGTGTGATAGTGTTCCTCAGCAATTTTAAAGACATCATGGCTCCTCCCTATGGTCTGCAAAATTAACAGCCAGTATATAGAGTCACATACATGCCCAGCTAGCATACATATCCATGTAGCAGCATGATATGCATGATATCATAAGCATGATATGCATGATATGATAAGCATGAATATGCTTATGGGGAGGGTCAGATAAAATGGCACCGATGTGATAGCAGCTATTGAACAAATCCCTAAGGCAATTCCAGCCTCCTTTGTATGGCCCTGGAAATTATTTAGGGAAAGGATGCTATGAGGATGATTATGGCTGGAACAACAACCAGATTTCAAATGTCTTGGCTTCTGTCAGGAAAACTGCTATGGCAAGAGAACTTAGAGCTGCTAGTATTCCAGGAATTGCCATCTACTGTTCCCTAGTCAGTGGTAGTTGGCAGAGGCATTAGCATATAGGTGTGGCTGGAAAGATGTCTCCCTACATCAAGAGAAATTCTTTTAATAGATGGGTAGCGAAGGGTGGAGACAGGAGGGAGCCCCAAGCTCAGGAACAAACAGTCATCCAGCTCTGGGCTCCTTTGATATGTCCATGTGCTACCCATTTGCAGAAACACACATAAAAACTCGCTAGAGCTGCCCTGCTCCCATTGCGTACACATGGGAAAACACCAGTGAGCCAGAACTAACACTGCCCAGCAAGGGCAGCAAGCAGAGCCAGAACATATGAACCAGAGAACACATGGCTGTGAATGTGCCTCACCACTTACAGTGAAAGGCTGGCAGGGCTGCTATCTCAGCCTGGGGGTGTCTATGAAGGACAACAAGGGAAGCCATAACCCCTTCAGGTGCGTGGCACATCTGCAGTCTCACTGGGCTTCAGTACAAGTGGATGGGGGTCTTGTGGGTAAAACTAAGTAACGGCAAAGCTAGAGAGCAGTAAGCGACGCTGTATTCGATTTTTGTACAAGCTCAGCACATACAAGTAATCACTAAAGTGTCATCTGAAGGAGTTCACATCATAGGTTTGTCACCTTTTAACCTAGCGCCATGTCTTTTGCCAGTTGTTCTCACTCTTACTGCTCGCCATCCATCCATCCATCTGTCCATCCGTCCATCCGTCCATCTGTCCATCCATCCATCCATCCGTCATCCATCCATCCATCCATCCATCCATCCTTCCATCCATCCATCCATACACTCACCCACACATGCGCCCATCCATCCTTCCAAGTATCATTTGTTTGTCTGTTTTTCAAGACACGGTTTCTCTGTGTTGTATTGCAGCCTGATCCTGAAACTAGCTCTTGTAGACCAAGCTGGCCTCAAACTCACAGAGATCCGCCTACTTCTGCCTCCCGAGTGCTGGGATTAAAGGCGTGCACCACCACTGCCCAGCTCCTAGTATCTTTTAAACATCCACTGAATTCTAGGCACTGAGCTATGACCTGAAAATATGGTAAGTAGCACAATTGTGAATCCTGTTTCTATGACAACCCGAGGAAGAGACACATGAAATCAGTTTTCCCAGAAGGTGAGGTAAGAGGGTGATTTAAGTACAGGGTGTAATGGTAGTAAGGAGGAGAAACAGCTAGCACAGACTGCTGGGGTGGGGATGGACTGACACAGACAGGCGTTGGGGAAGTTAGCCAAGTACAGCACTATGCGTGTGTAGGTGTGGATGGCATACTCCAGGAGAGCGCGTATCAAGCCTGTTGGTGGAAAGATCTGGATGCACTACAGCTCACTATGACTGGAGTTCTGAGGATGGATAAAAAATACGGTTCATAATATGGGGGTGCATGGCTGTAATCCCAGCACTGGAGAGGTCGAGGCAGGAGGATTACTAAAATTTCCAGGCTAGCCATGGCTACCTAGTGAGTTCCAGGACAGTTTGGTCTATATCTCAACACCACCGTCCGAAAAAGAAATCTGGTTCTTTGGCACAGCTATGTCATTGAGTCATGCTAAGTGAAGGTGTGGGAGTTGTGGGCAGTCATGAAACTGGGGCTAGATACTAAAGGACCTTGTAAACCAAGCTGAAAATTTAGCCCTCACTACATTGGCGGGAAGTGCAAGAACTTGGCAAGGCTCATGACCTTTTGAGGCTCCTGGATTTCCTCATCTACAGAGTGGGTGGAGGAGTCAGTCTCGAAGGTTCCTTCTATATAGCACCAGAGCATTTGAATCCTGCAGCTCTCCCAGCTCTGCCTTGTAGCTGCTGCTCAGCAGGCCTAGAAAGTTCTGCTGCCCTGACGGGATTAACAATCCCATGGGCCCAAGCAGAGTGCCCACTGTGTTCCTGCCATAAATACACCTGGCTCTCTTTCCCTTGACATTTTTCCATCGAGTCCTGGAAATGTTAGTTACCTGGCACCAGGCTAACTCAGGAGGGGAAAGAGATGAGCTCAGTCTCAGGTTTGTTTTTGATAACCCAAGCCTAACGTGTACCCAGATGGCAGCAGCATCTGAAAACTGGGCACCATGAGGACTACCCGGCAGACGCCCAAGGCTCCACGACTTGAAAGAGAGCTCTAACTCTGGTTTGCACAATCCAGAGCTAGAAGATCTGCTGGAGCATTGATGCTGAGCAGCTAGTACTCTTTCCTGAACCGGGGTCTCCTTCTGAAAGAAGAAGCCTTCCAAAGCTTCCTTAGTGTCTGCTTGGTATGCGTTCTCTGGCCGGATTGCCTACTCATATTTAGAAGTCCCAGGAAGGTGTAATTTTCTCATCACTTCATGGGTTCAGGAAGGCCTAGCCACAAGTGCTGTTTAATTTTTTTAAATACAAACACAAGGGATGCTTAGCTGAGGAATGGCCACCGTGTGAGTAACCTGTGGGCATGCTTATGGGAATATTTTCTTGATGAATGGTTGATGTGAGAGGGACCAGCCCACTCTGGGTAGTGCCCCTCTGAGGCAGATGGTCCTGAGTTTCATAAGAAAACAGGCTGAGCCACTCTGGAAATCAGTATGGTGGTTTCTCATAAAATTGGGAACCAATCTACTTCAAGACCCAGCAATACTACTCTTGGGCATATACCCAAAGGATGCACACTCATACCGTAAGGACATTTGCACAACTATGTCATAGCAGCATTATTTATACCAGTCAGAACATGGAAACAACCTAGATACCCCTCAACTGACAAATGGATAAAGAAAATGTGGCACATTTATGCAGTGGAGTACTACTCAGAGGTCAAAAAACAATGGCATCTTGAAATTTTCAGACAAATAGATAGAACTAGAAGTAAACATCCTGAGTGAGGTAACCCAGACCCCAAAAGACAAACACAGTATGTACTTACTCATAAGTGGATATTAGACATAAAGCAAAGGATAACCAGCCTACAGTCCACAACCCTAGAGAAGCCAGAAAATCGGAGAACCCTAAGAGTTCTCCTATATGGATCTCCCTGGGAGATCACCTGAGTAAATAGGGAGTGTGGGGAAGAGGGTGGAGGGTGGAAGGGGAGTGGGGGGGGAGAGAAGGGGGATGAAAACATAAGGGATCAGGAAGGTCGAGTTGGGGGGATGGACAGAGAGGGAGAGCAAGGAAAAAAATATCTTGATAGTGGTAGACATTATGGGGTTAGCGAGAAACCTGGCACTAGAGAAATTCCCAGGAATCCACAAGGATGACCCTAGCCAAGATTCTAAGCAAGAGTAGAGAGGATATCTTAACTGTCCTTCCCATGTAAGCAGATTGATGACTTCCTTAATTGTCACCATGGAACCTTCATCCAGTAACTGATGGAAGCAGATGCAGAGATCCACAGAGGAGCATTGGGCCAAGCTCCCGAGTCCAGTGGTAGAGAGGGGAGGATAATATGAGCAAAAAGGTTGAGACCATGATGGGGAAATTCACAGAAACAGCTGACCCAAGCTAGTGGGACTCTGGACAGACAGCTGGGGAACCTGCATAGGATCAAACTAGGTTGGCCCTCTGAATGTGTGTGATAGTTGCGTGGCTTGGGCAGTTTGTGGGGCCACTGGCTATGGAGCCAGGATTTATCCCCAGTGCATGAACTGGCTTTTTGGAGTCCATTCCCTAGGTGGGGAGGGCCTTGGTCCTGCCTCAAGTGATGTGCCAGATTTCATTAATTCCCCATGGGAATGGATGGAGAGTGGGGGAGGAGGTGGGAGGGTGGGAGGAGGGGAGGGAAAGGGAACAGGGATTGATATGTAAAATAAAAAAGATTGTTTTTAAAAACTTTTCTTTACAAAAGGAAAGAAGGCAGGTTGTGTTGTCCATTTGTGGGACTCCTAACAGTGAGAGCAGGGGCTGTCCCTAAGGCTTTGGCTAGCCCTTGGGAACCTATTCCTCATACCAAGTTGCCTTGTCCAGTCTTAGTACAAGCAGGAGGAGGTGCTTAGTCTTACTGCACCTTGATATGCCATACTTTGTTGATACCCATGGAGGCCTGCCCCTTTCTGAACAGAAACAGCAAAGAAGTAGACTGAGGAGGAGGAGACAGAATGGGAGGAGAGGAGGGAACGGAAAATGGGGAATGGGGTTGGAATGTAAAATAAATTAAAGTAGAAAGAAAGAAAGAAAGAAAGAAAGAAAGAAAGAAAGAAAGAAAGAAAGAAAGAAAGGCAGAGAGAGAAAGAGAGAGAGGCAGAGAGGGAAAGAGAGAGATAAGAAAGGAAGGAAAGCTGAATGCACCACAGAGAACAAGCCAGTAAGCAGTCTTCCCTCCTGGTTCTGCCTCTAGGTTCCTGTTTGAGTTTCTGCCATGACTTTCCTCAATAATGAACTATGAAGCGGAACTGTATGAAATAAACCCTTTCATCCACAAGTTGCTTTTCATTAGGGCTGTCATCAACAGAAAACAGGCCAGGCTACCCCTCTCAGGCCACACCTCCAGAAACACAGAAATTTCAGCTAAGGTCGATTCTTCAACATTCTAGAATGACCTGATCAGACATGTATTTTTTTTTGCTGTGAACTCCTACAGCTTGGGCAAGGCAGGAAGGAGGCATACTTATTTTCTTCCTTTCTAGTCTCCTGGAGGGCTGCAGGACAGAATGAGGAGAGGCCAAAGGGAAGGCAGGCAGAAACCATTCTAGGAGGTGGAAGACTGAAGAGAGGAAGGATGAGAGGAAGGGAGAGAGGAGGAAGAAGAGGAGGAGTGATGTGGGATTCCTCTCTGTATGCTGTGAATAACGTTGGTTAATAAAGAATCTTAGTTGGGCCTGGCAGGGCAGAATAGAGGTAGGGAGAGACAGAGGGACTAAACTGAATGCTGGAAGAAAGGAGGTGGAGTCAGGAGATGCCATAGAGCCACCAGAAGGGAAAGACGCAAGCTGCCAACTGGAACCTTACCGGGAGGCCACAACCCTGTGATAAAATATAAAATAAAGAAAACGGGTTGATTCTAGATGTAAGAGCTAGCTAGCAATACGCTTAAACTCTGGGCCAAGCAGTGAATCAAATAATATAGTTTCTGTGTGATTATTTCGGGAGTCTGAGCTGCCGGGAACGAACAAGCGGCTTCCACACCAGAGGAAGATAAGAATGAAAGCATGGGAACCCCTAACGACTGAGGCATGCAGAGCCCTCTACGCTGTCCTCTGACCTGACTCTGCAGGTGTCTCAGTCCTTTCTGAGCCAGGACAACGGTGAAACAAAGCATGGGCATGGCCAATTACCCATAAAGATGTCGTGACTGTTCAATTTCAATTCTTCTACTCTGGACCGTCATTCAATTTTTGTTGGATAATGACCCTGTCTCTCTATAACTCCATTTATCCTGGTGTCTGCCCTGGTGTCCTGGAGTTGTGATTCCTCTCTGAAACCAGGAAACCCACAGGCAGGCTGATCACTATAAGCCCTGCTCATGAGACAGCAAGCAGATGCCTGAAGGGTCTGGAGAAAAGTTCCTATGCTGTCAGACATCACACCGAGAGGTCTCAGAAGTCCTTGTGGCAGGCATGGGCTCATCTCCTTAGTCAGACTGCCCAGGTTCAATATCTGTCTGCCTTTACCCTAAGAATGACCTTGGGCCAACAAACTCTTTCTTTCCTTGGTTTTCTAATCTCTGTTGTGTATATGGTGATATCGTTTGCCTAGGAAGCAGCAGGTTAAATGGATAAGTTGGCATAGGTAATAAGAGAACACAGTGCTTGGCACCCAGCATGTGCTGTCTTGAGCAAAAGCTGATGTTATCTTACTGTCTATGGCTGGTAGATTCATAGAATTACTCAATTTTACACCTTAGCCTCTCAGAGATGGGAGCTAACCCACAGACAAGGTGCTGCTGGGATAAGAAGTCTAGACCGACACCTCACCTACTTAGATATGAAGTAATAACCCAGAGAGCTGCAGAGAGAGTTGCCACTCCTACAGTGTGAGGAGGAAAGGGGCAACCACAAAACAAAGCTGGACTCAATTCTCTCCCACACTGTGCCGCTGAGCCAATATGACAACATGCCTCACCTCCCTGTGCTTAATTTAGTTTCTTAACTATTTCAGTTGTTACTGAATTTAGCTTTTGACATGATCTGGTTAACTGGAGGAATCCATTTTAATATACTGTGGCCAGGGTTTAATAGTCATCATTACATTCATATTTACAAACAACTATTCATACACATTACATGGACTCTCCATTCACCCATGAATGCAGTGAAAAAAAATACCAGGCTCACATTCATCCTTTCTTATTTGGGGGATGAGATTCTGGAATCCTGACAGAAGCCTTCCAAGCACTTGGCCACTGCCAGCAGCCTTCCTGTGTCTATACCTCATGCACCTGGAAAGTTCCCTGAATCAGGGCAGCATTGGGTTAGCATGAAAGCTCCTCCCATTGAGATTATGGAGCTGTGGGGGACAATGAATGGGCTATATTTTTCTTTTAACCATGTAGACATTTTCCCCTAGATATATTGAATCCTCCAGGCATTCTGCTGGTACCCATTTACAAAGCAAAGGCAACTCTATAGTCACCAGATAACTTTAACATGAGGCTGGCTAGAAGTCCACAGGAAGAGAGGAGACTCTAACAACCAAAGTGATGCTGCTAAATAACAAAGATCATATTGTCTGGTGGCTGAGGAAGCCGTGCTGGTCTTCAACATGGCTGCTGAAAGGCAGCCAGAGATCTACCCAGTGTGTGCAGGCCCCATGGAGCCTAGCTTCTCTTGCCATATGTGGCCCGTCCTATAATGTTGTCTGTCTCACAGTGTTGGAGCCCCTCCCCCTGCCTTAGTGCCTCTCACTCTACCCAGTCAGCTCCAAGAAAGGTTCTCCTATAGACCTTGGCATGCTGTGTATAGTCTTACCTTATGGGGTCAACAACGGCTATCTGCCCAGGTAGCTAATTCTCATCTCATCCAGTCTTGTTTGGCTCTTACCTTCCCAGTAAGACCCTGTTTAGCTCCCCTGGCATCCCACAACACTGGCTCTTCCGAGCTTCATTTTCCTCTGTCTACCACTGAGTCCTCTCTAACCTGTTGTGTTGGTTTTCTCATTGTTTATCATTCCCTATTTTCTCCCTATTAGAAAGTGAATTCCAGGAAGGAAGAGAGTTTTGCCTTCCATTCACCGATGCTTGCTAAGGCCTTAGGACGCAACCTCAAATAAGACTGCCTGGCAAATAAAGGCTTCCCCAAGTAGAGCCTCTTTCTCTTCCCAGGCCACACCTTGCATCTCTCGCTTGCTGTTGGACACCTCCCTCCCTTGCCCCACAAGTGGTTTGGTGCCTTGTCTCGGGCTGAAGTAAGTGCAAAGCCCACAGTCACCCCTTTGCTACAGCAGTTGGGTTATGTCTGACCAGAGCTTTTCACACATTGTCCAGGAAGAGGCTTTGGAGCTCTGCTTTCTCACTCTTGCAGTGACTGTTAGCCACCACTGCTCCCGTGGCAGCAAGGTACCAGAGTCTCCACACTGGGGGCCTTGTAAGGATCATTCTGGCAACAGGGCCAGAGGGAGGGCAGAACCTCACAGAGGTGGGCTGAGAATCTGGCCTCTAGAGTCTCCCAGGCCTGTCAGGAGGGTTAGGGTAAACATTGAAAGAGCTGGCAGACTTGCTCACTGGCTTCACCCAGTGAAGGAGAGGTGAAACCAGAGATGAAACTCAGAGAGCAGAATACACTTAATGCATCTGCTCTTCCCGCCACCTCCAACTCCATGGCACTACCATCTGAGACAGCTGTGGAACAGGATTCCCAGGGAAGATAGAAAGGGAGAGGTAGCTCAGAGAAAAGGAAGACTTTCTCGGTCTTGCCCACCAGCTCCTGTATGAATGATCTCATTTCCCAAGACCAGTGCTTGTAATAGCCCATAATTACTTAATCATCCCCACTCCGCCATTTGTTCTCCACTGTAAGTGCTAGATAAACATGTTTATTAGGGAGATAGCTTAAGTTCATAGAAAAACCAAAAGAATTTGAACATTTCCTAATATGAGTAGTTTCTATTTTCGCGACTGAGGGAACGTGAGAGGAGGAAAAAAATCGTGAGAGAAGAAAATGGTTTCTTTCTCGAGACCAGTTTTTGAAATTCAGACTTCACCAACGAGCTTTGTTATCGCACTCTGAATTGTGGGGGACACACCAGCGACGCTCAACCAGCATGTGGCCTGATACTGAGCCCCAGTGCACCCTGAACCCTTCTGAGGAGAGAGCATGTCTGCTCAGGGTGGAAACTCTGCTCAGAGGTGGCAATGGGGTTTACTTAATGTGCTAGAGTCAGAACAGGAGTCGGCTCATACATGGGGTAGGGACAGGTCAAGGTGTAGAGAGAACAAGAGGGAACAGAATATAGAAGAGGAGACAAAGCTAAAAGATCCAGTGAAATGCACTAAAGAGAGGGCGTGTCCACAGGAATCTAGGCAGCACATCTCATGGGAGTGTGGGAGATGCAGGATGGGCAGTCAGGGATGACTAGATCACAGGGTTTTAACTGCAAAGGCAAGATCTTCTTGTGCATGTCACAAACTTCCTTAAATCCAAGAGAGAAAATAAGGGTGAGGGCCTCCCCTAACTTTCCTAAGGAAGTACTGACAGAGGGAAAAATTATGAGAAACAATTGTTCTTGTGCCTGACACTATACCTTAAAGTTTTGGTATGATTTGAAGATTTCAGCTAAAAAGTCACTTGATTAAAAAAAAAAAAAACCCAATCATAAAAAATACTACCACTAATAATAAAATAAAAAGATACTGGTTATAAAGTAAAAATACAGAAAACATACTCAGAGAACAAATAAACTTCTGTATTAAGGGTGGGAAAGGATGGAGAAGCAAAGTCAAGTTTCTAGTCACTGTGGAACCTACCTTGGAGAGAGGCTTGGAGATCTTTCATGTTTTGGTCTAAAAGCTGCGAAGGAAGGAATCCAGAACTGATCTGGGGCTTGGGGTCTGGCTCTCCCTGGGCCCCCACGGGGGCTGACTCCTTCAGCCGGTCATCTCCAAACACGGCAGCCCACTCTCTGCTGAACTCTCCTTCATCCAGGCTGGAAGCACTGAAGATCTCATTCAACAGCAGGAGGTCATCCTTATCCCCACCTTCCGGTTCTGGGGTCCCAGCCACAGGACCCAGGCAAGCTGGTGGAGGCAAAAAAGCACAAAGCATGTGACCTCCGAGCTCGAGCATCAGGAAGAGCGTCATGGGGCCCAGCTGGGACAGACTGAATGACGGCTAGATCTAAGGAAAAGCAATCACAACAGAGATGTGTGCATCCCATGGCACGCTTGGTTAAACGGAGGTCAAAATAAATTTTGAATTATATGTTTTCTTGTCCCCCTTCATCCAAAGCAAATCCTGTTTTTGAGCATTACACTGAAACGTTTTCTACCACACACACACACACACACACACACACACACACACCCATCTAGGGTTTGGGTTTTCCCTTAACATAAAAGCAGATTTGACAAAACATTCCCCAGGTCTGAAACGAATCCAGGGCTGAAAGCTGTTGGTGATCTTAGTTCCTTGTTTGTAAGGTTTCCCAGCTCTTCCCACATAAGCCCTCAATCCACGCTGCCTGGGCTGGAGCAGCCAACAAACCATGCGGCAGCCTGTCTTGCCACCCAAGCTGGGGAGAAACCTCACCACGCCCTGGCCCAGGGGAGCATGTCAGGGGATGCATCAACAACCAAGACAGATGTCTCTGCAACAACAGCTGCAAGAAGCAGAGGAAAGGTGGATCTGGTGTGCCTGAGTACTCAAGCAGAGAATGACAGGCTCACTTCATGGGCCACAGACAGAAGCACTGACAGCTGGCAGTGAGCCCTAGTCCTGAGGGGAACGTAGGTCCAAGTCACCGTCAGCAGACCTTTGCCAGGCCCGAGAACCAGCGTGCAATGTCATGAAGCTGGGATACTACTCTGAAGTCATCAGCCCGGATGACTGCAGAGATACCCATTCTCACATCTGAACACTGACCAGACATCACCCAGTATTTACAAGGAGAATGGACACAACTCTCAGAAATCCCATGGCAAGCTCTGTCATTGAGGTTTCCTACCTATTTTAAGACTGGGGGCTGAGGGGTGTATCAAGTGTTTCTTCGTTTGTGGAATCTAATTGCCACTTCCAAACTGAAAACATTTTTATTATATCATGGTTCCTATGTTTTTCTGAGCAACACTGAAATTCTGATGATCAGGATAAATAAAATTATCATGTTTTCCTCAAATATATTCACAGCTATGATGATTCTAAGGTTTTTGTTTTAAATAAAACTTCTCTCTGTTCTTCTGCTGGATCTATTTTCACCCACATGTAACATAAAGATCTAGAGATTTAGGGGATTTTTTTTTATGAACTCAGCAAACTGGCTATAAATCAAGAAGGGGGAAAAATCTAGTAACTCGTATCACCGTGGTTTAAAATAGTGGCAAAACATCACTTTAATCAGACAAGTGCCTAATTTAAGCATTTTTATTGTTTATGTTATCAGAGACATTTGCAGCCAGACATAGCCTGTAGGTGTGCTATGAGAAAAGCAGCAATTTAGTTCTGTGAAGAGGCTTCCCTGCTCAGCAGGAGCCAGCAGGCTGGGCAGGGAGGTTAGGCAATCTGCTCATCTACACTCCGCCGTACAGAAAGATGCTGGGGAACAGCACCCACAATGTATCAGGTGTGTCCCTCAACATAAGCCTTTACTTATGAATTCTGTCTTTCAGTCTCTCCCAGACTCACCATCTTAACCTGTGGTTACTTTTCAAATCTCTGTACCTCCTATTTTCTGCTGACATTGGAGTACCCAAACCATTTCTCCTGGTTTCCTTCTGGCCTGGTTGAAGTCATATGATTACTGAGTCAAGCCCACATAAACGAGACCTGTTGGGTTGGACCTTGAGTGAATTAGCAATGCGCTTTCCTTGGACAGTCATTTCAGTTTGAACTGGGGAGGCATCACTGTGGTGGCTGGGATGGCTAAGATCCCAGTAAACACAGAACAACAAATCATAAGCATTGAGTCCTCTACACATAAGCCAATTATAAAACTTCTATTTCATGTTTACTGTTTAGGCTTCATGTCTTGGTACTTAGCACAGACATGAGTGGCTTCTGCTAACTAGCTTCTCTTCCCTTTCCTTCAGGTGTTTTTCCGTGAGAAGCACACTGTCCCTCTGTGATCCTGGTCACCCACTACAGGTGTGTGTGTGTGTGTGTGTGTGTGTGTGTGTGTGTGTGTGTGGCTGAGCAGGTCAAAGTTCGCCATCTTCTCAGGCCACAGTGACTGACTCGGGATGACATGCACTAGAGGTGTCTTTGTATTTGCTATATAAGAAGTGGATGGAAAAGACCCATCCTTCTTTGGGCTTCTCAGATCCAGAGATGTGAATCGGAGGCTGTTAGCGAAAATAAAGTCAATATACAGAGGAAAACAATGTCAAGAAGCAGAAAGGGAATTTAGACAGCACTCAGCCAGTCCCTGAATCTCGCCTGACTCAATATCCTGCTGAACACCCTCAGTTACATGGCTGAGAGCACTTTAAGCAAAATTCCAAGCTAACCCACTTCAACACAGGCTTCAACCTTATAACTAAATGAACTCTGAGCCTACCAAACACAAACAGTTGAGTCACGGAGCTGAGGAAACAGTCTCTGGAGTCAGTCATAGATTCAGGTGCCATCTCGACTGAAGTTCACTATTGAGGATGGTCTATCATTATCATTCTGCTTGTTTGTTTTAAAACTTATTAATAAAAAGTTTCAAATAAAAACGTCATCACGTCCTGGCTATTTAACAGTTAAGGCAGGCCACACAGTGAACTGCGGTCCTCTAAGGGAACCTATTGTGTAGCTAAAAGCAAGGAAACTGGCACTGACTTGAACCATAAAACCCAGAAACCTCCTGATTATTACACTGATAATTAAGATGCCTGAAATTACTATGCATAACTTGTAAAAGAAACTTAATTACAAGTCCAAATGGACAGGTTTAGGTCTGCAGCCAGACAAGTCGGGACTTGAGGATTGAAGCTTGTCAGCAGGCCCCAGAGAACTGAGCTGCTCTTATCTTCATTGGAAACTACCACTCAACCAGAGACAAAGAAAGCATGGAGAGATGCCATAATGTCCTCGGGAGAAGGCTGGTCAGCGCATCCACCCACGCAGACCAACAAAGACGGCTACCGAGTTGTGGGCCACAACTTCCTTTGGCTTGGCGTCTCCAAGTGTCTGCCTCCAATCCAAGTTCTCCAACTCCTGACCACAAAGTCTTATCTTATCCTTTGTGGTGTGCATACTGGTAAGGCAGCTACAGCTCCATGGGTCGGCCTCCCACCCTGCTCCTTTGCCTACACCAACTGTGATATCATTCCTCGTCCAAACACTTGCACATGCTCTTCTGGGATAAGGTGTAAGGTAGCTCTCCCAACGGTGGCATGCAGGATGCCTGCATGCTCTGCCAGTGCTGAAGTGGTATTAGGCCACCTAACAATGTTGTCTCCCTGGGGAGGAGAACTGCTTTTCCTTCAGAACATAGGTAGGGTTTTGTTTTGGTTTTTGTTTTTTCTGTATGCTGACAGAGAACTGACTGGGTTCTCACACACAAACTCAGAACGCTTTGTGAATATGTGACGGTTTCTATGGCCAGAGTGCTCTTCGAGGTACCATGCAGACACAGAGGCAGAATGGCCAAGAAGCCAAAACCACCATATGGCTGTCTTGTTCAACACTGAGAAATATGAAGCCTGGGGCCTGGGAAACATTCCCTAGAAGAACTGGTCCTGAACCAGCGAGTTCTAGACTGAAAAAAAAAAAAAGCCCAAAAGTAGAGGAAACTCAGGTTTAGGCAGAGTGTGGAAAACTGGTCCAGATAGTGCTTCTGAAATCATACTGAGTTTCATGACCTCAGCATAAACTAGGGGCACAGAAGACGGAAACAACTACACAGTCAGAAGGCGAGAACACAGGACAACAAAAAGATAAATGTCACTTGATTTACCTTCATCTGTGTGAAACAGGAAGGCTGACTTCTCTGGGTTTCTCCCTGTTCCCCACGCCCCACAGAATGACTAATGTTAAAGGCCACAGGGCTGCAGAGCCGCTGAAACCCCAAACACCAACACTACCCTCCTGTCACCCAAAGGATGGAGGGGGAAGACAGCAGAAAACCACCTGACATACTGTCCACACAGAAAAACAGTTCTCAGCCTCTGCAAACAGATTGTTCTTGTTTGGAATTCAAGAATGCCGCTTTCAAAAACTCCCTTCAGGTTTAAAAATATAATAAATAAAAATCCCAACTGACAGGGACCGGGGTGGGATACGTGTTCATATGTGCTTTCTGAAGAAAGAAGAGAAACACACACAAAAACACCTGACTCTTACAACCCAGCCCCTCCGCTTTAGTATTAGCTTAGCAAGTCACCTCCTAGCAGGGCAGGATCAAGTCTTTAAGAATCTCTATAGGAATAATCCCACGTAGAGCACACTACTACATGATTATGAACATTTATTTTATTATTTATTTGGTTTCATCAAGCAGTTTCATGTGGCTGAGCTGGCCTCAAACATGTCATGCAGTCGAGGGTGGCTTTAATCTCCTGAACTTTAATCCTCTCCCTCCCAGGTGCTGGGATTCCAGGTGTTTGCTGACACACTCCTGCTTTCAGTACGTTATTTTAAAAGCCTATGTCCTTGGGCTGGGGGGTGTGGCTCAGTGGTAGAGGGCTTGTCTAATGTGTAAAGGATGAGTTCTTCCCAGCACTCTGAAGAAAAAGTGCATAATTATTTCATGAGGTGACCCAGGTCACCAGCATTTCCCAGAATGCTGAGAGGAAGGGAGGAGGGGTTTATGAGAGCAGATGGAATTTAGCGCTTGGTCATTGTGTGTCCTGAGGCAAAGCAATCAGATCTCTCACGTGACAGTAAGAATGCCTGCAGGTGACAGATCCGTGACTCCGGAGAAGCCAGGCAACGTGGGATAGCACATGATCACTATGGGGCACGTGATCGCTGTGGGCTATAGGTTATCACCTAGACCTCAGCTAGCTGCTGAATGAACTATCATCATTACACCTGGCCAGAATTTAGAAACACAAGCAGTAACAGAGCATGTGAAGAAAACAAACATGTTTTTGTAATAAAAACAATAGTTTTGTTCAGCTTTTTCATTGGCCTAGATCTTTTGTTTTTGGTAAAGGCTTACTGATAAGATTTGGGAAGTTGAACTCATTAAATTTTCATCTGCTTTGCACTACATCTTTTTGTTCAGTAGTATGTTATTTGGGGGGAGGGCCCAACTTGAGGAACACAAAGATTTCTGCATGCTCTAATTCATGAATCCAGGCCACATGCCATGTGTGGTATATGGTGACTTCAGATCCACTTGCAAGATCTTACAATGTCACCAGTATTTTATTAAAATGTTTTTATATGTGTGGTCAAGCATTGGTTTTCTATTACTTTATGATTTAGGAGAAGAAAGTGGAGCTGGGGCTAGAGGTCCCAAGTCTTATAAAATCAGCCATCCTTGGATCACATGCTTTTGATTTCTTCGCATCTAAAGTTTAGCGTACTACGATCCGCATTTTAATTCAGAGTTTAGGCTGGCGGCAGCTCTGAAAAGACATCCTTTCTAAAGTGAACAGAGAAGCAGCGTTCTCTTTTTTTCAGTCACCACAAGTTCCCCGTGTGTCAAGAGCATCTTTATACTTGTGGTTTTAGTGCAGATACCATGCAGTGGGAGCCAGGGGAGAGCATCACTCAGGCCCATCCAAGAGCTCTGTGCGGCAGCAGTGATAAAGGGACAGGGTGGCTTATGTGACATTGCATTTGATTGGGGAGTCCCGTGACTCCATCTGTATGCCTGAGAACCAGTACTTGTACGAGGGAAGAGCATGTTTAGCTTCATCTTTAGAGCTAAAAGCAACAGGGCATGAAACTTGCTTTCAATAAGCAGATGTCAATCTTCATCCGATGGGCCTTGGCACATAAGGAAGCTGTGAAAGCCAGCAGACTATTGCAAGCAGTAGCCCTTCTGAGTTAATTCCCTGAGGAGGTGCTGGCTTTGGGGCTAAGGTTGTCACAGTCTACCATTACTTAAAAAAAAAATCCACATCTTTTTTTACCCCTTAAAAAGGAAGAGGAAGCAAGCACACGAACTCCTATTTTCTTTATCTGAGTACGAAAGCTCTAGAAGGCTGGGGGCATAGGAGAGGCACTTCGTTGTCAAGATGGAGTGTGAGCCAGTTTACCAAAATGGGGGGTGAGTTTTTAAAATATAATATTCTATTATCTTCTATACTAGTGTAAATATACTACCTATTCAAAAATAAAGTCTACTAAAATAATAAAATTAAATAGAGTTAGGAACAAAGGAAAAACCATATAGATAAGACTCTGGGGTTGGGAGGAGTATCAATCCATCAAAATAAGTTGGGTCATGCATATGATTATGAATATATTTATTAAATGTTAAGTTGTTGAAACTGGGTGGCAGCTACTTAGGGCTTGCTGTACTATGCTCATATCATTTTAGTAAGATTCAAATATTTCAGTACTCTAAAATAATTTAAAAAGGATATTTTTATTTCATTAAAATCTTTTATTCTTAAACCAGAGGGGAAAGGTCCTTACAAAAATGGGGACTACAAATGGCCACTCACACTGTTTGTTCATTCATTTCATTACTGGTACAGTTTCTGGTTTACCAATCTGCACCATTTTGATGGAATATTGCATAGCATGATGCCTTCAGTAAGACATTAACAAGGCAAGAAGCCTTCCACCTGTGAGTCTATATTCCAAGTCCTGGGAAGTTCTTGGCAAATTTATAGTGACTTTGTATCTTTTAGAGATTCTTTTTTTTCTCTAATACTCTGTCGATTCTGTCCATACCTTGATGGTTAATCTTGAGTTTTAACTGGACTGGACTGACGGCCATGTAGGAGATGATTAAGGACACCTCTAGGGGTATCTGTGTTTCAGAGAAAACTAGACCATGTGGTTTGCCCTAATCAAGCTGACCCACTGACTGACTCAAATTTTAAGTAAATAGTTGGGAGGTGGTGGATCTGTGGAAGTGCTGAGATGAAGGATGTGGCTAGCTGGGGGCGTGTCTTACGCTGGTTCCTTCCTGTCGCTCCACTTTCGGGCCTTTCCCGTGAGCATCTTTTCCACCATGCTCCTCCTCCACAGAGTTTCCGCCTTGCCACAGAGTTAAAAAGCCAGCAGACCATGGACTGGAATCATGAGCCAAGACAAACCACCCTTCCTTCCTTCCTTTTAATGTTTCTCCCAAGCATCTTTCACAACAGCACATGGTCTAACAGGCCAAGTTCAGACTGAGCTGAATCATACCCTGGTTAACCGAGGTCCACAGGGTGGCTTGGGTCAGTTTCTATGATGTAAGGAACCTGTATGATCAGGACAGAATGCCAATCTCCAGGCCAAGGGATTCTCTGATGTTTGGCTCAGAGTCTCAGAGGCATTTTGGACTCCTAGTAAATCATTTAAAGGAAACCTTTGTTTGAATGAAAAGCAAAGGCTAGGATTGATTACACCGAAACTACCCAGTTTCCTTAGATTGCCCAGTACCATAAATGTCATCTAAATTCAGGGTCCTGAATTCTCTTTTGGTAGCCAGCATAAGATTTCTAAGTCTTATGGACTTGGTTTACTAAGGTTCAATAAACATATAGCACTGTATACCATCTAGATAACATCCCCAATCCTTCTTTCTCAACAAGCCATCATTCCAAGAATATCCCTGCATCAGAAACCACAAAATAACCTTTCCATACCTGAGTTCCATTCCTGAAAGTTACCTGGCGAGGCTACTATGCTTGTTTCCATTTTACAGGCAAAAACAACTGAGGCTTACAGAGTTTGTATATGAAGCAAATTAGTTAAGGTCATTGATGGGAGGAACAAAATTCAAAATTTCCACATATCTCATTTGGAAAGTTAGTTTTTCTATTACAGCATAGTCCTTTTGTCATAATTTTCAGCTTTTAAAACATTGTCTAATTAAATGATAATAACATACATATTATATTTTGCTTGAGCATAGGTAAGGTAATTTATAATGGCTGTTACCTAAATTTTTTGTTTAGAACTGTAAATCTATTAAAAAGATAACTATTGAATTTTCTTGCACCAATAAAAGAGAACTTAATTTAATCAAATTATAAACTCCAAAGACTGTGTAAATTTTACCTTCTTCCGGTTTCATGTCTAATAGTTCACCTATTGGTCCTTAAGAGAAGAGAAAGAAAGCAAAGCATCAGTCAACTCCATTTCACTCAGAGTTTGAATAAATCATTAAAACTGGTAAAGCTGCTAAGTCTGTCTTTAGATTACCTGAGCATGCATCATGCGCAGGGCTTTTGTCTATAGAAGACAGAGTACTTTTCTCTTCTTCAGCTGAAATACAACGCATGCAGTTGGTTATGAGCAGCCCACAGTGGTACATTTTTATAAGTTATGTGTGAGGTAAATACACACTCTTAGAATGCATGAAAAGTCTCAGCTAGCTCATGTAAGGCAGTGATCCTCAGTTTCCCCTTTATACCAGCATTGGCTCTCAATGAATTTAAATTTGGAGTCTCTGTTGATTTCTAAATTTAAATCTGGAATTTCAATTTTATTCAATTCATTTAAGTAAATTTAAATTTGACATTTTCAAAGAATCTCTGTTTTGTTTGATAGATAACCCACACGATACTCTATTTTTCTTTCTATATTCACCCATGGAAAATGAATGACAAGTCATCGGCTATTACTTGGTATCACTAACAAATATTAACCACATAGGCCTGGCTAAAATGAAAAAGGGAATATTGAATTCGCAATAAAGAATCTTTAGTTTTTTTTTTTTTTTTTTTTTTTTTTTTTTTTTTTTTTTTTTTTTGGTTTTTCGAGACAGGGTTTCCCTGTAGTTTCTAGAGCCTGACCTGGAACTAGCTCTTGTAGACCAGGCTGGCCTTGAACTCAGAGATCCGCCTGCCTCTGCCTCCCGAGTGCTGGGATTAAAGGCGTGCGCCACCACCGCCCGGCTAAGAATCTTTAGTTTTTAAAGGCTGAAAACCCTGTATTCTCTAATTCTGAGGAAAGTTGCAGAGATGCTAGAAAGACCAGTAGACGCTAAGAGCATGCCTGGTGGGTAAGGCAGCGAGTTGGTGGTGACAGAAGGCTGGGGGCAGGTAATACTTTGTATGACACTCTAATGGAAGAAACAGGTTATTTCATGCTTAAAATACCCATCAAATATAGAACACTGGAAGGGAAGATTATATCAAGTGAACTTTGAGTGATAAGGGGGCTTCTACTTAGGCTCATTGATTATATAAACACCATGCTGGGATTGGACGCTGATAGTGGAAAGTAGCATCTGCAGGGACTAAGGGGTGTGGGGACACTCTGTCCCTCGAACCAACTGTGGCTCACAATAAGCAATCAAATGTGGCTGTACATGCGTGAGTAGGCACATGACAGGACAGTCTCAACTCAGTTTGCTCATGTTCACCCGACCTTCAACAGGTCCCAGAATAAGACAGATGCCACTTAAATGATCCAAATCTCAAAAGAGTAGGCAAATATCACACCAATTAAATTATATAAGAGAAACTTTGCATTTTCATATACTGTACAAATCTATATAAGTTATATAGATTTGAAACTTTTCTATGAATATAAGAAACTGGAGTTGACATTTTCCCAAATAACTAAGTATGTTCTACTCTATGACCTTGAGCCCCATACAATATTCATGCCATAGGTTCACAGAGGGGCACTGAGTTGGAGGCCTGGATCAACACGGACGGTTTGTCCAGGGCCATGAAATCAAGCCTAGCCCTTACTTTTCTCAGACTCTAGAATTTTGCTTTTCTTACATTTCCTGGTTCTTCTGGCTCATTCCTTTGCTCAAACATAGCTTTTCCTTTGAGAAGTCTTACAATAGCAAATGGCTTTATCCATTTGGAAAAGTAGGAAGAGCCAGGATGAAGAGGAATGGAGCACAAGAGCAGTTCTAGGACTTGCTTCGCACATCTCTTTTCCTGGCTCAAGGCAGGGAAGATGAGACAGTGTCCCCAGGACGGCCTGTCTGAACAGAAGGCTGGATGATTTCTGTTACTGATAGAACATCGTTCGTTACCTACATAATGTAAACCACCTTTCCATCTTGAAGATTTAAACTCCTGGTAAAGGGTTCAACACTGATACATACTGGTTTTACTATAATTTTCCATAGTCTGAACCTTTATGATAAGGAGTCAACAGAAAATCTGGCAGCAGTGCAGGAGCCAGTGACAGCAGAAAACCACATCAGTGCCCCTCCCGATGTGCAAAGCCTCCTCCTCAGGCAGGCTTCAGTTCACCTTGGGGTAGCTGGTGCCACTCCTTTAATGTGACCTGAGGATTCACCTGGGAGGGGAAAGTCAGAGCAATTCTGCCTTCAACAACGAGGAATGCCCACCCAGAAATCACCACTGATCACACCTGGATGTGATATCAAGATTGCACTAAGACCTGGAGCTAGGGCTACCTGTTGGGCTGGAACCTGGAGCTTACTCCTGCTTGATCCAGAAAATCTCATGCCTCTCTCTCCAGACTCCACCCTCTCAGAGAAACTCCAGGAAAGAAAAGGTGCCAAAAAGCCCAGTTCCCCATTCTTGGCAACCAGGGCAGTTTCTCCCCTGAAGTTGCCAGCAGTCCAATCCCCGCCAAAAGTGCTAAGTTTTTGACCTCACTTGGGTGCAAACCCAGCTTATGGCAAATAGGTCATCACCCCTCACCTACAGGCTATATAATCTCCCTGCTTTAGTTTGGATGTGTGACTTCTCCTGCCTCTATCTCTGGGACCGGAGAACTCACTGGGGAGTTGCTTTGCTTAAAGAAACCTGTTCTTTTATTTTTTCAATCCAGTTTAAGCTGGCTTGTCATAAGAGAAACCAATTATCATGATACAGAAATTAGTACTCAGAGCAGCCCAGAAATCCTATCTCCTGCAAAGGGGTGGCTATCTGCCATGTCCTACCACATGGAAGATGCCGAAGTTTCTGGTTCAAACCACACAATGTCTCTTGGTACTACTAAAGGGTTGGCAGCACTAATATGGGAGACTACAGGAAGCAGATTAATATAGCCTTTTCTTAAGATGAAAAAAAAAAAAAACCAACCGAGAGGTAATTTACCAGAAAGAGAAACAAGTTGGCTGTTGTGCATTCCAGCAGGGTCTCTGAAGCAATGGAAATGGAAATTAAAACTTACCCTTACAAGGAGAAGATTCTTTGTGCTGGTTCTCATCCTCCAAAGAAATTAATCTTAAAATAAAAAGAAGGCCGAGTTACACAGTTCTGCAAATTTATGCACACACACGCGCACACACACACACACACACACACACACGCACGCACGCACGCACGCATGCACGCACGCGAGCGCACACACACACACATGACAGGGATAGAGGAAGAGAGATGGAGACACAGAAAGAAGAGTCATTTGTACGGCATCTATTTTCTGTGAAAGAAATAGCACTCTTGCTTTCTGTAACACTGCACAGCATCTTCATACATGAGCATGGCTTCACCATAAGGCACATACTCTGTCAACATCTTGACAGGCACATAGGGATAACTGCAGTGCATTTACATAGCTGCCACTATGAAAAACCATAGAAAGAGATGGCTTGGCAGTGATTACTTCTGCATCCCTGATGCTAAAGGAGATGGAAAACTACACAGAAGGCTGAGGGCAGGGTTCCTCCCAAACCCAGGCGCACTTGCCCGTTGGAACAAACTCTTCCCAGGACTTTGCAGGCAGACCCTCCAGCACCCCACACCCACTTGGTACTTCCTAGCGTTTACCTGCTATTTCTGAACAAAATTCCTCGTAACGTTCTACTACCATTTACAATAGTGACTGGTATGCTTTTGGAGCTCTCAAAGATGAGGTGCTAAGATACTTGAGAAACCCAAATTAGTGAAAGGCAACACATCGAGAGAGTCCCATGCAGTTCTCTTCTGAGTAAAGATGAATGCTTTATTTGGATTATATTCACTTACATGATAAAAGGATGCTGTGTGGGACTTACTCTGGTGCAGCCTCTAATGGGGTTCACCACAATACCATGTGGACATGGTAAACTGAATACATGGTGGATCCGTGGGAGAGCGCCTACGCCGTGCCAGCATGCAGCAGCTCCTACCGTGCCAGCATGCAGCAGCACCTACACTGTGCAGCATGGGGCAGCGCCTATGTCTCTCCAGCATGCAGCAGTGCCTACAGTGTGCCAGCACACAGCAGCGCCTACTCCTCGCCAGCATGCGGCAGCACCTATGCTGTGCCAGCATGCAGCAGGCAGTCACTGGATGCTCCTTGCCAGGAGGCAATTGTGAGGGTCCACATCACAGCCTATGAAAACTTGTCTGTGTTCTGCACCAGAGAAATTTACCAGGGTTTTCTTTAAAATTAAAAAGGGGCTAAAGTTGGAAGCAGATATGTCTATGGAACTGAAAACATATCCCAAACTTTGAGAACTAGAGTAAAAATGTCAGCTTGTCTAACCAGAAAGCTGTCATCTAAATGTTGGGGGTGTGTAGACAAGGCATAGAGTGGGGAACGATGGCTCCTGTGCTTTCCTAAGCCAGCCGGTCCAGAGCAACTGATTCTACAGGCTACCCATCTCCACAGACCTGGCCTTGCATTCCAAGTTCCTGTCCCTGGGTAGATTAGGAATCGGGTGCCATTTGCACTGTATAGTCACTTTAGTGTTTCTAAATGACGGAGGCCGGGGAGCCACTTCCTCCTGCACTCTGGGCTATCCTCTGCTTCAGAGAGGAGAGCAGAAAGCCAGAGTGGTGAGGGGGGGAAAGGCCACAATCCCACGTTTCTAGACTACACGCATGGCTAAGCAATTTCATAAGCCATAGACTTCAAGAAGAGGAAAGGTGGGGGGATTCCCATCTAGGCTCTCTCGTGAGTGCTGATGACGCAGAGAGCCCAAGGAGCCATCACGGGGACACCTGTCTTTCTTTCCAAGGCAGCAGGATGGTGAGGACAGCCTGACCCCTGGGTGTCCATGGGCTCACTGGGCATGGCTATGAGGACTGCACTAGCCTCACCTGTGAGAAGGACGCATGCGTCCAGAGGAAGGGGCTGGGGACTTACTGCTTAGGCTCCTGTGTCTCAGCCTCCAGGCTTTCCCTTCGTGGGGTGCTCTTCTTCCCTTCTTTCTCAACTAGCTTTTTCATAGGATCCTGTAAGCTCTTGATCGTAAGTCACAAGGAGAAAGAAAGAGAGAAAAAATGGGGGGAGGAGGGAGAGAATGTTGAAGAAAAGTCATCAGTAAAAATATTCACCTGCAGTCAGTGCTGTACCTGCACCTGCGGTCAGAGGTTTGCGGGGGTTGTCCGGCTCATGTGGACGCAGGTAAAGCTTTCTATGTTGAAGCAACAATGTTCTCACACTGTTCCAAGAATTACAGCTTACAAGGGAGGATTGATTTGCCAAGGGGTTTATGTTTTCCCTTGTGGGATAAGTTATTCAGAAAAGGCCTTTTGGTCACTGTGAACTTTGCTTTCCAGCGACAACATGCAGCTAGAATAAACATGGCATTATGCCTGTAGCCCATACTGTCACACAGCAGAGGCTCCCCGCTGCCTCCCAAGATGAGATGACTGCATTTGATGTGTAATTTTGTTTGTTATTTTGCAATTTAAAACTCATCTTTAAGAATAGCAGCTAATGAAAATCTATTTTTTTAAAAGAAAAGAACAAAATAGCATCCTAACATATTCTGACAGCTCAACTCCCACGGAAGGACAGAGCAGGTGTCTCCCCAAGCCTTTGCAGATTAAAAACAGGCAACAGACTTTACTTTTTCTTTCTTCTTTGTTTTGGTTGGCACATCATTTGCTAGAGCTACTGTTTTAAAGGTTTATTAAATATTTAAGGGAAGTTTTTGTTTTAAAGAAGCAAGTCCCTACAAACTACACACCAGTAGCAGAGACCCAGAAAGAGAAAGCAAATGTTTATTTAAACAATGAGTAATGATGTACACAAAACCTACCAAGACAAAAGGACTATCTCAAGACATTCACCCTTTTTACATTCTCAGAGCTACTAAAGTCCAGGTTGCATCCTCTGGGCCTCCCTGCCTTTCTGCTCTCATCCCTGTGTGCATTTCTCCACTGTGACACTCAGAGGAGGCAGGCAGGCTTGGGGCCAGCGCAGATTGATTAGCGATGGCTGACTGGAGTGACCAGGCAAAGCAGAGTCGAGGTTGACTTTGGAGTCTCCTCCGGACACCAGATGGATACTGGTGTTACCCCCCACCCCTCAACTGCCAGCCTAGCTCACTCCCCACACTGAGTAATCTTCCTAAAATATCCATGCCATCATACTACCCTTGTTCTCAAGAATTTATAATAGTTCCTTATTTTTCTCCATGCCTAATCTACAAACCTCTCTCTGCTTGATTTTAAGTAACCTAAATGTGATGCTACCTTCACCAGCTCCTGCTGCTTCTCGCTATCTGCAAACCATGCCCTTTTATTCAGTTACAGCCGGCTCCTTGGAGTCTTCCATGTGCGTATTGTTCCCGTCCCATCTTTGTTCTCCCCACTTGCTCACCCCAGAAATCCCAAGTCCTTTCAAAGCCCAAATCAATTACCGCTGCTTTCCACACAACTTCGCTGAGCACTCCAGATTTGAGAACATTCTTTTGAGACCAGGTTGCATCTATAATCTGCCTTTTTATAGATACTATGTACTTTCTTAACCAACATAATTTGTGTATAAAAACAGTTCAGAGTTGAAGATATAAAATATTTTACATGTTGTGAAATTTAATATTAAAATATATGAGTGCGCATTCACTCGCCAATATTCTAATGTACAATCAAGGTTTTTATATTTATTTAAGCATTTATTTATTTTGTATGTAGGAGGTAGGAGTGTGTCACGGTGCATGTGTGTAGGACAGAGGACAACTCAAAGAAGGAATTCTCTCCTTCCCATGTGTGGGTTCCAGGGAATAAACTCACCCTGTTAAATAAGCTTCACAGCCAGTATGAGCCTTCGAGCCATCTTGCTATCCAAGGTCCCTTCATTGAGTCTGTGTCCTTGATTTAAGTTCTGAAGCATTTTAGTGCATGAAGCCTGTCTGTGCAGCGTTGCCATTATCATTAATGACTCCCTGCCTCTGGACATTAAATCCGTACATTCATTCAACTAATAGGTTTTGCATGTCTACCACATGTAAGATGTCGTTTGGGATTTCTTAGGATACCAGTGAAAAGAAAAAGTGTTAGCAAGTGATGTGTCCAGACGGATCATTTAAACAGGGAGACAAAAAATGATCAGATTATTTCAGTGAATGAGATGTCCTCTCTTGGGGATGGCACTTCAACTGGGTGTTAAATGGCGAGAAGAAACCAGTCATGGACAAGTAGGTGAGAAGAAAAGCTCGAAGCCAAGACCCAAAGGTAGGAACGGTGTGCCCTGTGTGAAGACGCCACAGTGGCTGTGATGTAATCGGCAAGAGTAAAAGTCTCAGGAGATCCCATCATGCGGCCAGCAGTGCCTCACAGGGAGAACATTCTCCTCCTCAGTTCGTCCCCATTGGCCCTTCTGCCTCCTTTGTTCCCTCACACTTTTGTACTCTGTGTCTCTAATGCATGACAACCGCACACAATACATGGTCAGTGGCTGTGGACTGGCCTAGGAGGGGAAAATGCTACAAAGGACAGGATTAGAACAAATGGCACAATGGATCTGGACTGTGCTCTAGATGGCTTTGTTTTATACACTAAAACAGCCAGTTAAAGCAGTGTGAGGATGTGTGGGTGTGCAAGTGTGTTAGAAACGTGCCACCGAAAGTGGGAGTTCATCAGATGTCAAGTGCATATTTTTCAATACATTTGCCAATCATGGCAACACACACACACACACACACACACACATACACACTCTAACAGAAGCTTTATTCTCCATAGAATGGTTCAACTCTGGTCAGAGGGAAGGCAGGAGTATTTTCAGCCAATGTTCTGATGGCTCCCAGGACTCACTTTTAGATCCTATGACACTTGTCCAGACCTCCTGGTTCGCTCAATTATCTTCTCATTGTGTTTCCTTTGTGTCAATCAACATTGGGCAGCCCATGGACACGTCTGCTTCAGTGGGCTGCGTCTAGCTGCCACGGCCCTTGTCTAAAACCCCAAGATGCCCTTGACAGTTGCATGGTTCTCATTCCTCCTGTCTCCAGCCCACCTCCCCTCCTGACCACACTTGAGTGGCTCTCAGACAATCCCATTGTAATGTAAACCACTCATTGCCTCTTTTCAAGCCCTTCCCCTGTTGGGCCATTAGCAGGGACTCAATTGTTAGCTCCCTGTCACCACAGTCACACTTAAGACACTATTGTGCTTTCCCAACAGAATAGCTGCAGTTCCAATTGCTACTTTAATTTACTATTAATAATTCCTGTGACAATTGCTCTTCTCTTCCTACATTACTATTGTCCCTATGATAATTTAGTTTCTGCAGCTTGGGAAGTGCTAGATAGGTACTTGTTGGTTGAAAAATTAGTGTATATAATGCCAACTTTAAAAATTAGATCTATTTAGCTAAGAAACTTAAAGGTTAGGGCGAATTCTATAAAGAGGCCTATAAAACCACCGGGAAAATTAATAGTAAACACATCGGCTTATTTATTTGCTTTGAGAATTTTGACTGAAGGAGAATATTGTATTCACACACATCAGCTTATCTGAGATACAATCTGCATTCCACAGAATTCAAACATTTCTAAAGTTGTAAGTCAAAGATTTCCAGTACATTCACAGAGCGGTACACCCGCCAGCATGGCCACTGTCAATGGGCAAGTCTGAAGTAGGACATGTAGATCAAACAAAGTGAAATCAAAAGACAAAAGGCAGAACTATGCATGAAGCTTGTTTCTCAGGGAAGATGGAGTATGCTGAAAGAAAAAAAAAAACTCTAAAAGCAAGTTCAAAGGCTCACATCCCGAGCCCACCTGAAAATTAGTTTCCGGTGTGACTGTCCAGTGCACAGTGTTCTGTAGGATAGAGGAAACTCTCCTGCCTCGACCAGAGGCCATGGGGAGTGGGTAAATGGTTTGGGGGAGTTTGGGCGTCAGGGATGTTAGAAATGAACTTTTCAGATTATTCTGAAGTTCACAATTTAGATTAAAACAAACAAACAAAACAAAACAAAACAAACAAAAAAACACCTGACCCCACGGCCTCTGCAGAAGTCGGGAGTGACAGCATTTTCTGAATGTCATCGCACTCAGGCAGAATGAACAGAAGAGGTTCTGGGGCTGTGTGTGAAGAAACAGCCATCAAACAGAACTATTTCCAACTGCCGGCCGACAGAAGCCACATTTGAATCCGTGGCCAGAAATGAAAACTCCGAAGCATTCTGCTTCTAAACCTCAACCCACTCAGCCCTGTGCTCAAAACTGCCTGTGAAGAGCACTGCATATTAGCAGCGCACAGGGTCACTCCCCTCATTGGAAGGTTCTCTGTGGTTGACAAGGCTTTTTCAGACCAAGTAGCCTTTCCCTGGTCAGGCTACGACAACAGGCTAACCGTTTCCATCAGTGCACAAACGGCTCCAGGAAGCACACACACAATGTATAAGAAGATGAGCGTGGCAAAGGAAATGTGCAGACCCAGCTTGTGAACGTGTCTTAAAAAGGAAACAGCTTATTATAATAAAGGGAATTACTACTTCCTGTATTAGGAAAATAAAAGCAACAGCAACATTCATCTGAAAGAAAGCAAAACTGCTCAACAAAACAAATTCCTGAGACAAAAGGCCAGCAGCCAGTTCTAATAACCCAAATTGAAGCCCAGCTTACACAACGGAATAACATTTCCTGTAGTTCTTAATTAGATGCTTTATTTTCTTATGCTACTTTCCATTAATTATATTATACACAAATGAAGGTGCCAAATAATTGTCAAAAAAAGGAAATAAAAGCACCTAAAATAGTTTCGTATGGTCAAAAGATGCTGCATTCAGTTGGGTGTGTGTGTTTGTGTGTGTGTAATTAGTAACACATGAGGAATAAAAAGCAGAGGACATGTTGTGTATCAGCCATGCGATTCCTGGACCTTTAGAACATATGTCCTCCTCTTCCCTACCACATGCTTCCCCCACCCGGACAAATGACACCATAAAAGGGATCCCACTAATCTAGTACTAGAGCTAATTGGGAACTGAACTGTAGAACAACAGAGCAAAGTAAAATTAGAGGGGGAAAGCTATCATCAGAAGACATATAATCTTATAAAGTAACATGGGAAATTGGTGGTGGACGGCAATTCCAGTGTGCTGGAAAGAGGCGGTCTTTGGAGATAAATCAAGCAACGCTTTGACATAGACACGGTTCTCAATAGTCTCAGGCCTCAGTTTACCCACCAGAACATGGAGATAATTCCATGGATATACTTTTAGGGACCATTAGAAAGCTAAACTGGGAGAATGAATAGTACCAAACAGTACAAATCTTTCTGGTCAGGACTCTGAAGGATCTAGAGGGAGCCCAGTGGGTTCAGTGGTCATCTTGTGGAGGGTTCTACACTCTGGGTTCACACTCTCTGGCTTCAAAGAGCCTCCTAAGCTTTGCTGCTTTCCTGGCATGACCATGGAGACTCAGAGAGGTAAAGTAACTTGCCCCAGGCCACTCAGCCACAGACAATTAGAAGCTAGACTTGAATTCGTCTTTTAAACTGCACTGTTTAAGAAAAGTCTAGAGGAACCAAGCGCATTTCCTCCATTTGCCCTTTAATAAGAAGTGGTTAGGACGGGAAGCGGAAGCCATTCCACTTTCTTAAAGAGGAGCCACACGTTCCCAGGCATTTGAGGGGCTGCCACATAAATTATAGTTTTCACCTACAAGAGAAAACTTCAAAGTATTATTTTTAATTGGAAGTTATGGCTGTTCTTCTAAAGGTGGCATTTCTGCTTTCTCCCGCTCGCTCACCTGCCTCACAGCCAGAAGTGCCTGTGGGAAGCAGGTCGTAGCATGGTGGTAAATGCCTGAACTTCTGTGTTCCCAGAGCTATTGCGCAGGCCAGAGCTGTGGGCACATTACTAGCTGTCTCTGAGCTCCAGTTTCATTTGAAACATGGGAATAGGACTGAGCATACCCATGTGTTCCAAAGATAATTTGAGGGTTAACAAAACACAGGCACTTTCTATAAGCGAATGCTTGAACCTAACAGTGCTATTATTAATTGCAACCTCAAGCTAGGTACATTTAAGACTCACACATATTGTATGAAAAACTCTCCTAGACATTATTTCATAGCAGACCGTCTGGCACAGAATAACTACCTAAACAGTTGGGGGTATTCTTTTCCTTCCTGCAAAGAGAAGTTAGGGGACAAGTAAGGTAGGGGCAGGAGAAGTCCCACCCTGTTGTGAGAAGAGCCCGAGTGGCCAGCTGCCAGGGAGAAATCATGCCAATCACCAGAAGGCAGAGCGGTTTCAGTGGTGGCCCTGGTAGGCTCATCTATTCCCTTCTCCCCAATGACTGGGATATGCCTCCAAATTTGTTCTTTCCAATGATCTGGCCTGGAACAGCTTGGAAAAAAAGAAGAAGGAAAAAGAAAGGAAAAAGCATTGCTAGGAACTCTGTAAAGTAAGGACTCTGAGAAAAAAATTCTTTAAAGTATAAAAAAAATATTCTGGATGCTCGCCATGAGTAATTGCCTTGTTGGGACTGTTAACTAAAATAGCATTGCAGAGATATTTACTCAATTTTCATAAAAACTATTATGGCATTATTTTCAAAGCAAGTTGCTACAGAGCCATGTGGTTTGTTGGTGGATGCTCAAGTGATTGGCTGAGAAACGTGGAGGTGGGTGGAAGAAGGCTGCTCGGCATATGCATTTGAGAAAAACAAAACTCAGAAAAGGATGTTTTTGTCTTTTGAAACCTAAGAGTATTTTGGTCTCCAGGATGATGTTCCATGCACCAGAGCTGGGACCCACACCCCAGAGAGAAGAAGGGACAGCCACAGCTGTTCCAGTGGTATTTCTGAACATGTTTGCAGTTAAGTTTTTAAGTTCTGGTTTCCTTAGAGGTAAATCTTGGCACACACCAAGTGCAAGTTGCAAATTCAATTGGTATTGGTTAGAGCTAGCTGGGCTAATGAATGGTACACCCTCCTGCCTTTCTGGCTTTCCTACTCCTGGTGGGAATTATCTGAGAGCAGACCAGATTGTGGGATTGAAGGACGGGTTTGGGAATAGACACTGCCAGATGTCCAGGAGAAACCAGGAAGAGTGTGGGCTAGGCTGGTCCTCACTGAGGTCTGGTAAGATCTGCCATTGACAACCTTGCCTGCGAGACTGGCTGTCAAACTAACAATCCACAATGAAAACGGGAAGAAAAGAACTGAAACTGGGCTGCCAGACCCAGCAACCCCAACAAAACAAACCTCTTCCCAGCTGCTCTCTGTGGCTGGCTTCGTCTGCAGCATCACCACTGGTGATGGTGAAGGCCTTTGCTATGCCTTCCACTCCCACCACTGCCACCACCATCTCATCAGCCGTCCCCACCACCACCACCAATATCCCTGTCACCACGACCTCCTCCCCCACTCCCACCAGTCCCAGTAAGAGCAACGCCACTACCATTATAAGCCAACACCCACAGCAACACCAACAGTCTTCACTTTCGCGGCCTCTTCCACCAGCTCACTGTGCCAACCCCCTCAGCAGCAGCAGCTCCTCCACTACCACCTCCTCATTCCTGCCTTCACCACCCCTGGCACAGCTGGGCATTGCCAGAGTTGGGCTGGCTGGCTGTGCTCTTATGTGCTTTATCATATTATCTGAAAACGTGAAGAGCAAAGGGGAAAAAAATCTAGGGTTCGTTCCTAGAGCACTGACAGGAAGTGTATCACAGGGCTATACCCTGCAGCTGACCGCTTCTGTTAAACACAAGCACCTTAATGGCTTCAAAAACAAAACGGCATCCAAGCACTCAGGTGTGCAATGAGAGGAGTGTGGGTTTCAGGCCAGCTTGGATTACATAGTGAAACACTATCTCACATTTTAAAAAAATGTGCTTTAATAATACACACCTATAATCCAGCACTTGGGAGGCTGAAGTAGGAGGAACATGAGTTTAAAGTCAATGCAGGTTATGATTCTCTCTTAAACAAATGAAAACGAACCTCACTGGCCCTGTAATACAAACAAAGCAGGGCATGCGGCCTTCAACTCACCTTCAGTAGTGTGTGTCTACTACTGTGTTGTAAAGGGCCCATACCCCAACCTCTGCTGTAAAGGGCCTAGCTCTTATCCTAACATCCCTATAAAAATGTTCAGCTCCACCCGCTGTCAGAACGCTGGGTAGGGAGGGAATGGCGATTGATGTAAAAGGCACTGTGGATGCCAGGGTAAGCCTCCTGACTCCTCTGTGGCTGTCGCCTGCCCTGGATGCACAGAGAAATGCCTAAGTGATAGCTGGAAGGATGAAGCAAACAACCACATCTGAGGGCTGCCAACTTAAGAAGGCACTTCTCTCCTAAAGAGACAGAATTCCATTTAGTTTCTAAAAATGCTTTCAGCTCTAATCCAAATTGCTCCCCCAGAAAAGGGACAACGTTTTCCAGATCCAGCAAGTAACATTACATGCCTGGCCCCAGGATGTGATAATTCCTGCCATGTGAAAGGTATTCCCAGGTTTGGAATCAGTGTAAAATTAATACATTAATGGTAATCCATGTAAAATATGCATGTTTAGTAACATTTTAATGAATCAATCAGTATTTGTTGTTTGAAAGCAGAAGCTTGGGAAAACTCACCTTTTATATGTAGCCATTTGGAGTTAGAATGTTTCTATTTTAGTTGGAGCCATTATAATGATCAGATTTGTATTTTGTGTGATTACATATGAAAGCTAAATTTTCTATAACATTGAATGTTAAAAACATATCCTTAGATTGAGATGATCCTTACCCCTCCCCAAGGTAGTATCACTATAATCACTTCAGGCCTGGACAGAATAGTAATAGTTATTCCATAAAAGCATTTCCAGTAAGTGGTCAAAATCATCACTTGAATATTTTGAATATATGAGGTAGAGATTCATTTTTATAGTGAATTTATTTCACAAAAGATCTATTATATATTTCTTAGGGGAAGGTCTATTTGAAGTTCCAGGAGCATGAGCTATAGCCATATATTTCTGCTGTAATAAAATCTCCCTCTCAAACAGGACACACCAAGTGTTTAACACATTAATTATCATCCTTCATCAAGCATAAAACTAATAGTCAGGAAATACAGCTGCAAAGGCACAATTACCAACGCACTCAGAATACACCCCGAAGCAAAGAAAGCAAATGGCCTGCTTTGCATTACCAGACCTTGCTTGGCAAACCTCTCCTAAGACAACGTTCTCTTTCCTGTCAGAATCCCAAAAGGCATTTAAGGGGCTATTTGCTTATGTAAACCTGGAGGACAAATTAATTGTGAAAACATTTATTTATATTTCAAATTACCCATTATCAATCTAGAATGCCACTCTAAAGCTATATAGCTTTTGAAAGATCATTTGGATGAAATAAAAATTATATAAATACAGAATATGTTTACTGAAACAAGAATTCTAGATATTCAAACAGCATCATCATACTCGATCAGAGCACATAGGGAATTAATGTATTTCCTTTTTACATTTTATGGCATACAATTTGATACACAAGTATGTCTATCTATAAAAAATAATGACCTGTATATAACAGGATTCTATTATGTCCAGTGGGAGCCCACATAATTATCTATCAGCTTGTGTTACCACTGAAGGCCTAGATCAATGTCATTTTTTTCATGCTAATGAAAGAACAGCCCATTTAATGAGTTTTTGGATACTTATTATTAATTTGACACCATTATATTTTAAGAGATATACTTATCCTACAAGATTATTTTATAAATAAGCTATGCACTATTATTTAGCTATAATTTAAGGGAGAGTCAAGAGATATAAAAGCTGCGTGCCCAAAATATTTGTAATTATGTCCTAAATCACGACTGTCAAATTTTCACTAAATTCCTGCTCAGTAATACTCTGACATAAGCAGTATGATCCTTTCTGTAGGGTAAACAGCACAGTCAAAGATCATGGAGTCTTACTTTCCTCAGTCCAGGAAGCCAAGATACACGTGTGTTCTTTCATGCTTGGGTAACAACTTCAGCATCCTGAGTTCATACTGTCATTTATATACAACAAACTCACATACTGGGAATTTTTTAATTGTATTTGAGGTCAGGGCTGTTTTATTTGTCTTCTGGTCAATTTCTGTTTCAAAAGACAGTGACATTTGGTACTGGATGAAAATTAAAACATGTGAGCTTGGAACACAAGTAAGCAGTGGAGTGTTTTTTGTTTGAGGTCCTAGGTTCAATCCTTGATAGTATAAAAAGAAAGGTGACCTAGCAACAACAACAGAACAATCAGGATGGCCCAGAAGTGTCCCAGGGAAGGGTGGTCCGCGGTCTGCTCAGGCCAGGCTAAGAACTGAGAGTAGCTTGAGCTGTAAATGTGATCTGCCTTGCTCAGGAGGACGACTTCCTAAGCTGCTGAGCACATCTGTAAATCACGAAGAAGAAAAGCAGCCGCGTCCAACAGTAACATTGCCAGTGTGACAGAGGCTGCTTGCTGACTGTGCATGGGACATTTGGCAGATGACACACAGACGGGATGGATAAGAAATGAAAAGCCTCTCCTGGCAAGTGTGCACAACTGACAGAGTGAAACAGTGCACACACAGGGGGCATTCGCCAGGAGGCATGTCCGTGAATACCAGCTGAGCAACTGAGCAAGGCAGGGACTGTGAGGAACAGCTCCATGGCCAGGTGTTCTTTCTGGATCAGCTTGGATACTACTCAGGGCAAGTGGGCATTCCTGGGTCCCTCTTGAGACCTTCACTTTCACATAAGGTCTTTGAAGGCTTCTACTTCAGTATTTTTTGTAGATTTGTAGGTGACTTGTAAACATTTAAAATCAAAGATGCATTTTAAGGTTTTAAGGCAAAAAAAGAAGCGATAGGTGTTTAATGTTTTCTTAGCAAAGTGGACCCTTATAAATTGCTTTAAAATTAGAAGTGAGTAATTTCAAGGTTTGCTTTTACAAGTTCTTTCCTGATAGTTTTCTTTCAAATATAAAACCCAACAACAAAGCACCCACTGTTCTCTCCCATCAATTCTTAAAATCCTTCTGGAATGAAAATCACTTTCTTATCTTGATGTGCATTCATTTCTAGCAACCATTAGGGCGAGATAATTCCAAATCAGTTTCAACACTGAGAATCAGACACTGCACAAATCCACTTTGAGGCAAGAATCCTTGGGTTTAATGTTGCTCTTTCAATTAGAAAATATTACTATAGTCTTATGGAAAGTTCCAATTCTATGCTGAATATAACTTCAGAATAAAGGGATAGTTTTCAGAAATAATGGAGGAAATAAATATATCTTCTCAGATGAGCATGTTCAGATTTAATAATTAAAAAGTAGGGATGTAATTCAGTCATAGAGTGATATAGGAGGTCCTTCTGTCTATGTGTTGCTTTTATTGGTTAGTAAAGAAACTGCCCTGGCCTGTTGATAGGGCAGAATTTAGGTAGGTGGGGAAGACGGAACTGAATTCTGGGAGGAAAAAAGCAGAGTCAGAGAGATGCCATGGATGCCCCCTCCTCCAACAGTAGAGTATGAACAGTCTAGCATGTACAAAGTCTAAATTCCAACCTAGGTAATGAGAAAATAAAACTAACCTAAACAAAAAGTAATTAGTTACTTGTTCTTGAGCAATCTTGCTTCAACAATGTCAAATGAGTATGGATTATCACAATGTATAATGAGAGGCTCAGTCAGAGGCATAGCTGTCCCTGCCTTGGGTTTGCCTTGTAATCCAAACAAAACTGCCCTTTCACAGATTTGCTAGCTGTCTCTCTAGTTTTCATACCTTTAATGTTGTGAATTCATATGGTTGATAACCTTTGAAGCTTTCATGAATGGCTGCCATGGTGTGAGAAGTTTTCTCCCAAAAGTGGAGCAGAGTAGTCTGTAAAGAAAGATGGTAAGATCACTAATGTCTCAAACACCCATTTCTGACCCTGGTCCCAGAGAGGTAGTCTTATCTATGACTTTCCAGGTTGTCTTATCTGATTTGCACTCATCTTTGTACCTGTTTCTACCATAGTTCACTCAGACTTGGTATGTCATCCAACTAAATTCCCACCAATGCTTAGGTTGCTCCTACCACCTGGACCCTCACCCTCATCTTCTTTGTCCCACTCAGCCCATTCTCCAAAACCCAGGGCTAACCATTCATCTCATTTGATTTCTCCTTCTTCAAAGTCTCATTGGCATTCGTTTCTCTTTTCTTCTTTCTTCTTTCTTTCTCTCTCTCTCTTTCTTCTTTCTTTCTTTCTTTCTTTCTTTCTTTCTTACAAGGGGGTGGTAATAGTGAGACAGTCTCATGGTGTGTCCCTGGATGACCTGGAATTTGCTTTGTAGACCAGAGTGGACTTGAACTCACAGAGATCTACCTACCTCTGCCTTCTGAGTGCTAAGATTACAGGTATGTATTGCCGTGGCATTCTTAAAAGTTTTTTTTCTGTTTAGAATATCTTTTCTAGGGATTTAGGAAATACAGTAAAATATTACAGCCCCCAGTTTTCTTCCTAAACTTTGAATTCTTTGAGGAAAAGAAATTGGGTTATAATAATTTTCACTTTCCTACAATACTGAGCATCTGGTGTTTCACACTTGTTCAGAGTCATGAGCACTGAGGATTGACACAGGGCTGCACTGAAGGACCTTGGTGTCAAGAGAGACAAACCAAGGGTGCTGAATAATCACAGCATGGAGCGTTGTGCTAAAGCAGTCCAGAGCAAGAGCTGGAAAAGGCTTGGGGAAAGAAGAAAGGTATTCCAGGCAGAAAGGACCCACAAAGTAAGTGCAGGGAAATGGAAAATTCCATTGTGTGTACAGCACATAGGGACTATAGTGTTGATTAAATTGCAGGGCCTTGAAGGGCAGAGAAGAGGATGCATTCAGAATCCATGATGCCCAGGTCATTCTTTCCATCTAAACACAGATTTTCCCATTATCTAAGCCTCTGGCAGTCCTTTGTTCATTAACACAGATATTACTTTGTTACCTGGTATGTTGCTAGCATGTGCGATAAGAGATTGCATCTGCTTGCTCCAAGCAGATCCACCTTCTGACACACATCCATCTTCAATTTGTCAAAGTTTTTTTTTGCAAGGCGTACTTGTGTCTGAACCTAGGAAAGAAAAAGTGAGTCTCTGAGACACTGGAGCCTTCATGAGGTTAAAATCTGCAGGTGAGGAAAGACCCGCAAAGGGCTTTTCTGTCTTACATAAGAAAACTCCATTCAAAGTTCCAGGCAAGTGAGCTGCTCTGACCTCCATTCTTCAACTTCTAAAATACCTAGATAAGAACTGTGATGACCAATTTTGTAACAGACTTACTATACAAATTATATGTTTTGCAGAATGAGATTAATAACTCTGTCTCCTCAGAGCAATTACAAGCTAGTCATAGAGAGGAGAAGTTTGGAGATGTCCAGATGCTGAAGACTCTTGGCTCCATCATGTTCCAAGGCACTGGATACTGAGTTACCGCCCAGTCCTCAATGGACTTCCTAACATCAACATCTTGGGTAACATTTGCTAAATGCAGAAACTATCATGGATACAGTCCTATTTACTGATTTCTATACTTTCTTGGGTTTTATTTTTTTCTATTAACATCATTTTGCTGTTTTGGGAGCCAACTAAGGCATTATATCAAAGAGTTTTGCCATAGCCTAAACCATTGCTACCAATAGTTTTTCAATTTTTCTTTTTGATTGGTGAACACTAGCAAACCTCTCACCACCCTTGAAGTGCACTGTAGTTCAGGGAAGGAGGGGCGGCCAGGAACGTTGTGCAGATGTTAACTGATGTATTGTTATAAGAAAGGAGAGTTCTGACATTGAGAGGGCTGGGGAGAACTGAGTCGGTATAGGGCTGAAGTCGGATTCATGAAGCCTCACTCTCCCAACACAGCATGAACAGTGGTTCACTCCTGAAGTCAGAAAACTGGGGATGAAGGAGAGAGGGTCAGAAGTTTCAGAACATCTTTGGATACTTAGAGAGTTTGACGCCAGTCTGGGCTACATGAGACCCTGCCTAAATATATACATATATATTTATTTAAAAACCATGAAGTCAAAATCTCCCCTCCCTCTATTCCAAAGTGTCACCATATTATGTTATGGATGAGGAAAGGCAGTCACTTAAAAAAAGAATGATACTTCAGTGAGTTATTTTTGATGGATAAAATCTATACATATTTAATGCATCCAACTTGATAAATTCAAATATTAAATTATTTTACAAAAATTTTGAAGCCTAGAAACTGGCAAGATGAGTATTAAAAGTGATTCTGACTTATTATTTATAGCTTTTCCACCATACTGGTCCAGGCATCATAGACAATGTGTCTTTTGTCCACCACTACCTCACCTAGCAGCCGAGTGCAAGGTATATACTGAATACATACTTGTTGACCAAATGGAGAACTTTCCCATGCTATTTCTGAATTCCATAATTAAAGCCTTTTAAAATAGCTCCAGAAACAGTGATTTGGTGGGCTGGCCAGATAGCTCAATGGATAGGGACACATGCTACCAAGCCTGACGACCTGAGTTCAATTCCTGGATTCCTTAAAATAGAAGAAGGAAACCAACCCCCACAAGTTGTCCCTGTTATGCTCACACAAGGGCTGTGGCATAGGTGTGCAAGTTTCTCTTAAAAAGAGAGCAGTGCCTTTATTTTCTCATGAAAGTAAATATATTATGTGATATAACTACAATTATTTCACTATCAATCATAACGTATTCACAGTTTACAGGGTAATATGGGATTATACAATAATAGGAATGATATGTATAAATAGAACAATTGATTTAATTTACTCACTCCATGCTGATATTCTCCTTTAGCAGTTATAATGACCTTCCCTTGTCAATGATGACTTAAGCCTTCATCAGGGCAAGGGCTGAATTAGGGTAGGGTTGGCTCTCTGACTTAGTAGCCATGCTACTATGCTCCTTCAAACACCTTACCTACTGCCTGGAAAAATCAAGAAGCCTAAAATTGGATTCTACCTAGAAATACAAGTTCCCCTTTAGGATTGTTGGCAATTGGAAAATAATGAGGCTAAACATTTACCACCACATCGACAGAATTAGTACCTACAAGAATCATGGCTACATGAAGAGCTACACCAAAAATTTTCTAAGACTTCTTCTCAATTCTCTGTCTGTAGTGCTGGTGAGACCAGTGGGCAGTAGCTGCTGCTTCTCAGTTTTTCTCACTCTGAGCACACACATGCTGGGGATTGATTATTCTTTACTGCAGAGTGGAAACTCAAATCTCACTTCCTGGGAGCTCTTACTGAGTTTAAGATGAGTCAACTATCATTGATGTTCTGCATCCTCTGAGAGGAGCAAAGAGATGGAGAGAACATGGGCTTCTGGGTGTTATTCTTTTGGTCCCCGCCCCTTTCCACGCCCACTCCCAGCGACCTCTGGTCTCTTTTTTTTTTTTTTTTTTTTTTGGTTTTTCGAGACAGGGTTTCTCTGTGGCTTTGGAGCCTGTCCTGGAACTAGCTCTTGTAGACCAGGCTGGTCCTGGTGGCGCACGCCTTTAATCCCAGCACTCGGGAGGCAGAGGCAGGCGGACCTCTGGTCTCTTGAAGTCATCCTGAATCTTCCCTCTTCCCTCTCTCTCTTCTCACTGCCCCCCTTTTGCGTGTGCACACGCGCCCCCCTCTCTTTCTCTCTCTCTCTCTCTCTCTCTTTTTTCTCTCTCTCCCTCCCCCCCTCTCTCCCTCTCTCCTTTAATAAAGCTTTATGTCTATTTTCTGTGTCTCTGCCGTCAACCCGCCGCTGCACCGCCTGTTCACCCGCCGCCCTGGTCACACGTGTTCCGCAGGTCTCTGCGCAGCTACGCGCAGCTGCCCAGCTACTAAGTCTTTAAGAATAAAACTGGGGGTCAGGGAAGAAGAGGAAATCCAGATGGATAGAATTTTAGCAGCAGAAATTTTTACTGTAGATTACCAAAGGTTAACATCACTCAACCAGACTGGCCTCTTCAACTGGGATCCTGAAAGACATCTGTCTTCAGAAGGCTTTTCCTTTAAAGGGGAATGAACGTGTTCGGGACATGAGCTTCTGCGTATGTGTTCATTCAGTACATGTTATGAAGTACATATGAGTCAGGCATTATGCTATGCATGGCAGGGATTATCGGCAAAGAAATAACACATATGAGCATCCTAATATAGTCACTAGATGTTTAAGAATGCATATTCATTGTTAAGAGCATCCTACTATAACTTGTAGTCACTAGATGTTTATGAATGGATGCACATTGTTATGAGCATCCTCAGCTTCTAAGAAGGAGAGAAGAGTTAGTAATTATAACACCATGAGAGAAGTGTAAGAATAGAACAGTCGTCAGCCCTTTTCATCAGGGCTATCAGCTCCCCAGGAACAACGCGGACTTCTTACTAATTATGAAAGCTCTGCTGAGAGCTTAGGCTTGTTTCTAACTAGCTGTTATCACTTAAATTAATTTACTTTCTGCCTCATGACTTCATTACCTTTGTATTGCCCATCTTGCTTCCTCCTGTATCTGGATAGCAACTCTGCCTTCTTCTTCCCAGTGTCCTCTTTGCCCCCTAAGTCCTGCCTAGCTATTGGCTGTTTAGTTTCCTATTAAACCAGTTCAAGGGACACTTGTTCATAGTGTGCAAAAAGACTTATTCCACAGTGTAGAGCTGAGATCAGAGAGAGCACAGACAAGTGAATGAGGCGTGCTGCTAGGGTAGGGGCCATTGTAAAGTGTGGGCATTATTATTGCTGGGTGGTGCCATCATTGTAGGGTGACAGCATTAAAGTCCCAAGGAGTGTCCTTATTGTATCTTCCTATACTTGGCGCTGTGACTTTGTAGTCTCCTCTAACTCTGAAATCAGGCTTAGCCATGTGACTTGGTGTTGGACAGAGAGGCTAACAGATGTAAGGAGATGGGAAACTTGAAAACGGGAATGCCAGCGTGTTTCCACTTTCCCTCTGCCTCCTCTGTGATGGCCATGAGAACACACTCAGATTGGCCAGCTGGAGGGGTGTGAGCCACATGGCACGAAGAGACTTAAGGAGGGGGGCTCAGCCATTATTAACAATCTTTCCCTGCCCCATAGCTGGCTACTGACCAGTGTGTGAGTTGTTCCACAACCCCCGCCCCCCCCCCCACTGGAAACACCCTGTTAACCATAGACTTATGAGCAATAAAGAAATGTTAATTGTTGTGAGTACTTGAGTGTTCTGGTGGTTTTATTTCACAGTGTGATTATAACCACAGATTATTGATGTAAACAGTCAGGAAACTGAGGGCTTCTTGTAAGAGCCAGTACCAGAGTTGGCTCTTAAAGCAAATCTACGCATGCAGAAGACCACCTTATTTCTATGGAAGTTCTAGATTTTTTCTAATAAGATGCAAATTGGACTCTTTCCTTGGGTTTAAATTTTGATTTTTCCTTTATATGATCAGTGCTCACATTCCATGAGAGAGCTTGCTTGCTTGCTTACTTGTGTCCCTTGCTTATAACATAAAACTCATGAAGGCATATAGTTTGAAATGTGCCTCAGAGAATTTTGCTCAGATTTTGAAGGGTAATTTTAGAAATAAAGAGGATTTTGATCTTGACTCAGTGAGTTCTGAGAGGCCATATGCTTTGTGTGTCAACAATGATTATTAAAACACTTAACGCACTGCTGAGTTCCCAAATGTTATGCCCTTTCCATGCCAAACAAGGAGGATGTGACAGTGCCGGGCATTTGGAATCCAGGACAATTTGTTTAATAGTTTGCGTCCCATGTCTCCTCTCTAAAACCCACTTTTTGCTAGAGGAGAACAAAACTCAAAGGACCCAGCAAAGCACAGACCCCCACTGTGAGGGCAACTTCACAAGCCTTCAGAAGCACCGAGTGAGAATGTTTTCATTGTTATTCCTCTCCATCCATACAAATTCAATTCAATTACATAAACATCTTGAGGAGTGCCTGTGGTTTTCAGGGCTCTTTAAATTTTTTTTTTTCATTCAAATAAATGCACCTTTTGTTTATTTCTTCATTTCATTTCTGTTACTCCACCTTTCTCTTTTTATTTCCCAAACTTTCGGAAGTGATTATGCATATTAGACCCTTTTTAGTCTGGGTCTTGTCTTCCCCGGGCAACAGAAATTCAATTTACTCAAGAAAGCAGCCATGGCTCTCTCCACTGCCAAAACGACAAGGCATATCTCTGAACTCATTCCTCCTAATGTGAAATTTTACCTTTTAGCCCCCAACTTGAACTACCCAGGGTAAAAGCAAAGTGATCCATCCTCAGTTCATTCTGCTTTGGCTAGCCTGTGGGGGCAGGGCTTCATGTTACCCCACAACCAAGTAACCGGAGCATACTTTTGTTGTTTTCTAAGGGTCTTATTTCCTTAAAGAACAAAAGAAAAGATTTCCACTCTTAATTTTAGATTTTCTTTCAGGAGATAACTCTCTCTCTCCTCTCTCACTCCTCTCTCTCTCTCTCTCTCTCTCTCTCTCTCTCTCTCTCTCTCTCGTGCACACACACACACACACAAGGACACACACACACAAGGACACACACACTAAAAGGACTGAGCACAGCTACCAGTGTGAAAAGTACTCCAGTCGCAAGGTGAGTGCTGGGGTAATGAGAAGGCCCCAGGAAGAGGCAGTAGAGCAGGTCATAGGCTGATAGTGGATGAGCATATCCCGGCTGCTGAGAACATGTATCAAGGCGGTGTGAGAGGAGGCAGAAGAAAGTCAGGTCATATCCTGGCAGACTTACTTGTGGGCTTAGAATTTTAGTTTTTGACCTATACATGGTTTTTGGAGGCTTTTAAGCAAGAGAGAGCCAAGATTTTTCCATTGGTGCAGTGTGCAGACAGGCAGGAGGAGAGAGACGAAGGTGGATAAGGACGATGGAAAGTCAAGGGGGGTGACGACAGAGCTTTAGACTGAAGTGGTGATGGTGAGAGGCCTCGAGGAGGGAGGACATGTGCGATGAAACTACATCCTATTCAGTTCGAGTCTTTGCCTACAGCTCTCTTCTGTATATGCCCCAAGGTCCAAGCGTTTCTGAGACTCAGACCCTGTCATACATTGCCTGTCCTCAGCAGCTCCACACAATCCCTGCAATCTTTCATCTTTTATGCCTTTAAAGCAGTGCCATATGGATAAAAGCTCTAAGTTCTGTAGTCACTCTGGGATGTACTCCTTTCCCCAGACACATCAGCTTGGGTGTGCTGACTCTCTCTCTCTCTCTCTCCTAGGTAGTGGCTTTAAAAGAATGGAAACCCATCTCCCACTACTAGCCCATTCTCAGTTCAATCTTTCTCTTTTCACACAAATTTACATTTTTGCAAATTGGGTTCTTTGATGCAGGAGGGGGGGTCTTGTCCTCCAAAGTATTTTTCTCATTGCCGAAGGCCAGGTTTCTCTCTGGTAGTGCTAATCTCTTCGGCAGTCACCACTGCCATATTACCAGCACCCTTCTTCCTGAGAACCTTATCTGATCATACATCTTTCCTCCTCCAACAAATTAATCCATTGTCTTTAAATTTAACTTCACTCAACTTTTCAGACACAGGCAGAATGAACAAAGCAAAATTCTCACCCAAAAAATCACACAGAGGGTCTCAATTCCAATTTCCAATGGAGTCTTTGCTCCTCTCCAAACCCTCATGAGGCAGCCCCCAACTGTCTGTAGTTCTTTCAAGATCCTTCTAGGCTCCCACCAGAACGTCCTATTGAGTTGTCTACAGAATTCAGTGACTTTTTTAACCCAAAGTTGCGAACTCTTTTACATTCCAGCCACAGAAACATTTCCAGGTCTGAGAATCACGTGGCCAGGTTAAACACAGCATTACATTCCAACCACAAAAACATTTCCGGGTCTGAGAATCACGTGGCCAGGTTAAACACAGCAGCAACCCTACCTCTCAGCCACAATTTTTGTCTTAGTTTCTTTTCCTGTTGCTGTTATAAATACTGACAAAAGCCGTTAAGGAAAAAAAAAACCATTTATTTCAGTTCACAGTTCAAGATACAGTCCTTGGCAGGGACATCAAGGTGCTTGAAGCCACTAGTCTTATCACAGCCATAATCAGGAAACAGAGGGATGAATGTATGCTAGCATGCAGCTTGCTTTCTCTGTTTATATAGTCGAGGATCCCCTGATCAAGGAATGCTTCATCCCACAGCTCATGATGGGTCTTCCCATAGTAATTAACATAGCCAAGATAACCCCACAGATAGACAGTGGCCCAACTCCCTGGTGTTTCCAGATTCTGTCCACTGACAATTAGCACTAAATATCACAGCATTTTTTAAAAAAATATTTATTTATTTATTATGCATCTGTGTGTATGTCTGTAGGCCAGAAGAGGGCAGCAGACCTCATTTACAGATGGTTGTGAGCCACCATGTGGTTGCCGGGAATTGAACTCAGGACCTTTGGAAGAGCAGGCAATGCTCTTAACCACTGAGCCATCTCTCCAGCCCCCAATATCACAGCATTTTAAACCAAGTTAAATCCATCATAATGCACCATGGTGGTCTCAACTGGAGAAACCAGATCCTTTTTTCTTAGGAATTTGAACGTGAAACAAGGAAAATTAGTCTCAATTTGGCAAAAGCTCTAAAGGCAGAAAGTCCTGACATTCGAGTTTCTGATGATGCACAGAGAACTGGTCTGCAGAGAAAAACTGAAAAGAAGCAGGGAGGCAGAGAGGAGGTGGCTCAGTATGTGAGAGTGCTTTGCAGTCATGAGGATCTAACTGAGCTCAAGTCTCCAGTAACTATACAGAAGCCATGGTGACAGGTAACCCAGCCTTGGTGTGTTGACAGGGCAGTCAGCCTAGCCAAGAGGTGAACTTCAAATTCAGAGAGAGATCCTGCCTCCAGGCAATATAGTAGAAAGAGAGGAAGACACCTGGTGTCTTTCCCTTCCTTTCCTTTCCCATGCAAGGACCTAACACCCATACCTGGATGTTGAAACGTTACTATATATTCACTACATATATAGTACATTGTGTGTGTGCTTGCACACCCATACCTGTTAGTGGATGCTTTTCCTGGCTGCCCAGACCCAAAATAATCACACAGAAGTTATATTAATTGCAACACTGCTTGGCCCATATCTTAAGTGTATTTCTAGCTAGCTCTTACATCTTAACTTAACCCATTTCTATTATTTTATATTTTACCACGAGGCTCGTGGTTTACTGGTATTGACACAGGTGTCTTTCTCCTCCAATGGTTATATGGTATCTCTTTGACTCTGCCTACTCTCTGCTCCTCTGGGATTTCAGCCTTGCCCTATTCTGTGCTGCAATAGGCCCAAAGAAGAGTCTTCATTAACCAATGGTATTGACAGGATGCAGAGAGAAAACCTCCATCACCTCCCCCTTTCTGTCTAAATTAAAAAGGAAGGTTTTAACTTTAACATAGCAAGATTACAAATAACAAAACAGTTATTAAACAAGAATTAGTTACAACATTTATATCTACTTATCTATTATTATAATTAAGAAAAACTATATCTATTCTTCAACTCCATCAAAGACTCCAGAAGGATATAGTATTATCTAAGTAAACAGGAAGTGCATTGTAAGCAACTTCCAAAACTCTAGAATTGACAGAGACATCTTTCTGCCTGGACAGTCACCCAAAGCTCTTCGGCAGCATCCATTTTCAGCCTACAGGCCCATAGTATTCAGCAGACTTTTCCATGAAGCAGGAAATTTCAAAGACAGTTCCACCTATATTGGCAGTTTGTCAATCACTTTCGTCTCTATCCTGCAGAATGTCTGGCAGATATTCTCTTTCATGAAGCAGGAATCCTGAAGGACTGTCTCACTTTCTTTAGGCAACTTCAGCGGTCATTTTTATGTGGGTCTTGCAAGTCTAGTCAAGCAATCCAGGCAAGTTTCTTGCCCAAATGGCTAGCAAATTCCATAAGAAGCCTCTTTGATGCCCATCATCTTCATTTTTTTTTTTTTTTTGGTTTTTCAAGACAGGGTTTCTCTGCAGCTTTAGAGCCTGTCCTGGAACTAGCTCTTGTAGACCAGGCTGGTCTTGAACTCACAGAGATCTGCCTGCCTCTGCCTCCCGAGTGCTGGGATTAAAGGTATGCGCCACCACTGCCCGGCTCCCATCATCTTCTTGAAGTAGATTGGTGCTGCTAGGAGTGGATTTGTCTCACTGTCATGAAAAGTTCTAAATTCTTAAAACATTTAAATGCCATATTCTGAAGGTCTTTGAAAGATTTGAAGAATATCTATCCATCTAAAATTCATCTTTGTAGATCTAGAAAACCTAACTAACAAGTTTGTTATTATAGATGACTATTAACCTGTATTTCTTAATTATAAATTACATTTTTAAATGAATTGCACAAACACAATACCTTAATCAAGAGCAGAAATATAAATATAAAAAAATTGACCTTAAATTTGTATCAATAACCAACATTCATACCAATGCAAAGTATTCATCTCTATAGCACATACCTCCACACACCTTACCACAGATATACACATACAAAACATACCTCACCATACATACATATATACACCCAGACATATGACAATACAGATACATACACACCCCACATACACACACACTTCCACAGATACATACACATATACACACACCCATACACACCACAATAGATACACATACATGCACCCCTACACACACACCATACCAAATATACACATACACACCCCTTATATACACACATATCATACTACACATACACACACCCACACATGAACACCTATACACACACACCACACCCACAGATAAACACACACCACAGATAGACACATATACATACCCTATCCTACCACAGATATACATATACACCTATGCACATCACATCACACACACACACACACACACACACACACACACACACACACAATGTTTTAAGGACCAAAAGGATACAGGGGAAGTAGAGAGAAGATAAGGAAGAGCTCTCTGATCAGCTCCCTCCTTTGCCTAAATGAGTCGAAAAATGGCTCCCTGTTATCTGGATCTAGTGGAGAATAACCCAGGCTGTTCACAAACTCTATGAGAGACTCCAACAAGTTTCCTTATAACCATCCCTTTCCATTTTTGATTACTACAATCTTTCTGCATTTTTTTTTTTACAATTGGAGAGGTAGTAGTCACAGTTATTGCGGCTTTAATTTGCATTTCTCTGATGACTCATGCCACTGAACTTTTCATTTTTACTTATCTTATATAATTTTAGTTACATGTCTATGCAGAGCTTTTGTCTAGTCTTAAAACTGGGCTTGTCTTCTGATTACTGAGTAACAATAGTCCCCCATGTATTCTGAATACGAGTCATATCAGATATAACTTTGGAAATACTTTCTTCAAGTCTGAAAGTGCCTTTCATTTCTTAATAATGTCTTTTGAAAAGAAGTTGTTTCACTTTTGATAAAATCCAGTTTACCAAGTTTTCTTTTCTAGTGTGTGTTCTTTGAGCCTTAACAAACCTTTCCCTAGCTCAAGACATCAGACATTGTTTCCATACCCTTTGTCTTATAGAAATTTAATGTTTCTTTTAAAAACTATCTTTATATTTATAGCCATTTCAGTGTTCTTTTGTTGCTGTTTGTTTGTTGAGATAGGGTTTCTCTGTGTAGTCTTGGCTGACCTGGAACTCGCTCTGTAGACCAGGCTGCCCTTGAACTCACAGAGATCTGTCTACCAAGTGCTGGAATTAGAGATGTGTGTCATCATTGCCTGGCTTCTAGTCCATTTTTTGAGTATGGTATGGGATACGGTACAGATCCACTTTGTTTGTGGATATATCACTGTTACAGCATCAGGTTTTGTAGGTTGGTTTGTTTTTTAAAGATCCAATCACCCATTGCAGTACTCCAGAATCCACAGCAACATCAGCAAGGTATGTGCATGTGGGTTCAATTCTGGGTTTTCTACTCTGTTCCTTTTATTTGATGTGACCATTCTTATGCCAACACAATACCTTGATAATTACTATCAATTCTGGTAAGTCTTACAGTCAAGAAGTCTAAGTCCTATGACTTTGCTATTCTGGGTTGTGTGTGTGTTGGAGCAAATCTATGGCTTCATATGCTAGCCATATGCTCTATTGTTGAGTACATTTCCAGACTTGATTTCATTCTTTTCACAAGTATTTTTTGGCTATTTCTGGGCCTTCTACACAAACCTTATGCATTTCTACAATAAATCTTTTGAGGATTGTGAGATGGCTCAGTTTTGTGACCTCAGCTCAATCCCTGGTGCCCACATAAAGGTGGACAGAGAGAGTGGATTCTATGAGGTTGTCCTTGGTCCACACATGCGTCAGGGCACACAAGCCTAGACAAACACCAAGCTCATATACACAGACACTTACACAAAACTGTTCAGGCCAGGATATGCCTATAACCACAGCATTCCACAGAGGAGGCAGAGGCAGATGCATTTCTATAAGTTTAAAGACAGCCTAGTCTACACAATGAGGACCAGGCCAACCAGGGATATATGGTGAGGCCCATTGTGGGATATTTGTGCACTATCTGAAGATGTAGTGCTGGGATTGGTGTAATAAAGAGCTGAATGGCCAATATAGCTAGGCAGAAGAGGATAGGTGGGATCTCTGTGGAGAGAGGAAGAGAAGGAGGAATCTAGGTGCACAGATTACACCAAGGAGATGTCAGGGAAGACGCTGAAAAGGCTGGATGTATTGTACATAGTAGAGGTAATGGAGCCCTGTGGGAGAATGTAGACTAACAAAAGCAGGTCAAGTTAAGTTATAAGAGCTGGTGGGACAAGCCTACGCTAATGGGCAAGCTTTAATAATTAATAAGTCGCTTTGCATTGTTGGTGGGCTGGTGGTCCCAATGAGAAAGTACTGCTGCAGAGGTCAGAACAAGGTACCCGATTCTCCTGAAATGGAGTTACAGATGGCTGTGAGCCATTATGTAGGCGCTGGGCACTGAACCACAGCCATCTTTCCAGTCCTTTTGTTGATGGTATTGTAATTTCTAGAAACTTTCACAGAAAATCATTATGAGAAAGACAATTGATTTTTGTGATGTTACCTTATTTCTTGTGATATTGTTAAACTAGTTTTAAATGTTCGTTAAGATTCCTTAGATTTCTTCCTACATTTATCTCTGCAGTACTCTCCCCATCCATATAATGTTCCTTGAAAATAAAGACAGAGAAACCTCTCCCTTGCAAATTTATGTTATTGACTTTTTTGTCTTTCCATATTGATACAGTAACGTTGAGTGGAAGGTGATTCAGTCAATGCTTTTATGGAGGAAGCAGTCTTTCATCGCCAAGCATTTCGTTGTAGTGTTTTTTTTTATCAGTCCCCATTATCACCCTGAGCATATATTTCTCTGCCCTTTGTATGATGAGGACTTTTGTCGGGAATGGACCTGGACTGTAGCAGGAGATCTTTCTGTCTCTGTTGTACCAGCTATTTGATTTGTTGCTTTTGGTCTCCTCCACAGAGCAGATGAACGGACTTTAAGTTGACCTCCACTCTTTAGTAACCACACTCAGACAAGCAACACTATTCTCTTATCTATTCTTGGAATTCACTCATTAATAATATTTTTTACAGCTTTATTGAGCTACAGCCCACATGCCACATAGGTCACCATTTAAGGTGTAAACTTCATTGACTTTCACTATATTCCCAAACTTGCATAAGCATCACTCAGTCAAATGTAGAACATTCCATTAACTTGCCCCCAGAAACACCTTGCCTGGTTCTTTTTTTTCTTTTAAAAGGAAGAATTTCCTATGTAGCTCAGGCTTCCTTCAAACCTCTAATCATCTTGCCTCAGCCTTTTGAGTGCTATTTTGCTAAAGTTTTAATAATATATTTATTATCCATATCAATGAGATATATTATTATGTATTTTTTTCTTCAAATGGCCTTTTCAGTTGTCTCCCCTCCCACCCATTGGAGGCAGGAGAATAAAATTGTATGCCAGCCTGTGATACACAGAAAGACTCTGTCTCCAAACCATAGAACAGAAGCCGGAACAAACAAAACCAGAAATCAGTGAAGAGTTTACTCCTCTTCCTTGTTGTGCTTCCCTTAGAATGAGGCTGTAAGTTTCTTTGAGGAAAGGCTTTTAGTTACAAATAAAATATATTAGTAAACAGACACTCTATTGTTTTTGTTTGTGTATTTTGAGGAATTGGTCCATTTTGTGTGAATTATTGGCCTTGTGGGCCGGAAGCTCTCCCTTCTGTCATCTTCCATCTAAGCATCTGTAGGATCTCGCTGTCTCCATGCTGACAGTGCATGGCTTCTCTCTTTTGTTCCCAGTCAATCTAGGCAGGGTGTCCATTTGAATGATTTTTATTCAGAGGGCCAGCTTTTGGTTTTCTACATTTTTTTTGTTTATAATTTGATTTGTCTATGCTCTTAGTAATTTCTTTTCTTATAGTAGGATAGGTTTTTTTAGTTGTTTATTTTAGTTTTTGAGAAGTAGGTTACAGCTCAAGAACATTCTTATTTTCTAAAGCTAACATTCAATGGTACAAGCTCCCCTTAAAGCTTTACTTTATGTGCATCCCACTCAGCTTGATATGTTGTGATTTCCCTTCTTCAATCTTAAAATGCATTCCTATTTCCCCTGTGATGTGTTCTTTTGACCCATGAGCTATGCAGATCGATATTTTTTCTATTTCTAATAATTTGGGAGATGACACAGTTAAATACTTGCAACTGATTTATAGCTTAGCTCTGTTGTAGTTTCAGATAACATTCTTTGTGATTTCGATTTTTAGGAACTTACTTGGGGGCTAGGTGCAAACTCAGTGGTAGAATACTTGTCTAGCACACAAGATTTAAAGTGGTCCTTACGGATAGCATAGAGCCAAACCTTGCTTTTACAAGATCCTGTCTCTCGCCGACGTCACAGGGAGAACGTACCCAAAAGCTCTCAATAATATGGTTATTGGAACAAGACCTGCATAATGCCACCACCAGATGGCAAGCCAGTGTGGACGGGAAAGTTCTACAAGGCTGTACCTACATGAAGAGCTCCAAGTGATCAAAGGTTGTGGAGAGTGGAAGAATCGATTGCCTTACAGGGAGGAACTCCTATACAGGTTGCTAGATCTCAAGTGCTCCGATTGCACAAGCCTTAGAAGTGTGCAGTATTTCAAGAGACAAATCCATTTCATGGGAACTGTCAAATCTGTCAGCTTCCAGTTGTCCACATTTCCTAGCCTTGTGTCTCTCTAGTATCTCAGTATCTCCATACTAATAGTTCATGACTTTGCTCTTTTATTCCTAACCAAATACAAGAACACATGTAAATCCGCTCACGCGCGCGCGCGCACACACACACACACACACAAATATATATGTAATGAGACTTACAGAAAAAGAGGCCATGACTTTGGGAGGGGGCCACTGGGAGGAGGACAGGAGGGAGGAGTGATGCCAATGACAGTAGCACTCACATATAAAGGGCTCTAAAAATTAAATACAAACTACATTTAGCCAGAAAAGATGCAGTTCCAGTACAGTTTCTGCATTTTATTGCAGTTTATGGATAGAGGGGACTATGAAACCTAGCAAATACAGTGAGAAGGTACGGTTATTCTGATGTAGACTCAGAGTAAATTCATCAGAACAGTCATATTTCCTTCCTAAGTTGTATATGGCTGTTGCAACACAGTGCTTATTGTATGCAGCAATCTGTTTTAGGCTTGGTTAAACACCACAGTAGGATTTACTGTATCAAACTCGAGTTTGTAAAAATAGGACAATATTTGCTTGTCATGCTATTTCTGGCATCTATGAGCTCCCAGGGCTCACTGGCAGTGTTTCAGGCCTTGCAGACATGAGTTCTGAGGCACCGCTCACACACATCTGGTGACTAAATGTGTCTGAATACAACTACTGAACATCAGCCCGTTTCACACCCTGAGCTTCAGTGTTTCTGTAGGGCTCTCTCTACTCCATACAGTTTAAATGCTTTTTTCCCTGATGGCCATAAAAATAAAACAGGGGTCTAGTGGTTCTGCTTTCTTGGCTTTTGTGTGAAGGCGAAATCATCTGAAATGTATTTTCTGGCTCAGTATGTTCAAGGTCTAAACAGAATGGCTAATGTGCAAGCAATGAACTGGTGTGCACCTCTTCATGCAGGTAAGCAAGGCTCCTTGACCCAACTAGTGATTACATGGCTATGACAGCAGGGGCAGAAGGTAATCAAGAAATACACCATACTAGAAAGCATGGATGGCTATTACTGGAGTCACATCAGAAGGATCAGGTGTTAGCTGAAGAGTTTCCCAGCAGTCACTTATTAGCTAATGTGAGCATCAACAAAGCTAATGCAGGCAATGATGAAAATACACCTATACCCTTGTGTATGAGGTCACAATAAGACGAACAACTATAAACTCAACAACTTCACTGGTAATTTGTGGAGAATACCCAAATCAAGACACTGCTCTGAAGAAAGAGAGAACTGCTTATTTTGTCTTTCCTGTCAAACCAGGATTTGCTGGGATAGGAGAAAAGCTAGTCAGTCCCAAGTCATACAAACACACATGAAGCAGAAAGACAACATGCAATTAAGTCACCTGTTCCTAGTAGTGGGCCTGACTTCCCACGGTTCTGCTTCACATTCACTCCAGTGTGGTTACTTGAATGCGTTTGAACTTCAGCCTAGGCTAATCATCAACTTTTCTAACTTCACATTTATTCAATTCCCTTCTTTCTTCTCTTCTTCCCAAGAAATGTTATTGAACACTTACAAGTTCCAGGTGGCTGGATGTGTAAGGGATCCATTTAATCGTGTGCTTTCTTAACTGCTTTCTACTGTGTGAATGAAAGAAGTGCAAGACAGCAATGAGTGTGGAGTTGGGGGGTGGTGGCTTTTATTTTCTCTTTTAGGATAGAATTCTACAAAAGTCTCCTGAAAAATAATATTGGAGAAGAAATCAGGAAGAAACGAGAAAGGAGCCACTCAGATGTCATGCAGGAAGAGAACTGCAAGCAGAAAGAATGGTGAGTGCAAAGGCCACAGGGGTGGAGTACACGTGCTTTGTGTAGGAACTGGTCATATCCTGTAATGCTGTGTATTACCCTCTACACCCCTATTAGTCTGTAGCTTTGTCTACAAATATACAATATCTTAAACTCAATGGATGAGCTTATAAAGGTTTATGAAAATGTGCACATCATGACATGAATGTCTGCAATATATATTTACAGAGAGCTTGTGTGTGCAAGAGGAGCCTCTGGTCACAGAGTATGTGTGGAGGCCAGAGGACAAACTTGGGTGCTGCTCTTCCCCTCCCACCCTGTTTGAGACAGGGTCTTGCCAGCCACTGCACATTCCAGATTGGCTGGCCTGCCTGCAGCTGTGGACTGTCAGCTTTGATCTCTAGTCTACTACAGGAGCACTGAGATAACAGAAGTGTTACTATGCCTTTACATGGGTTTTAGGGATTTGAACTCAGGTCCTCATATTTGTATAGTATGTGCTTTTTAACACAGAAAGCCATTTTCCCAGCGCCTTTCCATGCTTTCATCATGGAACTAGTACATAGAAATTAACTACTTGAATATATTCATAAACTTTCTGTCCCTTACCTTATAGCATGGAATTTTTTTCTAAGAAGGCAAGAAAAAAAAAAAGAGCATATTCTCTGTGGTCCAGAGAATGAACGCATCAATTCTTAATAGCAGTGGTCTAGCATTATATTTGAGAAAACTGCAACTAAATGGCAAAGAAATGTTTTGAAGAATAAGATGTGATAGGGACTGGCAATATAGATCAACTTTTTTATTGATTTTTATTGAGCTATACATTTTTCTCTGCTCCTCTCCCTTCCTCTCCCCTCCCCTTCAACCTTCTTTCTTGGTCTCCATGCTCCCAATTTCCTCAGAAGATCTTGTCTTTTTCTGCTTCCCATGTAGATTAGATCCACGTATGTCTCTCTTAGGTCCTTGTTGTCGTCTGGGTTCTCTGGGATTGTGATTGTAGGCTGGTTTTCATAGATCAACTTTTAAAGGGGCTTTCCGAAAGCTTGATGATCTGTGTTCAATCCCCAAAGCCACATAGCAGAAGGACAGAACCAGCTACTGCAAACTGCTTTGCTCTGACCTCTACACGCATGCATGTCCCATTTCAATAAATAAATACACGTCAAAAATTAAATAGAGGTGTTAGAAGAAGAACAAGGAGATAGGGGGTGCAGTAGGCAACACTGGTATTGGAGATTATAAGTCCAGAATCTACATGGTGATAAAGCCCAATGCCTGGACTTGTCATGTTCAGGACCTCAGTTAAAGAAAGAATCAGAGCTAGAAAGGGAATGTGGAGGGGCAGGCAGTTCTCCATAAAGAACTGGACAGATGTATTGGCTGAGCCGGCTTTTGATCTAAGTTGGGGAGCTTGGTGCACAGGTAGATTTGAGAGAGGGGGAAAGTTGAAGTCAATAAAGAAGTGGAAAAAAGGAGAAAAAGAAGGGACCAGTACATGGATCTTTCTGTGGTTAGGAGGTTAACAGTGCTTCTGACACAACAAGGAAGATGTGACTGTCACTTCACTTCCTCCTAGCCATGCACTATGACTTTTAACAACTTGGCAATAAAGGATATGCCATGAGAACATTAGGTTCCAGCTTTGTGCTGAATTTGTAGGACAATAAAGAGAACCTCTAAACAGAATCTCCACATCCATGGAAACTATTCACACTAGACAAACGTTTGTGTCTTCATCTGGACATCAGACAACCCCACAAACTCAGCCCACCCATGTTTGTAAAAGTATGTCATGTGACCTTTACTCAGGCGCTGTTGTTTCACAAACGACCAAGCCCATCCAAGTTTTTCTTTACTCTGCTTTCCAAAGCCCAAGTTCTAGAGTATTCCCCATTGCCCCCAGTGGCACTCTGTGATCCACATATACAGGCTCCCAGTGGAATTGCAGAACACCCCTGTAATATGGTTTTGCTGCTATTTCAGTCAGGAAGAAGGAAACTGGGGTTTAGAACATGAGGCAATGATCCCAAGTTTACTCAACTTGGAGTCGATTTCACTGCATCACTGAACCTTCTTAATTTTGCTAAATCTCAGATCCCAAACAATAGTGGTAGCACTTCAGAGACTGCTTTCCTCTGCCATTTTGTGAACCACTCTAATGCATTAAAAGTTTGTCAATCCAGCTTCTTGTATTAGAAGTCCAGCTGTTACTCAATATACAATCACATCCTCAGATACAGGTCAGAGGTAGAGGTACACGAAGCTGAAATACAGGCAGTTAAGCTATCCCAAACCATATAATTAACAATATGCAGATGCATTTCCGACTGCAGAGGCCAGCATTCACATCTTAATGCTTTTCATGTTTACTCAGTTGGTAATTTTTTCCCCCTGTTTTCTGTTTTTAACTTAAGAAACCAATTCTGTCATCAGAAAACTTAACTGACTGGATTCACTTCCTCTTTCAGGTCATTAGTGGAAGTAGTAACTTGGGTCACAAGACTGAGGGCAGAGTACCAGTCTTATCAATTTCTCTCTAATATGAGAAGCATACAGATCAGTAGATGGCAGAGAACAATGTTTCCTTTTTATCTTACCCATAGTCCTTGTGCTCTGCAGTAATTTAAAAAATTAGTGTGTGCAAAATTCAAGATGTCATTGTTTTTTACCGCCGAGTAGTACTCTAATATGTATATATTCCACAGTTTCTTCATTCATTCTTCCACTGAAGGGCATCTAGGTTGTTTCCAGGTTCTGGCTATTACAAATAATGCTGCTATAAACATAGTTGAACAAATGCTTTTGTAATATGATTGGGCATATGTTGGGTAAATTCCCAACAGTGGGATTGCTGGGTCCTGGGGTAGGTTGATCCCAAATTTCCTGAGAAACCTCCACACTGCTTTCCAAAGCGGTTGTACAAGTTTGCATTCCCACCAGCAACGGATGAGTGTACCCCTTACTCCACAACCTCTCCAGCAAAGGCTATCATTGGTGTTTTTGATTTTAGCCAATCTGACAGGTGTAAGATGGTATCTCAACGTTGTTTTGATTTGCATTTCCCTGATTGCTAAGGAGGTTGAGCATGCCCTTAAGTGTCTTTTGGCCATTCGAACTTCTTCTGTTGAGAATTCTCTGTTCAGTTCAGAGGCCCATTTTTTGATTGGGTTAATTAGCATTTTAAAGTCTAGTCTCTTGAGTTCCTTATATATTTTGGAGATCAGACCTTTGTTGCGGGGTTGGTGAAGATCTTTTCCCAGTCAGTAGGCTGCCTTTTTGTCTTAGTGACAGTGTCCTTTGCATGCAAATGGATGGAAATAGAAAACACCATCCTGAGTGAGGTAACCCAGGCCCAAAAAGATGAACATGGGATGTACTCACTCATAATTGGTTTCTAGCCATAAATAAAAGACATTGAGCCTATAATTCGTAAAAAATCCTAGAGAAGCTAAATAAGAAGGTGAATCCAAAGAAAAACATATAGTTATCCTCCTGGATATTGGAAGTAGACAAGATTGCCGGACAAAATTGGGAACTTTGGGGTGGGGTCGGATGGGGGGATGGGAGGATGGGGAGAGAAAAGTGTGAAGTGGAGGATGGGAAGAGCTTGGGGGAATAGGATGGTTGGGATATAGGAAGGGTGGATATGGGAACAGGAATTATATATCTTAATTAAGGGAGCCATTCTAGGGTTGGCAGAGACTTGACTCTAGAGGGGTTCCCAGGTGTCCAGGAAGACGCCCCCAAAAAAAATAAATTAAAAAAATGAAAAAAAATAATAAAAAAATTAGTGTGTGTGTGATGGGAGGCATGTGACACATTCCCATGTAGAAGTAGACTCTATTCTCTCCTTCTACCTTTTTGTGGGTTCCAGGGATGACATTCATCTCTTCAGGCTTGCATGGAAAGCATCTTTGCCTGATGAGCCATGTCATAGGCCATATACTAGAGTTTTTAAATACTGTCATTATTTCTTTTGGCTATTTTATTTTGATCATTTATTCATATCTATGCATTATTGGAGAAGTTAATAATTGGATAATACTTCTTGTCTGCAATATGCTAAACCTGCCTGCATTTCTGCATTTTACATTTATTATGTTTAATGATGACCCCTCTCTCCTCTCTCTTTCTCTCTCTCTCTCCCTCTCTCCTCTCTCTTTCTTTCTCTCTCTCTCTCTCTCTCTCTCTCTCTCTCTCTCTCTCTCTCTCACACACACACACACACACACACACACACACACACACGTCATCCCATACAGGATGGTTAACTGCTCTTCAGAACATGTCTCTGCTTGGGGGAGTTTTTTTCTTTGTAGAATGTCCCCTTGGAGGGATAGAGGGGAAGACTAGGCATGCAGCAATTCTTGACCACATCTTGATAGAAATGTTACAGTCCAGTTAGTTCCGGATCAGCAGCCTTGGAACACTGGGTCGCATCATTTGTATGCACCTAATCTGTAATGTTTTGATCAGCAATCATTCCTTTGTCAGCACAGGCTTGACAACACAAGTCTTTCCCTGGGATGAGAAAGTGCTCCTGCAGCTGAGCCAGGAAGCTGCTTTCTGAAATCCAGTTCCTCGTCTGTATCTTTCTTGACTCTCCCCCATAGAAGTGTAGCTATGAGACAGTTTTTCCAGTGGAATAGGCTGAGCAACATCATTCCCAGGTGTGCCCTATAAGATATGTGTTCTTTCTCTTTTATGAAGATTGGGCTGTCATATCAATCAGTGATGGAAGGTGAGTGTCCAGGACTGTAAAGTGGTTGCTTGTCTTGAATTTTTAATGGAAGACACTGATAACTTAGATACCTTCCTTGGACTACACCCTGATAACTTAGATACCTTCTTTGGACTATATCCTGATTACTTAGATACCTTCCTTGGACTACACCCTGATAACTTAGATACCTTCTTTGGATTATATCCTGATTACTTAGATACCTTCCTTGGACTACACCTGATAACTTAGATACCTTCCTTGAACTATTTTGGGTATCTCTTTGTACCATAATCAAGCCCAGACTATCTTAACAAAGCAAGGATAGAATTAAAAGGCAATTAAATGACTTAAGATTCTAGGTATAACACTGGAAGTGGGTTAAACAGTACTGTAAAAATTGAGAACTACTCCAAGATTTATTTTATTATCCCTTGCTTGATCAACAAAAATGCTATCAATAGTATCTGGTGATTAGTGAAGTATCAAAAATCACTGAGGTGTTCAAGATCTTTCCACACTTTAATGTTACTGAAAATTAGAAATGTTGTGTAATTATTGGGAAGGATGTGGAAGTATGGAACTGAAAGCTGCTAGCTAATTCTTCAGTGTTTTTGTTTATCACAATCTTACAACCGAGAAGTCCTTGAAGTCTCCTTATTGAACTTCTGATGTTCTTAGGGTGTTATTTTAGCTCTGCAAACTAGCTTCCAAATGTTAAGCATATATTCCTTGGAAAGCAGGAGTCCCTTTTCTACAATGTTCAGAGACATGTTCTTTCAATACTTTGATCTACAAGATATATTTGTAAAATAGTGGAGAAATAAAAATGTTGCATAGAGAAACACCAAAGGCACAGGTTCCTTTTCTGAGGATTTCTAATTTAAACTCATTTTATTCTAATCTTTCACATCATCAGCTATTTTTAAACTGTTCTCACTGAGGTATAACTTCTATGCAAGAATAAACTATGACGTTTACAGCTCCATGAACTTTTAAACATGCGCCCATGCCTACGTCTACCACTCAGAAACACGTGCAGAATATTTTTGCCACTCCAGCAGTCTTTTGTGCTATCCTCTCTGACAATACTGCCTGGAAACTAACATGAAGAGTCTGCTGTATGTTAGGAGAAGAAGAATGCTTCTGTGGAATTATCTTCAAATAATTTCAGATATGCCATCAATGGTTATTAACTCCCATGGCAACGTGTTGGGGGCAGAAAGGCATCCAATTTGGGGACTAAAATGTCTGGGTTCTATGTCCAGATGAGAGGCTCCCTAGCTTTGCAGTTCTTGGTAAATTATTGAGCTTTTCTGAATCTCTACCATTAGAACTAGAAAGTAAGTATAAGATAAATAAGAGATGAATCTATTTGAGAAGCTTTCTTAGAAAGTCATGTTTGGGACTATTATGTAGAGTTATGTGTAACAGCTTGTATTTATGACCATAAATATTTATGTCATTTGTATTTATGAAAGGCAGTCACATCTATCTGTACAGGTATAAAACATGTAAGAGCTATGTATAAAGTATAATTTTGCTCTCAACAAAATTTCAGACTGATGGGACAATTAGGGACATGGGTATAATAACACAAAGATGCACTGAAAAAGCACCCTTAGAAGAAAATAAATATAAGATTGATGAATCTTTATTTTTCATTATCAACTGTATTTTCACTAACAAAGTTTCTCATGAGTTGTTGGGGGAGGGCTTCTCATTCATTCCCTGCTGCTTAGACCCCAAATAACCACACAGAAACTATATTATTTGTAATACTGTTTGACCAATAGCTTAAGCATATTTTTAACTAGTTCTTATATCCTAAACTAACCCATTTCCATTAATCTGTGTACTGACACATGGCTGTGGCTTACCAGGTAAAGTTCTGTTCGGTATCTGGTCTCTGTCTCCAGAGGGGCTACATGGCTTCTAACTGACTCTGCCTTCTTTCTCCTAGCATTCAGGTTAGTTTTCCTGCCTAGCTCTGCTCTGCCCTATCATAGGCCAAAGCAGTTTGAAGAGAACTACACCCAAATTCTCTAATATTGTTTATAAATGTTTGTTTACATTTAAAGGGAGATATACTAGAGAGATGAATACTTTGCTTTGGTATGGCTCTTGGTCTATTGATACAGATTTAAGGTCAATTTTGTTATATGTATATTTCTGCTCTTGATAAAGGTATTGTGTTTGTGCAACTCATTTAAAAATATAATGTATAATTACGAAAAACAGATAGTTTTTATTAATAGATAAATAAAATTAATAATTTTATTAATAGATAGTCATCTATAATAGTCAAGCTTTTAATCATGTTAATTAGGTTTTCTAGATACATAGAGATATATTTCTGTTAGATAATCTTCAAACCTTTCAAAGACCTACAGGATATGGCATTTAAAATGTTTAAGAATTTAGGAGTTTTTATGACAATGAACACATCTGCTCCTGGCAGCACCAATCTACTTCAAGTGGATGATGGGCATCGAAGAGGCTCCTTATGGAGTTTATTAGCCATTTGGGCAAGAAACTGCTCTTGCATAGACTGATTGATGTTATGTTGTATAAACTGGATATGAAGGACCCACAGAGAAATGACTGCTGAACTTGCCTAAGAAAGGTGAGACAGTCCTTCAGGATTCCTGCTTCATGAAAGAGTCTGCCAGACATTCTACAGGACACAGAAGAAAGTGACTGATAAACTGCCAATATAGGCAGAACTGTCTTTAAAATTTCCTGCTTCATGGAAAAGTCTGCTAAATACTATATGGATGATATAGGCTGAAGATGGGTGCCCCAATGTTACAGAAGAACTGTGGGTGACTGTCCAAGCAGCGAGATGTCTTTGTCAATTCTAGAGTTTTGGAAGTTGCTTACAATGCACTTCCTGTTTACTTAGGTAATATTATATCCTTCTGGAGTCTTTGATGGAGCTGAAGAACAGATAGTTAAAATTATAGTTTTCCTTAGTTATTATAAAAGATAAAGTAGATATAAATGTTTTAACTGTAATTCTTGCTTGATATCTGTTTTGTTATATGTAATCTTGCTATGTTAAAGTTAAAACCTTCCTTTTTATTTATACAGAAAAGGGGAGGTGATGTATGCTATGAATATGTTTTTTGCCATTAGTTACTAAAGAAGTTGCTTTCGGCCAATGGATTAACAGACTAAAGCCAGGCTGAAAGAGATATATAGAGAGAATAGGCAGAGTCAGTGAGATGCCATGTAGCTGCCTCCAGAGGAGACAGCTGCCAGAACCTTGCTGATAAGCCATGAATGTCATGGTAAAATATAAAATAATGGAAATGGGTTAATCTAAGATATAAGAGCTAGCTAGAAAGACACTTAGGCTATTGGCCAAACAGTATTGCAATTAATATAGTTTCTGTGTGGTTATTTCAAGTCTCAGTGGCAGGGGATGAAGGAGCAGTCTCTGACAACAATGAGTAATTATTAAGATATTTTTCTTACTAACAAACTAAAAAGAGCTAGTTACTTTTCTAGCATTTTCTGTATTCAGAAATCCATGGGTTTTTATCTTTCACAACCAAGGTCAGAATCACCATACATTCTGTTGGTACAAGTGGAACCTAAGTAGGAGAGTGAACTTTGAATGTTTGCTGTCCCAGAGAAATGCATGCCCCATTCCATTTCTATAGAGTAGTGTTGGGCCTTAAGTTATAGATGTATATATTTTTAGGCTCCAGGAGGACTAGAGAGAGTGCAAACACACTAGACCAGCTGAGCCTTATATCAATAAGACACCATGCATTCAACAGAGAAGGGGCTCTGCTCTTTATTTTAAAATAACAGCTGAATTCATGCAACTAGCCATTTTGTTAAGAAGTAGAACAGAAAAGGGTGGAAGTGGGATAGCTTTAACCATACTCCTTGGGGAAATGTATTACAGCTAAAAGTCACAAGATAGCTTTCTCCGTTTCCAGGTCCCTTAAAATAATCCCCCCCCCCCCAGAATACATTTAGTGCTGCAAGAATAATTCACACTTGAAATAAGATCTAATGATCTATTATGGATTGAAACCTCATGTGCCTAGGAGCTCAGGGCACACTGCAAGGAGATGAAAGAGATCTGAAAGCCTACTTAGCATTGTTTTGGATTAACTATTTTTAGGACACAAAAAACAGGAAAAAAGATATATAAAAACTTTTGTGCTTTAGTTTAAAAAATTGAATTAGCTCAGAATCAGTCTTGAACACGGGCTGGAGAGACAGCTCAGTGGTTAAGAACACTATCTGCTCTTATAGAGGACCTGAGTTTGCCCAGCACCAATATCAGTAGTTTACAATTACCAGTAACCCTGGCTCCAGGGCATCCGACATCTTCTGGCCTCTGAGGGACTGCACTCATGCACAAACTCCCACACACTACACATTTAATTAAAAGCACAGAACAGACTAATATAGAATATTAAAAACAAAATGGTCTGATTAAATTTATCCATCTACCATTTATCCATCCATCCATCCATCCATCCACCCATCCATCCATCTACCTACTTGTCCACCCATCCAAGGTATGATTTCTAGTTATAATTAGCAAACTACTTATATTGATGGATATGTAAGTTATATAATTTTGTAACAATAATGACACATTTTATTGGGCTCTATGCTTTTATTATCACTACTACAAAGCCTCTCTTAAGCATCTTCCCTCTTCTTTGGTCTTAAAGCACCCTTCATGGGTCTACCAAAGCAATCTTCCCCCAAGCCACTCCCCTGGGACCACTTCCTTGCTCAGGAACTTTCATAATGACATAATTTCAAATATTAGGCTTCAAGGCCCAGAGTCAGAACTCAGACTTTCTCCCCTGTGTTATATCACCTCCAATGACAGATGGACCTGTTAGAATCACAAGTAGGTGCATTACTTTTAATAATGAGTGAGGAGTAGGTATAGGAAACCAGTAGGACCTTTTGGTAGAACAGGCAGAGATTAATATGTGGAAGAGGACATGTGCGTGCATCTAGAAGCATTTGAGGGAAACAGAAACTTGTTGTTATTGCTTGAGATCGGGTCTCACTCTGGAGCCCAGGCTAGCCTGAAATTGTAGCCCCAAGCTAGCCTCTAACCCACTGCAATCCTCTTGCCTCTGAGTGTTGGGATTACAAGTGTGGACCAACACAACCAGGTCAGGGTGAGTACCAGGGTTGCGGGCAACCCAGATGTTAATCCAAAAACAATTCTGTGTTTCTGTAGGTAAAGTAAGGCCGTGGGGAAGGAAAAGCCTTTAGGCTGTGCTTCCACTGAGCAGGAAGGAGATATAATACCTGTAAGTTGATGGAAAGATTCCCTGTATTTGCTTTCTCGGTGATTCAGGGAGGAGGGCCAGAGGCCTAAGCCAAGCTGCCATAAGGGCAGATGCAGAAGCCTGACTTCCCAGTGAATCTGTTTCCATAACTGGGGAGAGGAGATGATTAAAATAAAAACCAGAGTGAATGAGCCACAGTAGCCAGGGCGCATCTCAATCACAGCATTTGGTTCATAAGCATTTGCTTAGACATGTGTCTCTCCCTCTGAACACTGAGCCCATTGAGGGCTACGACCGGTCTTGTTTGACTGCATCCTCAACATTAAGCCTGGAGTCTGGCACAATGCAAGGGCTTTGAGTAAAATGCCCCTGAATGGATGGATGGATGAAGGAGTGAAAGGAAGAAAGAAATGAGAGTAGAGCCTGATCAACTGAAGTCATTATTCCAGACAGAGGCTTAGGGTGTATTTACACCAATGCTATTGTTTGACAGTCGATGTGAGACCCACGGGGATCAAAGGGTTTGTTGAGGCCCAACAGTGGGTTTCAAGCTAGAGCTGGGCCCAGAACCTAGGACAGCAGGATCCTTCTCCCCATGTGCGGAGACAGAAGACAGCTCTCAGTCACTCTTGTGTTTGCCAGCTGGGTATTGGGGATGCAAAATACATTTTCCCATGGATGCAAGATTTTTTCCCTCCACCCCATCCCCCTTTTGTAATGGTGGTTCGGTTCCCAGGCCAGGCCACAAAAGCTTATTTACCCCAGAGCTGAGTTCAACTATAAACCCAGCAGTAGCTTAGAGGCCTCCCTGAAGCCCCAGCTAGAGTTGCAGTCCGAAGGGCAGGTGGGCAGCTGGCTTTGCAATGGGGTGGGCAGCTCTGCTTGAGCAGACCAGGAGAGCCGGCGGGGGCGGGGCGGGGCAGGGGGCCAGGCAGGGGGCCCGGGCAGCAGCTGCAGGAGGCTTCAGCAGCTTCTGAATGCCTTGGTGGTTCCTAAGTGGATTGTTTGTAAGTTGGGAACTGTCTGTACTTAGAAAGACAGATTTCAAGAGGTACGGGATCCTATTTCACTTGAAGGCCCACAGTAATGAGGGTTCTTTATTCGTAATGAAGTAGCCACTAATTGGAGGGACAGGCTCGGGAAGCCTGCTGGAATTCAGTACTCCTGGACCAGAACTGAGTAATATTATGCAGTAGCCTGGCAACCTCTTGCTTTTGCACAAAATTCATATAAAAATCTACCATGAACGCTGGTCTAACGTCACTGTGTTTATTATTAATAATGATAATAACAGGGTGGCTGATGTGCAGTATTAGGCTGAGGATGTGAATGGAATTCTCAGTTTCCTCAACGTTTTCTCCCCAGTAAGACTGGGAACATTTGAAAAATCCTTTCTTCAGAGTGGGCTGAGAGCCTTTGCATTTGCCCGCAGGAGACATGGCTCCAGTGTCTTAGAGCTCATCCAAGGGATGAACTTTTTCCTTCCTCCTCCTCTTCAGAGAGGCAAAAATATTCCATAGACTCACAAACGCTGTGAGTGAACACAGGAGGAGAAATGTCAACAGAACTGGAAAAGTGACCATAGGGAACCGATTATAATAAGGCAACACAGCCTTTCTGGCTTTAATGAAATATGGTCAACTGCACTGGAATGTTCTGGTGCCCCCTGGAGGATTCTGAAATCTAAAAGAACTGGTTATTTAGTACCTTTCTTTGGATGCCTCTGAAAACCCTAAAGAGGCAATGTGTTTCTTCTCCCTGGTTCAAACAGACTTAACCCGGCTCAGCCACGGCAGAGGGACAAAGGAGGAACGAAACCTACCTTTTAAAAGGCTTTAACTGCCATACGTTTGTCGTTAGAAATGGGGGCTCTTGGCTCAGAAGCAGAGCCTATTTTTGGCTTGTGAAGTTTATACATCCAACGGTGCAAAGTTCACTGTTGCATGTGTGATCTCTCAATTTCTGGACTGAGTGTTTAGTGAACAAGGAAGTTTGCTTCTGTGAGTCTTGCTTTGTCTAGTGCAGGAAAGTTAAACATTCTGGAAAGTTAAACATTTAGCTTCTAAATTTTGACTGCTCTGGGAATCCTCAGGGACGTGACTCCAGTATGACGATGACTAAATAGTCGTCAGCATTGTTTATCCCACAGTCACAGAACAGCCAGCAGATGTGAGGAACTATTGTCTGACCCCTCTGTGCTCGCAGGGATAGAGCTGCCCATCTGCCCTCCACTCCAGTCTACCCTGCGGTTATTACATGCACACACAGTAAGCCTGGCACCATCTACTCTTAGATCGCTGGGCCTGAGAGACATGACTGGGCTCACTAAACCTGCAAAGAATTATGTCAATGCATCATTAAAATTATATCATGATGCTTGTACTATGAATACAATATATTTTATAATACTGCCCAACACTGTATTTATTAATACACTATCTTTTAGCGATTTCAATATCAATTGTTTGATACTTTTGTGTACTGAATGCTTGTTTTATAAATTCAGTATTATAAGGCAATTATTTTCAAATTCATCTCATGAGGTCACCAAACCGACTTCAGATGTGTAGAAGGGGTACAAGAATTCTTTGTGTTCCTGGATACCTCCCTCCCAGATTTCTAAAATGGGTACATATAATACATTTGCCATTTCCTTTTGTAAACACAGAAAAAGAGGGGAAGGAATTCTGAATAATCTCAAAGTTGCAAAAACTGAAATATTTTTCTCTAAAACTAGGAAGAAGACAAGTGGAAACATATTCATTCAGTGTAATTCTTAAGGTCCTAGGGAAATAAGTCAAGATAAAACACAAGACATACAGACAGGAAGAAGTCCCACTAGCCTTGTCTGTAGATGCCATGAGCCTACATTTGAAAAACTCTAAAAGACTAAGTTAGAGAACCCTTGCAGCAGGATCCCAAATTAACATAAAAATCAGTAGATTTTCTATGTAACAGTAATGTGCACAATAAGAAAGTCAGGAGAAAAACAACGGTTCTCACGATGGCTTCAAAAATAAAGTCAAACAAAGAGGTGAAGGTCTTCTAACATGAATGTTTCAAGTTCTCAAAGAATAAATTGAAGAAGACAGTAGAAGATGAAAAGACTTTCCAAACTCATGGATTGGTACAACTAATTTTGTAAAATTAGCTACATTACTGAAAGGGATCTACAGATTTAATGTAAACCCTATCAAAATTTCAGCAACATTCGTTATATGTATGAAAAGTCAATTAAAAAAACATCGAATATAAAAAAGCATCCTGACATTCATATGGAGACACAAAACTCTATAACAGCCCAAGCCATGGCACGTAGAAAGAACAATGCCTGAATTATTGTAATACCTCACTTCAGATTATACCACAGAGCCACAGGAACAAAATTAACATGGCACCGGCACAAGAGCAGACACATAAACTTTTACGGTTTGTAATGTAAATACCTCCCCTAAGCTCCTGTATTTGAACCCTTGGTCCCTAGCTATTTGGGCAGTTATAGAATCTTTGAGACTGTGACCCATTTAACAGATGTGAGTTGTTGGGGGCAGGTTTTGAAGGTGATAACCACTTCTGCTTCGAGCTAAGCTCTCTGCTTCATTATCAGTTGAGACAGAGAAGTGGCAGTTACAAGCTCTTGGGGCTCAGACCAAGCTACCCTAGGTGCTTTGCCTTCTCTGCCATTATGGAACTGATGTGTGCACAGAAGTAAAACTCTTGAAGCTGCTTCTGTCAGTTATGCTGTCACCATGATGAGAAAAGCAAGGAGTACAGAACACACCAAGGTCGTCACTGTTACTGTGACCAAGCAGGCCATAGGCCTTTGCAACTGGTTCAGAATGTGGAAAAGTTTGGTGATGCAGGTTATGTAAGCTTTTGAGGACTGTGAGCAGAGAGCAATGGGCACTCTGGTGGTGGTGTTTCAGAAATGTTTAGGGAAATACAGACCAAAGTCTGTGTTTCGATGCGGTTTCAAACAAAACAGCCAATGAGTGCACCACAAATAAACCCACCCGGTTACAGCCATCTGAATGTCAGCAAACATGCTCAGACAACAAGAGTGCTGAGGACATGTGGCTGCCACACACAGAAGAACAAAACCACACCCCTATCTCCAACTCTATACGAAAATGAATTGAAAAGGGATCAAAGACCTTAAGGCAAAACCTGAAACTCTGAAAAACTGCTGAAGAAAAACTGTCTTAGTTAGGGCTTTTGTTGCTGTGAAGAGATCTAGTCCCCGTGACAACTCTCATAAGAAAAACATTTGAGAGGGCTTGCTTACACTTTTAGACGTTCAGTCCACTATCATCATGGCAGGGAGCACGCGGTATGCGGGCAGACATGGTGATGCAGCCCTCAGAGCCCTACATCTTGCAGGCAACAGGAAGTCAACTGCAGTCTCACTGAGGGAAGCTTGAGCAAAAGGGACCTCAAAGCCCACTCCCACCGTGACACATTTCCTCCAACAAGGCCACACCTCCTAATACTGCCACTCCGTTTGGGGGCCATTTTCCTTCAAACCACCACAAATAGGGAACACAGATGAGGGAAGGACTTCCTACGAGGCTCCAATAACTCAGAGAACAAAAGCAAGAACTGACAGGTGGGATTCTATGGGACTGAGAACCTTCTGCACAACAAAGGAAACAATGGTCCAGGGAAGAGACACCTGGAAATCGGGAAGAGTCTCTGCTCCTTATACATCTGGCAGGAGCTTGATATCTAAGATACATAAAGAACTTAAATGATTAAGAGACAATCCCACTCAAATCATCCAATCAGTAAGTGGGTAAATGAATTATGGTGAGAAAAAGGACATGTTTACTCCCAAATGTAGAATCTAGACTCAATAATAGTTACAAGGGATGTGTGGTGGTTTGATTGAGAATATGGCTCATATGTTCGAATGCCTGGTGCCCAGTTGGTGGATCTGTTTGGGTAGGATTGAGAAGTGTGGCCTTACTGGAAGAGGTGTGTTACTGGAGGTAGGCTTTAAGGATTCAAAGTCCATGCTATTTCCAATTGGTACTCCCTCTCCTCTTCTCCATTTATATAATTATTTTCAAAGTGAAAATATTTTTGTAACACTTTTGTTTCTTAAAACTGTATCAGGTTTAAAGACAAAGAATTTAATGATGACTTAAAGAATAATGGGAACAAATCAATGGCACAGAAACAGCTTTGAAGGGACTGCTTTGGCTATTCACTCTCTCTCTCTCTCTCTCTCTCTCTCACACACACACACACACACACATACACACACATACATACTCTCTCTCTCTCACACACACACACACACATACACACACATACATACTCTCTCTCTCTCACACACACACACACACACACACACACACACACACACACACATTTCTTACATGCCTACCTTATACCTAGGTTCCCTGAATCCATAACTCGGGGGTGGAGTTACTGTTAAGATTTCTAGCTGACTTTAAAGTGCTTAACAGGGTTAGAACAGCTTGGCTTCTTTGTTTTGACTTTGTGTAGGTCAGATATCAAGATCAAAAGCATTCAGTATCAGTAAAGATGACTTACAAAACCAGACCCAAACCAATATTACTTGTTTTTTTGTGAAGTTCATTTTTACCCATAAAATAACATTATTTGTGAAAAGAAGCTATCTCCTTGTAACTTAATTTTAGAGCCTGACTGAAGCCTCCTTGTTGGTGCCTCTTCATCATGATTTTCTTAGAGAAAATATCTTTAACTGTTCAGAGTTTTCTGAAAGTTTTTCACAAAAATCTCATGCAGCATTATTTACAAATCATACATGAAAATAAGAAACAAAGACCCAGTATCATGGATTTTCATACAGTGGAATGTTGAACAATCAACATTGGTTTTAGATTAATTCTTCGTAACAGCAAATGCTTATGACAAATGGACACCCTGAATGTTGGGATTTAATTGTATTCTTTGCTAATTTCGCAATGCTGGACATAGTAAATATTCTCAAAGGACAAATCTGATAAAGAACTGCCATTCAATAAACACACACAGTGATCTTAAAAATCAACAATAAGAAAATGAACAATTTTATTTTAAAAGTAGGCAAACCCAGACCCTTTACCAAAAGATGACCTATGATTACTGTGAGCAAGCATACAATAAGAGACCAGCATCAGGACATCACAGGGGATCCAAACAAAATGAGGTGCACTGCACACTGACTGCAGTGGATAAAACTCAAGACACTGAAGACATCAAATGCCAAGCAGGACACAGAGGAATGCTCACCATTGGTGGGAAAACAAGACGGTATGATCACTCTGGAAGATAGTTTCATAGTTTCTTATAAAACTAAGTTTGAGGGCCTGAAGTGATGGTGTCGTGCCTAAGAGCACTGGAATAAAGCCACAGGACACAGGTTCTATTCCTACCACCCACGTGGCCGCTCACAACTGTCTCTACCAATTCCTGGGGATCTGAAGTCCTCTTCTGGCCTCTGAGGGCACTGCATGCATGTGGTACAAAGACATGTACACAAACACAAAAAAATAACAATAAGGTTCTTACCATATAATCTAGTAACTGGGTTTCTTGGTATTTATCCAAAAAGTTGAAAACTAAATCTACAATCAATTTTTATAGCAGTTTTACTCATAATTGCCAAAATGTGAAAGCTACCAAGAGTCCCTTCAGTAGGTGAATAAACAGTGGATTTAGGCAATGGAATACTACTCAATGTTGTGTCAAGTTCCATTACTACACAAAAATCTCTGAGATAATCAACTTATAAAGAGAAAAGGTTTATTTTGCCTTATGGTTTTAGTATACAATCTATTGGTCCGGTTGTTTGGAGCTTATGAGGAGGCAGCATATAATGCCAGAGGTCATGGTCAGAAAGAAAAAAAGGGAAGAGAGAGCTATGGTCCCATATCCTTTTCCTTTTGCCTTTAAACAATATTTACTCTGTGAATTTTATAAGTACATACTACGTAGTTCAATTATCTCTAACCTCCTGCCCTGCCTTTAATTCCCCTGGACTCTTCTCTCTTCATACCCCCAACATTATGGCCCCCTTTCTTATTTTTACAGCCCGTTGAGTCTAATTCATGTTCCCTACATATATAGGTGTGGGGCCATTCACTGGAGCAAGAGTATACCAGAAGCCGTAGCTCTGAAGAAAACTGAGTGGCCCTCCCCAAGCAACTGTCAACTGTCAACAGATCCTCAGCTGTGGGTGCAGCCTCGTGAGCGTGGGAGGGATTTTAGGATAGTGAAACTGTGCTGTGTGCTACCAGAATGATTATTCATCTTTATCACCACACGCTAGTCAAACCCCAGAGAATGTATCTTACTGTAAACCACAGGCTTAGCTGGAAGAGAACGTTGTTGATGGCTCAGTGGCTGTAATGCACTGCTTTGATAGAGGATGCGATGGAGGAAGACTGTGTATACAAGTGAAGGGGATGCCCTGGGGAGGATGTACAGAGAGGAACCCTCTTACCTAGCTCTCAATTTCGCTATGAACTTAAAACTGCTTGAAAGAGTACTCTTATTAATACTATATGTAATATATATATATATATATATATCAACTGAAAGGATATAAATCTACAGAAATGATGAAAACATGATATAGAAAAGGATACTATATATTTCAATTTCATAAAAAAGTATGTCTACCATTTTCCGACTGCATTTAAGACAAAATAAAAATAGAAAACTAAAGCAATGGTGTATTCCTACTAAAGATGAAGACTTGAAGCCATCCATTTAGTGTTAATCACTAAAAATCACAAAAATTGACGCAAAACAAGAGCAAAAAGAATGGGAAAGGAAACTATATCTACCAAAAAACAAAGGAAGCTTAAAAACATATAACTTAGAGAATCAAGAAGCCAAACAGGGAAAAAATAAAAACAATAACAAAAACAAAAACAGAAACTATCTGACTAATCCAGAATTATTTTTGAGTTTAAAGAGTTAATGGTACCTCGGGACTGGAGGCAACAGTGGCATTAAGAAGAGGAAGACTAGATGACGGTCTAGTGAGTTCCCAGGTTCTTCCACTAACCTCAAGCTGCAGGGCTGCTTTTTGGGGCAGTGTGGAACAGGGAGTACGATAGTTCAAATGCATCTTCCAAAGTGCATCATGTGTTGGAAACTTAATTCCAAAATAAAGGTATCAGGAATAGAACCCTTAAGAACCTTACTGAAAATGTGGACTTAGCCCTGTGTGCAGATGACTGTTCTAGGTGACCAAGATGGCTCTGTGTGTTAAAGCCAAGTGACTGGCACTTAAGACTGAAAAGCTGGAAGGCTGTCCACGTGGAAGATTGTAGCAAACCCATTCTAAGCCTTTTATTATACCAGGCTTTGTAATCATTTTTATACTCTACTGAAATCTATTATTTTCAATTGTGCAAAATGAAGACACTTATAGATCACATTAGTAGCTAAACAGAAATATGTTAAACCAAGCTCTGCATGGGGTGTTGGGAAGGAATGAACTCAAGGCAGCAAAGGCATGTCCACCACTGTCTGACTTCTTGAGTAAGCCTAGTCCCTTTCCTGACCAGACATGAGAAGCTGGCTCTTAGCAGTGTGCTACCTCTTCAGGTTTTTTTATTTGTTTGCCTTAGCAGAATAGACATTTACTGAGGTTTCTGACTCACTCAGTGTAGTCTCCCAAATGGAGGCTGATCAATTTCTTCATCTGAGTATGAGAGCATCATTTTGCCTTGTTCTTCTGAAAAATCCTTCAGTTAATTCACTACATGTTCTTGGACATTTTATAGAAATGTCCTTCTGCAGAGAACAACAGCTCCTACTACAACACGGCAGTGCTTCATCATAGACAATAAACTCACAACAGTGTGTCCCACTCAACCAGGCTCCATCTTAGATAACATCCTAAATCAGTTTAAGTCCAACTTGCCATACTGGCACACTTTCTAGGGCTTTCCTTTTCAAGCACTGCACTGTTTACATTAATAAAGCCACTAATTCTGAGTTAATTCACCAATATTTTGTGTCACATTTTATACTGCTATGATTATTTTGGTGTATACTGAGCTGTACTTGTGAATCATATATAGGGCACAAAACAAGTGCAGCAATGAAAGCATAAACTGCATATCAAAAGGCTGAACACTCATGCGTGGGCTCAGATTGGCCCTCAATATGAAGGAGTGTCTGCTAACACACACAGGCTATTGACTGGTGACACGCTCCATGTCTAAGGCTCATTGTTTAAAGCAGTTTGGTATTTCTGCAAAATAAAGTATGAGGCTGGAAGTGGTGTGTGAGGTACATGTCTGGAGATGTGGACAAGGCAAAACCCACAGCATCTTGAACCTGATCTTGTGGCTTCAGCAGGTACTTTGTAGAGACGTGCTGTGGTTGGACTTGGGTTTCATTTTGATCACGGTGGGCTGTATAGAAGGCAGGCTTAAAGGAGGAAACTCAGGGTAGAGACTTGAGGTCCAGGCAAGTCATAAGGCCTGCAAAGACACTTACAGAAAACACTGATCTGCAAATCTGGTGGGTTCTGACATGAAGAAGATATGAGAAAGGAAGGAACTATGGTGTTTCTTAGGGTGTAGTTTCAGCTGCTCTGGGTCTAAATGGCACTCACCTTCAGGCTGCTATTCTTGGCTGTGCTCAAGCTGTCCCTCATACATTACAACAGTGACTCCACACAGAGAAGCCTGCTTTCAGCTTTCTGTCTTATGAGGGCCCCATTACATACTCTCATAGTGTACCATGGTGACACAAGTTACCCCATATTCTCTTATGAATCTTTTATCACATGTCTATAACCCTATTAGGTCCATGGGGGCAGAGATCATATCGATTTTTTTCAGTACTGTGTTCTGAGGTTGAGCACATAGCAGGGTCTCAAAACATTGGCTGAGCGAATGAATGCTTAGCTCTAATGGCAAGAGCGAGCTGAAGCAATACTCTCTCCCAGACATTATTACAAGCAACCCAAGATCATTCGTAAAGAGCCTTGTTGAGAATAATGTAAGTCAAAATAGAATCAGGTGATGAGATGTGAGAATCTGGAGGAAATCTTGAGGAATGCTTCACTTTGCACTAATCTATGATTTGGTCACTTTTATGGCTAAGTGTACTGAATAGGGTACTCCTCAACCTTAGTGACCCTACCCTTGCCTAATACCGTCACATGCTCATTAGAGAAAGAATTCATGAAATTGCTTCCAAAGCATTGAAAGATGGCACAGAGGAATCCCAAAGGTTATTTGAAACAATGGAGATGTGTGAGGAACACAGAAGTATAAATCTGTGAGGACTGCTAGACTAGAGTGTCTTGTGGAAGGACAGAGCTGGGGAGTTCCTGGCTCCCCACTGAGGGTTAATCCTATAGCCAGGTCTGGAGATTGAATGAAATCCCAGCTGAATGTTTATTGCTGACATGAGCACGGTCTTGTAAAAAATACCGGCGCCTCAAACTCATGGGAATGGCAAGGCTTTTCCCTAGTCAAAGTACAGATACTGAGGAATGGTTGACTTTTAGCTAAAAACAGTGCATGCAAGAATTACCAAGCACAGCTCCCTTCATTCTGGATGGCTGTGTGGTCATGCTCCCATCCAGACAGCTGCCCTACAGAGATACCCCACCCTGCACACTGAGATGAGTGAGTCCACTTCTTCCTTCACGCCATGTATAATAAATGCACCGAGTGTCTGAGCGTACAGTCCACGAGATTCCATCTTCATTTAGTTACTTGTGTCTGTCTTTCTTAATCACTTTCCGTGATCAGTCAGGTTTCCAGAACACAGTTGTGAGGGCCTTAGTAGATAGGTGAGAAGAATGCTAGATGCAGCTAAACTATTGGTTCTAAACAAACATATGTCTGTGTGTCTGTACGAGCATGTATACATGTTCTTCATCCCCAACCCTCTCTCTTCTCTCTCTCCTCTCTCTCTCTCTCTCTCTCTCTCTCTCTCTCTCTCTCTCTCTCTCTCTCTCTATCTCACACACACCACACACACACACACACACACACACACACACACACACACAGAGACATATCAAATATCAACCCTTCCTCTAAGCTTGGCAATACTGCCAGCTTTCCCATTTAAGCTAAAGAACATAGCACTTGTTTTTCCTTGTTATCGTCTCTAAAGATAAGCAGAGCCTTAGAATTCAGCCTCTTTCCCTTCCATTTCCCAACCTTGCTGATAGAAGTGGCACAACTGCTTCTGAGTATTCACAAGTTGACAGGGACCCGGATCTGAAGTCAGCCATGGATCTGGATCTATCCCAAGGACCCCCAGGCTCCCCAGTGTGAGCATGAACCAGTTAAACTCTGGGGGTCTCTGCCTTTTTTCTACACATTTCTCACAGCACTCAGGGCTGCTGTCCAAAGAACAGAAAATGAATGACTAGGGAATCTTTCTCTTATCTGAGAATTTTCATTTTAATGGAAATGTGCTTAGTTTATAATAAAGTACCCAAATTTCCCCATTTTCAATGGAACTATATATGTCTTCTCACATTCACTAAGAATTCTCTCTCCTCTCTCTCCTCTCTTTTTTCCCTCTTCTTATCCCTTTTTCTATTCTCTTTCCCCTCCCCCCTCCCCCCTCAGTTTTAGGTCTTATTTCCCAAATAAAACCAGATAACTGAAGAGGGCACTGTCTTAAATTCTGCTCTATTATTTTATCCAACATAAGAGACTGACTTAAGAGATGATCATGTAAGCACCAGAAAAAGGTCAAGCAATAGAAGTAAGCCTCAAGTGGCTGATGACATAGTCAATTTATCCTTGACGTGACTATTCTCTGCGGAAATATAACTGTTTGCTCCAGAATCAAATCAAAATGTTCCAAGCCACAATGTTTTCCAAGAGAAGGGGAACATGCATGTCCTCCATGCTATGATGAGTCTTAAAACATCTCCTTGGGGAACCCTGGTCCTTTTTTACATTAATGATCCCCTCACCACTGCACCACTTCTTCAGTTACGGCTCAGCAATGGGTCGTTTTGACCCCCTGGGAACCTCTTCTAGGAGACTAAGTGGAACCCAATTCTCACCACAATTTCAAGGAAGAACTTCACCTTGAGTAGAAATAGCAGAAGATGTGCAAAGAACAGATCAGGCCTTGCTGACCTGGCTCTCTAGATAATGACAACTGGGAACATGCTTTTAAAGATGAGCATTGTCTGAAAGATAAGAATCTCTCAACTCTGGTACAAATAGGCAATGTAAAAACGCTTGACAGAATGAATGAAAAAGGAACACACTTCTGACTGAAACGGACAATGAAACCAAAATCAACAGAGTGGAGTCACAAGGCACAGTCCATTGAGCTCAAATTCCTCACAGAGTGTACCGGGCCCTGGCCTTGGAGCAAACATGCACATGTCATTACTGAAGCATGCTTCTGATGAGGTGGATACCTTTGGGTTAATCAATGACCTTCTAGACCTTTTAGTAGACATGAAACTACCACATGGACAGAGATATACCCCCATCGGGAGAGGACCCTGGACACAGGACGCCGGACCAGGCATGGGTGCCTACATGTAATACTTTCAAATGAAGTTCTGTCCCAGCCTACTTGAAAACCTATAGATGTAACAGAATGGCAGGATTCTCCTAGCTGCCCTAGACTCTTTCCACATTGGTGGTTCACTTCAAGACTGCTATGGCCAAACACTGCTGCAACCTGTCTGATGACAGCACCCAGTGGTTCCAGTTGTACCTGGAGAGTGTGGGCACTTTTAACAGGAGGCACCCCCAAAATATCCCGCTATAGTGTTAAGATGTGTCTTACTGAAAAGAGTAAAAATAGGGGCTTGAATACTATTTAGTTCACAGGATAACTAGGAAAAATTAAAAAAAAAATGCAACATTTCTTCACCCAGAATCCAGTCCATGGTAAACACCCAGGAAATGTTAGCAGCCATTACCCCTGCATTGATCACTCTCATGCTCTGTGCTGAGCACATCCTTGGTATAGAACCACTGCTCAAAATAAACAAACAAGTCAGGCCTGGCTATACAGGTCCATAGTCCCAGACAGTCAGGAAGCTTATATGGGACAATTACAAGTTCAAGGCCAGCCTGGAAAAGTTAGTCATTGGTTGTATCTAATGGCGGTGGTGATGGGTTAATAACAAACGAGGAAATGGAAAAGTCTATTAACCTTTTTTCTATGACTGTGGGCATTAGGAAATTGGGCAAGGAAACATAGTACCCAACTTTGTGCTATGTAAGAAGAGCTCTGAGGGAAAACTAGAGGCCAAAAGTGAGTCTACTAAACACCTGCTTGGGAATCCACGAGGCTGTACTGAGGTCTGCTTCTGCTCAAAAGCAACCAGCTACACTGAAGTCAAACAGTGCAGCGGGCAAGGAAAAATGAAGCCCAGCTCCCTGTTATTTCCTTGAAGTTTGGAGAATAAAAAGAAGCAGTAAATCCAAAGGATCTCAGATGTCCTGAGGAGAAAAGAGAGGAGGCCAAGAGTGTAGTCACCTGGAAGTCCCCCTGGTCTGGTGGCCAAACTGAAACCCATGTGAGTTGTTGCCAAGGTGATTCATCAAGGAAGATGGCTGAAGTGTCTAGAACACTGCTGGTGTGGGAGAAAGAGATTTAGCTTTGCCTCAGCCATGGGCTTCAGGGAATACAATACTGGTGTGGAGTGGTCATGCTGGAGCGAGAGAAACAAGGAGCCTGCAGAGGCAGAGTGGCCTCGAGGTCACTTGTGTATTTTTAGGACAGGGTGATACCACTGTCCTTCCAGGAGGAGAACATAATAGATTTCTGGAAGAACAGAATTCCCAAAGGAATCATTTAAACAACACTAATACAAAGGCAAACTTTGAGTGGATTTAACATTTAAACTGAAACAAGAGAGGCTTCTTAGCCCGAGTGAATCAACAAGTCTAGAAAGATCTACCATGCTTATAAACAATCTGCTTTAGTTCCAGAAAATAAGACGTGTGTGACCATGTGATTTTAGTAAATTTAGAGCCATTCCTTCCTGGCCCTCCCACATTTGAACAGTGTCACACCAAGAAAGTTAAACCCTATAAGCTTCGAAACCTTCTCTGTGAAGAGGAAATTGTACCCCTGCCTTGGAACATGTTAGTACACTGTTCATACGAAATGCTTAGAAGTGTAGTTGGCTTGCAATAAGCTTTTAATGATGTGTTTGCTAATTTTGTTAACATTTCAACTATTACATTCAACAACAAAGTTTCCTTTACCCAGTTGAGTAAAAATGGTTCCAGAACAGTCAGAGATACACATAGAAACTTTGTCTCAAAAAATGGTTGAATATTTTTTAAAAATAACTAGGAACTATATTCCTAACTGTCTTCATTTATGATAGTCATATAGGCATACAAATGTCATGCTGAAAATAAATGAGACTTTCTTCTATTCCTCCTCCTCTTCTTATTTTGTTTTTAGAGACAGGGTTTCCTTTATATAGACCTGGCTGCCCTGGAACTCACACTATAGACCAGGCTGGCCTTGAAATCTCAGAGATATGCCTGTCTCTGCCTCCCAATTGCTAGGATTAAAGTTGTGTTCCACTACTGCGAAGCACAAATGAGAATTTCTGATTTTAAGTCATCTCATACTCTTTCTTAGATTAGTAAACATTTTGTTCCTAAAGTTGGTACAAAAATCACCTCAAAGCTAGGATAACATTTCCTAGAAATTATGCTGGATGCAGACAGACATATCTGCCAGACTTGGTGGTAAAACCTGCTGTGTCTCAGTGGATCTTATCCTATGAGAACCAGTCAACTTTGGCCAACAAACATCATTGATGGAGAAGAAAGCAGAGAAAAAGTGCATACCACAATCCGGCAGGCACTTCCAACATGCATGTCAGGACACTGCCCTGCCATGCTGCTCCTGGGCAATGCCCAGTGAGGACTGTGGGGCTCCTGGAGTTGTCTGCTTCTGAGGATTCTAGATGTTAACTGGCCCAAGTGTTTGCAGTTCTCTGAGCCAATGTGGCAAACACTAGTTTGAGGAGGAAATAGCTAAGAGAAGAAAGATTCATTTAACACGGTTAATACTATAAACATGTAACATTTGAGTGTGTGTGGTATACAATTCTCCAGACTCTGGGGCTAATGCAATGGTTAACACTACACAGACCACTAGTGACATAGTTCTATATATAAGATGTCAGGTCATTTAGTTGACTCCCCCTCCTACTTTGGTATAATTCATGTTTATTTAACAATAAGAAGTCAGATACTTGTCTTATTAAATGGTTGTCTTGTAAGTGGACAATTACATTTTGTTGGATCAGCCATTAGCTGCTTCATAATATTTCCCTGGGAAAAGCTTGTTCAAAGTGTGTGGAAGGAGCAAAACAAGGGAATTTCTCTTGACCTTCTTAAAAATCACATCTCTGAGTTCCACCCCAAGCCTCTTGAGTCATAATCCTTAAGTGAGACTCAGGATTCTCCATTTCCAATCTGCTTCTCAGGGGACTGTTAAACTCAGCCAGCAAGAGACGCTTTAGTGAAGGGTCACTTGAGTAGCGAGAACCCACAGACAATTGCTCTTTATGTGGCTGTTTGCTGTGGGGCCTGTGACTTCAATAGTAAAAACTTTTCATTAGAGGTTTGACCTTGGGTCCTTCATACCCAGTGAACACGAGATCTGAGGCTGAGTAGCTTGCCTTGGTGACCTCCACTTTCCCATCTAGCAGTCTCTGACCTCTTTCCGGGTTTGGGGCATCAAGTGTAAAGCTACTTTTATAGGATCCGGACACCTGACTCTAAGGAATCCATGCTCTAAAACAAGACATTTCACCTCAAATGTGCAGTCACAAGACAAGGTGGAAGAGAAACACTAAATGCTCAATATAGACAATGTAGCTAGATGTTCAGAATATTGAGCTTCTGGTAAATGCCTTCATGAGAAAAAAAATCCCAAGGACTCCTTAAGGGTGCTGGTAACATCAACTCTTCGGGTCACAACACTGAGTTCAGGGAACAGAGAACTCACTGGAAGAAGGCATGGATACTACTCTAATACAAAGCAGGGTGTCCTTCCCCTCAGGAGCACTGTCCTTCACAGCAACTAATACTGCACACACCCCTTCTTTGGATCATGAAGAAATCGGGGGAGAAGGGGTGGGAGGGATACTGGCTTTGGAGCGAAACACCTGGCCTGGAAATCTCGTGTGGCTGTGTGGCCGTGGTCAACTCAGAGCACCATGGCCCAATGAAACAGAAAAACCACATCCTTGCTGAATTTCTATGCAGCCTCGATGAAGTAATGAATATGAAACAGTATGCTAAATTCAAGAGCATTTTACAAATATTTAGCTAGAAATATTCTGTATTATGTACATATTTAAATGGATGCTCCATCTCTCTATAAGGCAGAATGCTAAGAAAAACCCTAGGCTGGGAAAAAATTCAAATATGTTAATTATCTTACATAAACCTATCATATTATTCATTGTGGAGTTTAAATATCTGCTGTGCTTTTGTGCTACTAAAAAGATGCATCTTTAGATTAAAAAATGAACAACCTATGTTTAACATTCTAACAAGTTATTCTTATTTTCTAGATTGAAGGAAGGGAAAAGGTCCATCAAATCTTTATTTTTATTTTCAAAACACTTGCCTCACAATTTTCTCAATGCTTTATTTACATGATTTCCTAGCTGAAATTGAAGAACAGGGACAAAGAGGAAGGGACAAAGGAGCAGCATATAAGGAATGTAAGATATTGATCCTAAAAGCTAATAATGCACCAAGCAGGAAGAAGAGGGAGTCTATAACCCAGGACGCCTACCCATTGCCTGGCTTCACAACTGTTAGCTGTTACCTTTTACTTTTGAAGAGAAGACTTGTTTTTAAGAAAAAAAGGAAAAAAAAAAAAAAAGAAAAAAGCTGGTTCTTTCGACAGAGAATTAAAAACAGACGGGGCCTTGGATAATAAGCACCAATAAAAACTTTAGCTGACATAGCTTCAATTTACGAATCATTGGCTTTTCCTGGCAGGACCTGGAGAAAGAGGTTCAGGATGCAGTCAGGCACAGCCTGGACGAAGAAGATATGGAAATCTTACAAATTAAAGATGCTCTCAGCGCCTTCCTCTCAAACATTTGGTTTGCGGCAGCCATGATAAAATTCTAGTGAAACCGCAGTCTTCTGCACCGTCTGAGGAAACGCTGGAGGCCAGGAGACATACCCTTATGCCTCCTCGTGGGTCTTATACTGATATGTACACATGGTCAGATGGAGTCATGACTAGAACATGCATGCAGAAAGATGCCTGTTTGGAATCCACACATATTTCAATTTTTTTGTTTAAAACTTGAGCATGAAAAGAAATTAATGAGAATCTTAAAATTTAACTTAGTACTAAATGAACACTGTGGAGCTAGAGAGAGAGGGCTGGATTGATGGCGACTGACACTGCTTCTCAAAACAAATGTTAATGACAAAATTAGGGCTCACAAGTGCACAGACATTCTGGGTTTAGGATATAAGGCCTGGAGGTTACCAGTGAGAAGGAAGAGAAAGAACTGCCAGAGTCGAGAACAGACTAGAAGCTGAGGAGATGGTCTAGCTGAGCCAGTGTGCAACCCTGAAGACTGCGGTTCAAATATCAAGAACCCACATAAAAGCTGGACGGTTGTGGTGGCCCAGACAGGGACTCCCCAGAGCAGACTAGCCACGCTGCTGAGCCAGCATCCAGAGAAAGACTCTGCTTTATGATGTAAGGTGGGGGCTGATGAAGAAAGATATCAGCATTAATCACAGGCCTCCACATGCATACACAGTTATGTGCATGCACACACACACACACGAACACACACAAGTGAACATACACCCTGTAGGAAAGACTATGGAAGCTTTGGGAGATGGCGGTTCCTGCCATGCACAGCTGTCCCTCCACCCCCAGGCCCTTTAGCTCTTTCCTGGGCAAGGCTGTCTCTGTATCTTCACTGGTACACAACACAGAACATGTTCATTCCAGGAAAAAACTGGGGCGATGTGGGGGACATCAGTTTTTTACTTTCTCACCTTCCCTCTTCCAGAATAAGTATGAGTTAGCGTACTTAGGTTCCCTAGAACACAGAAGGCTTTCAGAAGCCCGGTTCCCACCATCCTTGCCAGTTTCAGAGGGCTCCCCGCAGGCGCTGCTTTTTTGATCCTTTCTTTCCCAAGTGACTTAACCTCCTCACATGGCTCTCCCTGCCGATGGCTTTCAAAAATGACCTCATCCTCCACCTCCTTCCTCCAGCTGTCCACATGACATCACCGTGCGACTCAGGTTCACTGTCTGCCCCCACAGCCTGTCTTCTCTCTTGCCTTATTGTTATTAATAACCAAACCAAATAAACAATTTTCAATATTTGCCAACTTAAGTGAATTTCTGTTATTCTCTCCTTTACCAAATCTTATCTGTCCTTTAACCTTATTAATATCATTATTTTTCATATCAATTACTTTAATAGGCAACACATGGCAGTGAAGTTGAAAGGCATTGTGAACCCTCACCTCAGCCTTGTTCTCATATCTGTTCCTCTTCTATCATCCCTCAAAGTGACTCCAGCCGTGGAGGCATCAGGGCTATGTGCGATTCCTGCATCTACCTCTCTTGAATTTAACACGGAGAAAATTAAATGGGAAAGGACTTTAAATAAAAATACCCACCATTTAAATATCTGAGTAAAATATATTTTCTTCTGCTAGCTTCTCTTTAATTTCCCTATTTGAGAATTACCATCATTATTTCACACCTATCAATCTATAAGTATGCCACCTATTTTTTTCTGCTTGTATATGTAATATTTTTCCCAAGACTCTTGATACGGATTTCTCTCAGTGAATGAATAACTATTCATGAACTATTCTTGCTTTTAAGCATAATAGTGTTCCACCTTAAGAGCCCCAAACAAAGATTTTTAAAAAGAACAAAACATTTGGTGACTAGAGATGTCCAGTTGGGGTTCTATCTCCCTTGTTACTTGACAATTCCATTTAGCCCACCTTCATTTGCTAGGAAGCTTCAACTGTACAGGTCAATATGATACATAAGATCATACCCCTCAAAATAGCCCTTTGTTTGAGCTATCCCTCCCCATATTCCTTTCCTTCTTCTTTTCATTCCCCCTTCCCCTCAATCCTCCCATTCCAGTCCTCCTTCTCTCCCCCCTCCATACATCCAAAACTATTTTATTTCCCTTTCCTAGGGAGATCCATCCAAGTGAAACCTTCAATTCTGGGCATGGGTTACATCTAATCAAGTTGTTGGCCAAAGGGGCCTCATGGGAACCTCAAAATTACCCAAGCTATTGCCAAGACTATTGATTGCTCTCCACAAACTGATGGTAAGTCCCTATTACTGAAAACAACACCTACACAACTCAACAACCATGGAAACGTCAAGAAGGTGCCTTCCTGGAACCTTCAACCCTGTTGAATCATGTTTACAGTACTGGAAGGTACTCTGCATGCTTCCAAAGGAGAAAGGTAAACACCAACCCAGCTACGATGGTGACCTGCATGCAAGATGTGCTGGTGCAGTAGTGGCACAAAGTCTGTGGGACCAACCAACCAATATCTGATTGGATTTAAGGGATGAAATAGAGCCCATTCCTGATACTGCTCAGGTGGCCAAGAACCTGAGACTAAATAGGCCAGGGCTCTACAGGAAAATAAAAACAAAGTACTACTGTTCTGCTAAAGAAATGCATCAATAAAATGACTGCTAACAATATTCTGCTAGATTCATACATCAATGTCTCACTCAGCCATCATCAGAGAAGCATCCCCTTATGATAGATGGGAACTGATACAGATACTTACAACTAGACAGTATTCAGAGACAGAACTTGGAATACTCAGTCCTAAATGGGATGCCTCCATCAATTCCCTCCCCTCAAGTCTCAGAGAATCCTGTGGAAGATGAGGCAGAAAGATTTTAAGAGCCAGGGAGATAGAGGACACCAAAGAAAATAGGCCTTCTAAACACAGCAGGATCAATGCGCACAAGAACTCATGGATACTGTGGCAGCATGCACAGGGCCTTCACAGGTCTAGGCCCAATGGGATCTCTGCACCAAGAGGGGAATTGGACACGGGCTCACATCCCTAACCCAGCTATCTCCAATCGATAGCCTCTCACAAATGAATTATTTGTTTTCTTCACAACACCAACCTGGGTATACAAACCACTATTGAAGCCATACCTCATGGTGACCAGTGTATGGCCAACACAAAACAAACTCAATGACATTTTTGGAGGTTCTTTGTCTCATAATGCTTTGTCGGGACTTTTTCTCTCCCCCTTACAAGTCTTTTGTGTATATATTGTGGTTTCTGGTTTTGTGTTTTTATGGAATTTCTCTGTGTGTCTCTTGGGCTTTTATTTGGTTCTTTTTCTTCTGTTTCTTTGTTTTGTCCTATTCTGGTTTGTTTCTACTGTATCTATTATTATTATTATTATTATTATTATTATTATTATTATTTAGATACTTGCTTTTGTTCTAGTGAGAGAGAGAAAGAATAGGTATGGATTTAGGTAGGTGGAGAGGTGGGGGTATTTGGGAGAAGTTGAGGGAGGTTGAGGAGGGAAGACCATACACTATATTAGAATATTATATTTATATTATATTTTCAATAAAAAACAAAGCAGAAAAAAACCCTTATTTTTAAATGTTTGTGTAACTCATCTCTCTTGAGAAATATGCTTTATTTCAACAAGGAGCCAGTGTTTAAATGACAATGGCTGTCTCGCAATCACAGCTGGGTGAGGATTTGAAACGATGGATAGAGACATAGAGTGGTGGTTTGAACAGACAAAACCATTCAGTTGTGAAGTGTTCCCCATTCCTAAGGTCATATTTCACAGGGTGGTCACAACATAGCTCAATTAATGAACATGGTGCTTTTATTTCAAATTTATAATGAAGGGCTCTGAGGGCTTGCTTCTTTCAGGGTTGCTCCAGACCATACAGCACTGGCCCATTTGGACTTGTGGACTCCTATCAGAGACCTTCATTCATTTTGTTTTTATGGTCAGGTCTGGGCTAACTGCTGAAGGTGAAGCAGAATTTTACAATTGTGATAATTTTATAATACTGGGAACTTCTGAAAACTTTATGCTCAAAGGTATGACCAGGATATAAATGGGCAGTCTGGCTTCCTACCCTCCCATATTCCTGTTAGCTGCGTATTAGAACCAAGCAATCATTCAGCATCTTTTAAAAAGAAACCCCAGTATATGGGAAAAATACCAGTTTTCTACTCAGTTGTTCTTTAGGTGGATTAAATCAAGTGTCCTGATAGACTTAGGACTTCAGACACATAGGATTCCAAAAGTTACTGGCAGACAAAGAAAACCGCAAAACCATCATAACTCCATTTCAGGGTTGGTGCTTCTGGCATAAATCTCACTGGGAAGGCTTTACTGAGAGTTAGCAAATAATAATTCAATCATTTAAAAGAAGTACCATTTAAATCTGTTCTTCATTCCTCTATGACAATCTAACAGAGAAAATAATGTTTTTTTTTAAAGCAGCAATAATGCTATAGATCCTTCTGGAATAGTGACTCTCTGTAGTCACTTGTAAATCCAGCTGGACTCGAGAGTGACACCCTGCATACATTGAACCATTATTTCTAATGTCTCCGGAAGTTCTGTGAATAATGGGATCCGAGAAAACGCTGTTTGACTTGAACAAAAGCAGCTTGCCGTTCTGTAAAGCTATTGGTATTGAGGGCATAGTAGATTTACTGTTCCTATTTGAGGTTAAATAAAACCCACATTCTATTTCACGTATCAAAATAAATCATCATTAAAAAAACAAACGTAAATAATAGGTGATAGATCCCTAAAACATAACAGTTTTAAAATAAAAATGCTAGGTGAACATATCTGGATACAACTGTCTTCGTTTGTACTGAATTCCAGAAGATGGTACAAACTGCAAGTAATTCATCATGGAAAATGAAAGGATTAGCCGACATCTGAGCTGGTAACTAAGAAGAGGGTGATGTGGTGGGGTGCATAGCAATGACTGACTTGGAGACAAAGTCGGCAAGCCAAAGACAGTAAGGAGAAAATCATACCACGGGAACACAGAGATTTTCCAGCGATCTATAATCTAAGATGACACCTCCTTCAGGAGGTTCCAAAAGAGAGGCAGGCCAAAGGAACAGACTGTGGTTGGGGGTAGTTGTCATGAGCACCAGGCAGCCCTGATCCTGCAGCCAAGAGCACAATGTGATGGAAACGCAGGCATAATGAATTCCTCCAAAACCTTCCAGCTGCTGAGGGGCCGAGAGATGATCTTTCTATGAAATGGGCCCAGTAACTGACAGCATTTCTACCTAGAATCTGATGGTTCTAACTGGGTACGGTCTGTAGGTTTACATATGGTCACCTAAGAAAGTCTCAGCTTGCAGATGTTACCTAGGAAGAAAAGCCACATGGTTTGGCGAAAGGAAAACTATCCTCACAGACAAGCACATGCTTCGTTCGCTTGTGTTCAGAGTTCACCTTGAAACTTGGGAGTTAAGCAAGCTTTTACCCCAGACAATTAGATGAACATTCTATGTGTAGAGTCAATACTTCTCCCTAAAGAAGCTGGCGTTTGCTCCTACCTTAAAAAATGAATTTAAATATTTACTATATTAGCTCTTTCAGTTTTATATAATACACTTATTATCCAGCCCATACCAAAATGTTTTTAGAGAACCTAGATAACAGAAGTTTTATTTTTGTGAGTTGCTATGTGTAGATAATTTCCAGATTGTTCCAATCAAACGACTCCTTGGTTGAATATTAATGTTTCATTTTTACCCAATAGTAGGGATAATCTTCCTTCAGTAAAGCAAATATCAGACATATGTTGTATTTGTTTATTAGACAATTGGGGTTCCAAGATGTGCTGTCTTCTGCTTCTGTCTTCAAGGAAACAAATCAATGCATTTACCAATTCGCTCATTTGATAAATACTCATTGGACATGACAGGCCTTGCAGAGTACAATGGGAACGCTGCAAAGTCAACAAAGGCTCCTTAGGGTATGGTGACTTTAAAGGGTGCGTTAGAATTCTATAGGCACAATAGAAGAATGAGGGGGACTCTCGGGGGTGGGGGGGGAGAGAGGGCTGTATCAGGAAGGCTGTTGAAGAATATGGAGAAGCCTTCTAGCAAGGCTTCGTCTTTCATGCATACCTGTCATGTGCAGGTAGCAGGAGTGTTCTCTCAGAGGAAAGCTGGTGGAAAAGGGGTGGTTAGTCCGTGCATGCTGTGAGTCTGCACTTGCGGATGTCTGAGTGAGAGGCAGAAGACGTTTTCACCCAGTACCACGACACAGTCAGCCTCATGCTGTGGAGTCAGGACTATCATTTCTGTGGAGGGTGGGAGTCCATTACAGACCTCCATGCTGAGGAAGACTCTGCTCCAGCAAGGGCAGTGAAGACGAGGAGGGAACCAAGTCAACAAGTACTTTCAACGTAGAATAATTAGAGACTGGAGACCTGCATGTGGCAAGTGACTAATTGCTGCCAGCCGCGGAAAATGACCCTCCAGCCTGGGAACCAGAACAGGATACGACAGAAATGTACTTAAATGGCCTTGTTATTTTGGGGATGTGTGTAAATATGTTTACTCGATTCGTCCAAAAATATCCTAAAACTTTTAAAGATGTAAACACACCATGAGCATTTGTTTGCTTAAATTTAAATTCTTCTTGCCAAGGAATCTAACTAAAAGCAGACATAATAAGAAGCTGTGAAGGTGTATTGGGGGAAAGGCACAGACAATGCTGTTTAATTCTTTAGCTAATCCACGGATAAATGCAGAGTTATACTCAACTGCCACTTTTCCCCCAAAGACTTCATCCACTTGAAAGTAGACTGCAAGGTGGAGTAAACGTTCCCGAGGACACAAAGATGGGTTGCTGTTCACACTGCAGCAAAGGACAATTAAGAACAACCAGCAGCTTGAGGCAGTGAGGGGACAGGCAGGAAGAAAACTTTGGGGTTGACACTTCAAGAATCCCTTGTACCTTATGTTGGAAGAAGGCATAGGGGTGCCATGAAACTCTTATCTGACAAATTCATCAGACAGTATGTAATACAAAGTAGCATTCTTCTAGTGCATGCTGAGGGGACAAGCCAAGGCTGTGGGCCCTTCCAGTCAGACCCCTCCTTACTCAGGAGGTTTATTTAGCATGTTTCTCTGGATGTCAACATTTTTTCTTGGAGAGGCAGTAATAAACACAGTGGATATCAAAACGGCCACTGTGCACGGAGCGCAAGCACTGCACTGTGCTTGCTAAGTGCTTCTTTGAAATCATCCTCTGGAATCCTGACATCCTGTGTGGGAGCCACAGGCTGGGGGGGGGGGGGGGGGGGATGACTTAGCGTGGCTAGTGAGCTCAGTACTTTGTTCAGCATTCTGTCCTTAGGGAATGGGCTTTCGAGTTTGCGGCTAAGGAGCCATGGTACCCCTGGATTTCAATTTGTTATTGTGTTCTGTAAATAAAGAGACTAAACATTGTTTGGGACCACAGTCAGGTTCTTAACCCCCCAAGCCTGGATGTTTCTATGTCTATAAAAAGGGGTAACATCTGGATTACTTCCAAAGAGGAGGGAACCCTCATGGAACTAGAGGCACCATGATTCTGTGTACCTGGAAGACTGCAGTCGGTGTCCTGAGGTGAGTCAGATAGCCTTAACTAGGTTCCTTCCTCCGTGTGCCTGTCTCCTCATCTGCAAAATGTTGATAATAACTGTATCCTCTTGATTTGTTTATTAGCAGGATTAAGTAAGTTTATATGAGCAAATAGCTTGAAATAGTGCCAGACACAAAGATTGCATTGTATGTTTGCTAAATAAAAAGCCGGGCCCAGTGTATTGTCTCTATCATAGGATAACAAAGACAGACATTTTTCAGCCAAAGGAGTAAGTAATATGATGACCGTCATTTCCCAGTTTACATTTCCACACAATCTACAGCTTCTGTGCAGACCTATCCAGCAAGGCATGCGTTCTGTTTTCTTCCCGCCACATTGTCTGCAGCACCATCCTTGTCTCCCTCCCACGAAATCATGCTGATTAGCAGGCAATTTCATGAAGACTGGGTGAAACCAAAGAATGGGGCTTGGAGCTGCACTTCCACGCCCATCATCTGGGGTAAACTTCCCTTCCTGGAACGCTTTAGAAGACATACACGCTGCTGCTCTGTCTGCGCCCGGAGAAAAATCTCTTAGCACTTTCCACGACTGAGACACAGCTTCTAAGCATCGTCCTAGAGGAGGTAAGCATCTAGCAAACGTGGGCATCTTCACGGGAAACTTTAATTGCATGCTTTTGTGTTTTCCTTCTTTTGCTCTTGAGTGAGGGCCAAGTATGAGCTGCTTTGGGTTCCCATACAGTTTCAGCTTTCTCTGCAGGTCTCAACGTCCTTAAGGGCCCAGACACTGAAATGGACCTGTGGCGTCGATTTTGGTGATATGTAGAGTATAAAAAAATTAACCACACAGCATCAGAAAGGCAAACATGTTTCCTCTCATTTTTAGATCCCATATTTTCTATAGATACAATTGTGAATGTATAGGATAAGACACAAAAGTAGAAGTGAAATCACACATGGTTACAAAGGGGACCAGTGGGAGGGGCTTTGGGAGTATATGCTCAAAGTACCTTATATATTAAAATGCCCTTATAAAGCAAAGTACCATATGCAATGAATATATGACAGCTAAAATACTCAGAAATAACAAGAAAACAATGGAGTAGGGCCAGAACTAAGGGAGCTGTGTGCTACTTAGCAGCATCTCCCAGGTCCCAGCACTTCTCAGGCTCTACTGATTCTTTCCAACACAGATCAGCCATTTATAGAATTAGGAACTCCAGGGGTAAAGGCTGCACTGTTATAAAACATCATATGTAAGAACCAGATACACCTCTGCATTTGTATGAACTATTGTTTTAAGGATATTTGAATATTGCACAAGAGAAAACAGAGAGCAAGCCAACTTCCTAATGCAAAACTTCTTACCATGAACAGCACAGGAGGCCCTCCAAGAAAACTGAAACCAGCACTACCATGTGAGCCAACAACCCCTGGGTATCTGCCCAAAAGAATAATGCTCAAAGAGACCTGGCTAAGACGCTAAAATGTATGTGTTTTGATCCCAATTAAGAAGTTAACATAATCAAGTTCTTAATCTCGGCCTGCGCCCACTATGGCTGTAACACCTCTGTCAGCAGTTGTGAGGGGCAGGACTCATTGCTGGCTTTGCAGGCCTCCCGCCTGTGTTGTGGTTACTCCACTCTGCCATGGCATTGGAAATCAGCTGAAGACAGTGAGGACCACACAAAGCAAAGGTATGTGTCAACAACAGCCGCTCCCAGTGTTACCTCAACCATAGGTGGCTGGGCTGTGGTCACAGGCTGCTGACCCTTGCAGAAGAAACACTATCTGTACGTGATGAGTTTTCTCAGCTTATAAACACCAAAGACTCTGATGGCCAAGAATTAGGAGAGAGATCTTGTGATTTATTTTTCCAGCATCTAAGATTAAAAGCCTCAGCAACAGAGGTGATTGGACGCAACAGGATGAGACTGTCCTTGAGGTGCAAGGCAATTACTACAAAGTGAGTAGCTGTTCCTCCCTGTGGCTACAGTCTTCACAGATGAGCTTCCAGAGCCTTAGGACTTAGGAAAACAGTGTTACAGAAGGAGGAAGCCTGGTGATTGCATTGAATACATGCAAAATCAGACTTAGACCCAAGTGTCTGCACACGGTGCAAGCAGTGCTGGGAACAGGAGCTTGACTCAGACAGAGGCTCCACCCTCCATCCCCCCCCCCCCCCCAACAATGTTTAGTCAGGAGAAGCAGCTGTGGTGCTACTACCATCTCTGCCAGAGTTATCTCTTCAGGTGTTAGTCTAAACAGTCTTAGTGCAGCCCTCAAGCAGGTTTTTTGTATTTACCAAGTTCTGTCGGAGAAAAATCAATAATGACACGCAAAGGCCCCAAGGCCTCATCTCATGAAAGTCAGAATTGCAAGCAAGGCTATAATTATTAGTTCCCTTCCAAGTTGTGCCATGTGAAAATGGCAGGCTTTTCCTATGGCATTTTGGCAGCAAGATGCAAAATGCTTGGGTACCACAAATAACAAGTGCTTCAATTAAACATTCAAAGCAAAACAAACACAGGCACACACCGAGAACCAACCACGAAACAGCAACAACTACGACACAGATGTATTTAAAAGAGTATTAACTTTATAAAAGGAATTCTCACCTCACCTCATAAAAGGGCTCAACCCATATACAGAATTCTAGAATGAGCAAAACCAGAAGAGACAATGGAGCCAGTTTCCTTCCTCCTTTTATACCAGAACTAAGAAAAGCCCAGGAGGGTTAAATTCTGCTTAGATACTTAACATTGTCCTACGGTACAGATCAAACAAAATATTACCTATTCGCTCAACCCAGATTGTTGATGCCAGACCTAGTCAGGCATTGAATTGAAGTAGGAACCAGTTTAATCCAGAGAGCAGTAATGCAAGGTGTAAACTGAAGGTCTCTATCACAGGGCAGGGAGGGGTGGCAATCCTGTAATACTAAGAGGCTTCAACTCCCCTGCGAGCTGCTCTCAATTGCTGAAAGAGCCTGACCTCTGACAAGAACCAATGATTTCAGCAGTAATTAATAAAGCTGTCAAATTAATTAACACAAGTCTTTGTTCACAGGAGAAAAAAGAACCATCTATTATCAATATCGTTCTTTATTAGTCGTTGATCAAACTCTTCGACTCAAACCTTCACCACTAGGACACAAGGTCATCACTGACCGATGACTCTCCCTAGTTAAATTGCCAATGTTTGTTAATAAGCCGTACTGTGCTGTGTTGTTTGATGATATGATTAGGATCAACAACCAAATGGTATTTCTGACAGAGGCAGACAGGCCTGTGAATCCCAGCGTATATCCCTAGAGGTTCTAGAATGCCTTTTAGACATCCTTTTGAATTACTGTGATCAAACACTGGACAAATGCTGCAGGATTTTATTAAACTAGTTAGTAAATGGCTCTGCTTATAACCCTGGTTGCCATGCCCTTGTCTTTAAAGGCAGAGTCCCACAAATACCAGGGCTACATTTCCATACTATCTCTTTAGAGACTTCAGAGCTAGTTTCTTACACCCAACACAGCTTTTATTCCATTTAGAATAATTACCCTCCATCCCATTTCTGACTTTCAAGAAAAACAAGACACTTAATTGACCACAGGAGCTCTCAAGGGCACAGGCTTCAGAGGTTCTGCTGGGGCTTACAACTTCAGCTGATGTAATCTACTCTGAGAAGCTGACTTCTATTTTTAAATTATACCCTTTTATTCTGCCTTCAAAGGGCACATATATCACACATTAACTTTGCTCATAAAATACCTCGTGGTACCAGGGTGAATCATGCCGTCAGGAGGAGCCTCCAACTGCACACAGACAACCAGACCCGCCCATGAAATCCACCCATCAGACCTACACTTCAGCCTGCAGTGGGGCTCCAGGGGCCTCACTCTCCAGGTATCTCCTTCCTCCCAGTCATTTTGACAAGGAGCAGATGACTAGCAGTGTTCTTCCAGAAGGCTAGGATCGAGATTTCCTCTCTTTAGCTCCCCACGCAAACACTTAATAAAGACTCCTAATGCTGATGTGGAGAGCTGTCCGCAGCCTCTCTGCTGCAAAGGGTGCCAGATCATTTGCTTTGCTTAATTTTAAATTTTCATTCATCATGTCTGTCTTCCTCACCATGACCACGCTATTTGAAAAGTTTTCTGACATTTGGGAAATGCTGGGAAAAGAGAGAAAGTCTTGGCTGGAGGTGAAAATTCACTTCCAATTTGACATTCATTTATGTTTATTCTACTTATTTCTAAAAATAATAAACAGCTTTGTAATTAGAGCGACTCTCTACTGAGTCTGCCAGAGGTCAGAACAGTGTGTTTCTCTCCGGCCTCCATCCCGCTGAGACCCGGTCATACCATGTTCCATCTGGTCTGTACTCTTGGACTCCCTGTTCTATCGTGAAACCTGACTGAGCTGGTGGCAACACAAATTTTGCTAGACCTATCCCCTTCTCGACACTCTTCCAGTTCCTCCTCATAGATGTCCCTTCTTTTCTAGTCCTGCTCCCCTCTGCTGCCCCATTGTGTAGGTACCTCTGTCTCTACAAATAACCTCACGTGGGCCCTGGATCCAGATGCTATATTGCTTCTACCTTGGACCTTTGTCCAAGTTGACCCCTCAGTTAGAAACTCTGCTCCTTTGTCTCCCACTCCCTCCATCTAGATCCCTTCTATTTGTCTTGGCTTTTTAATGTTTCTGTGAGAATATACTCTGACAAAAACAACCTAATGGGAAAGGGTTTGTTTTAGCTTATTGTTCATGGTACAGTCTATCACGGCAACAAGTCAAGGCAGAAGGAGCTTGAAGTAGTTGGTCATTATCACCGTCACAGTCAGAAAAGAACAATGGATTCATATATGCACTCAACTTTCTCTCTTTCATTTACTCCAGGACTCAACCCATGAAATGGTACTGTCTACAATTAAGACGGCTCCTCCTACATCAATTAATGTAATTAAGGCCAGAGACCCAGCTTCCAGGTGATTCTAGATGTCAAGCTGATAACATGGACCATCAAACTATTCACTCTTCTGTTTCCTGTGGGGTGCTGCTTATCTGGGATCCCCAGTCTAGATTTGTAGTTGTGTTCCACCTCAGACAACCACTCAGTAAACTGCTTTGAATTTACTTCTTTTATGTTCAACTGACTGCATGAGACAGGACTTACTGCTATGCTGTATTCCTCTGTGCTAACTGCCATGTAGCTGGGCTTCAATATCATTTGTTGAATGAGCCATCATAAATGAATGAATGCATTCTAAAAAATTCCAAGTAGGGGGCCATAACTGTGAATAGGTGAATTCAGCCAAACTTCAAGTCCAGGCTTTACTGGCTGAAATGTGGGGAGGAGATGACACTGAGAGACAGGACCCTTGAGGTCACACCTCAAGCACAGCTGGGTCACTGTCCCAAAAGTCTTTGTAGCACACTCAGTAGCACACTCCTGAGAGATAAACAGACACTCTGTTTAAGGTGGACTCCCACTGGGACCAGGACTCTTAAGCTTACATTGAGTGAATTATAAATACATAGCGCAGAACAGAAAACTTTACACACTAGAGAGTTAGCAGCAAGCCACACCTCGGTGCTCCTACTTCTCACCTGAACCATCAATCATATTTATCAATTTCCAAAGCACCGGCGGTCACCTGCACGAGAGGGAATGCTGAGTGATTTGAAAAGAGCTGACTCTGGCACCTTGGACTCTGCTTAGAATCCTGCCACTTGACATACAAGTGCTAACCAGGGCTGCAAGATGACCCAGGGGTTAGGCTCTAGAGAGAACCAAGTGTTCCCCTGTCCTCGTGGAGGGTCCAGTCTAATTAAATACACTTTTGAAGACAGTCTTTCTCAAAAAATACTCCTTTTCCCAATCCAAGTCCACCACATCCAGCTATCAAATTGAATCCAGCACACACAGGATTAGGGAGGCAGGCACAGCTTCAGCAACAACTGCAAGGCAAAGGATTAAAAAAAAAAAACCCCAAAAAAACCCAAACCCATATTTTCCAGAATCAAGAGATTGATGGCATTAGACGATGGGAAATGTTTCAATGTTCAAACCAAATGACGAAGTTCTTGGTTTTTGTTTCACCATCCCACAGCTAGCAACCACCCTTACCAAACAATCCAAATAAACACAAATCCACACAAACGTCTCCTGCCTTCCCGAGGAACTGTTTACTTGCATTATCTGTCATGCTGGAGGTACCGCAGAACTGTTCCCTGAGTGGACGGGTCACAGGCAAGGTGTCGCTATGAAAGCGCCTTTGCCGCTTTCAGATATATTGACTTTCTTTTCTTTGTCTCTGAGTGGGCAAACTGTATATATTTTCAAGGGTTCAGGCTTCTATTTCCTTGTCTGCACCTTAGGTGAGTTACCTACCATGGTTACCCTTCTCATCCTCGAAAGAAAAAGTGTGTGTCGCTAACAGCAAGCATTAAGGTGACACTAAGTCAAACAGTGTCGGCAGTGTGTCCTGGAGGCAGCTTTGTTTTTCTCTTACTCTTTCTTTTTTCTACCCATTCCACCCCATTCTCCTCAATCCCCAAACAAAATACGAATGACAAAAGAAAGGACTGGTCTAATTTCAAAGTCAGCAACCTTGCAGAACAGTCTGGGCTCACCGGCATCTCATTGCCAAACCGTAAACATTTAATTTATTCACTACCATAAGCCTGATTTTCCTCTTTCAGAAAATGAATGAGTTCTACAACTACAACACTGATGAAGACTTTCAGTCCACCTGTGCCTGGGCACTGGCCTGCTTTATTGAGAAGGCAGATGCTGACATACAAAAGACCAGAGAGAAATGATGCTGGCTCCCATGACAGGGAGGGAGTCTGGATTGCAAACCGAGAGAAAGTTGAACTTTGAAAGGAATTTGTCAGTCTAAGATCTAGGGCAAGAAGTGGGAACCACTGCATGAGCACTTGAGGCTCTTCCCAACTCTTCATTCCCACACTTCTTAACACCTAGCATGGTAACCAGCCAGGGTTCCAGACTCATAGTTCCAAAGTGATGTCCCTAAAAAGGAATCTAAGCCTATTAAGCAATATTTCTCATTACCAATGGATCAGTTAAAATAACTAAGGGGTTGACACAATAATATGTCAAGTGTAACATTTGGCAGATTTTTTTCTTTTACACTCTAAAACACACCCAGTCGCCCAGACAAAGAACTACCAACATTGTATACAACAAAAATCATGCCACATGCTCATTAAATACTAGTGTTCGACTGCCACCCAGTGGTAGAATGCGTTCCTGTGTGACAAAAGGCTCCAAATGGCTACATACTAACACAATGTGGGTTTTAGAAAAAGGAACTAAAGATTATGCCTCGGTTGCTCATCAGTTATTCCAGGGGAATTTAAGAGAATATTCGTCTCTTCAGCTCTTATTTTCCTCGGAGAAATTTCTGAAGAGGTTAATAGCAGGGAAGGCTAAGGGCATTCTTGCAAATCATACAACTAGACCCCAGTGTCTCTGGAGAGATCACAAAAGGATTGTTTTTATTTTTACAAACTTCAACATGAATTAGCAATTAAAAAGACTTGCCAAATGGTCTGTTCTCACCTTCTAGATCTGTGTGAGCTATCCTGGATTTTTAGTTATGCATGGGGAGGCATTTACAAGTGACAACCTTATAAAAAGTGCACATTATATGAAAATCTGACTTCAATTAAAACCAGCTACTAAATCCTTGCAATTTCCAGCTGTCTCTTCTCTTCTCCTTAGAGAATTATATATCACATTAATTGGTATTCTGTCACATTAAAAAAAAATGCCAGCAATGATTAATTGCATCCTTGGTGTGTTTGAGTTATGTCTTCCTCACCAGAGGGATTCAAATCGCACTTGGTTGCCTTCTAGCAGGTGCCCCTTTTGACAACCTTCAGAGAACATCCTACCTTCCTGAACTTCTCCATTTGCTTGTAGAGGTCTGGGTCAAGTTCCTGAGACACATCCTTCATCCACAACAAGGCCCCTCTATATTCAATCCGGCACTGCTCCATGCGGTTCACGGTCAGCCAGGTATCAGAGATGGCCCGATGTCTAAAAGTCTCCACTTCCTGGTGGAATCGACACAAAGGGTTCCGCAGAGCCAACCTGCACAGGAGGGCCAACTACCATTACGAAATGCAGACCAGCAGCAGTTCCAACCCAACGTGTTCTGCATTCCTCACAGACCCAGGAACCTAGGACACTGTCTAGAACACAGTCGCTTCATCAAGACATGGCAGACATTAATTAAAGTGTGTGTGAACGTGAGAACCATCTAGACATAGCTCACATTCTGATCCTTTAGTTCCTAGTGAGCTGGACTGCCGCCCAGCACTGTTTGTGTTGCTGGGTGATCCTTTCGTTCTTAGTGAGCTGGACCGCTGGCCAGCACTGTTTGTGTTGCTGGGTGGCCCTAGGCCTGTACAGTCTTTGAGGTTGAAACCAATCCTAGATTAATGATGGGGAGTAAAGGCCTGGCCATCCCTATTTCCATTCCTGGTTCCTCCCTATCTCTTCTGTTTCTGAAGTTTGGGCCCTATAATGAGAGATGGGGCAGACATGACTATGGTGTCCTTGACTTGGTCATTTTGATTGGTCCTCACAGGCCAGATCACCTGCAGTCCGCTCTAATAGAAACAGAGCTGACCCACGGACCAAAGCATTTTTAAGTGATTTGGGAAAGAAGAGCACAGTTACTAAGGTCAGTTGTGTATCAGTGCTATCAGATAGGCTATAATACAAAACTAGGTATGGTAGTAGGACACAGGTTTAATCCCAGCAGAAAACAGGAGGATCAGAAGTTCAAGATTAGTCTCAGCAGACCTGGGCTACCTGAGATCCTGGCTAAAAAGAAAGAGAGACAGAAAGAAAGAGGAAGAGATAGAGAAAAGAAATGAAGGGAAGGAGTGGGGAGGGAGGAAAAGTGGGATGGAGCGAGGGCCAGAGCTTCAGCTCAGTGGTACACACTTGCTCAGCATTAGCAAAGGCCTGGGTTCAATCTCAAGCATTGCAGTAAATAAACAAATATCACACCAGAAATGAATGTACACTGTACAGTGTAAAATTATTATAAGAGTAAGCCATAAAAACTGTTACTTATTAATTAAAAAAGAAAGGCATATCCTAATTTAAAGTAAAATAATTGGGGTACAAAATGCTTCCTCTTCCATATTCAAAGCCAAATAATCAATGTCAGATAAACCAAACCTTGAAAACATATTCTTTCTTTTGTCAAAGGCTTATTTTTCTTTTTAATTATCCGTGTGTGTGTCTGTATAGGCGCCCTCGGAGGCTAGAGATGTCATTCCCCTCAAGCTGGAGTTGTAGGTGACTGTGGACCACCTGGGTGGTGCTGAGACTCAAACGAGGAGCAACACACACTCTTAGCCACTGAGACGCCTCTCCAGCCATGCAAAACATTCTTTATGAAGTTTCAGGGCATAGGTGCAAAAACTTAAACATAGGATGAACATTTAAGGTTCCATTTGCATCCCAAGTTACTCAGCCAAAGGGAATGATGGTGTTGGTGTTCTGAAAACAGCTCCTGGCATCCATCAGAGTCTACAATGTCTCATGTATGTAGCACTCTGAAATGATAAATCTGGAATATACCTTAAGAAAAAAAATCTCTTTTGCTATTTCCTCCATGTTTCCTTTTGTCTGTAGTGTATTATTTAAGTGTTGAACAAATCTGTGATAGCAGCTGGCTCATGCTATCCTACCTTGATAACTGGAGAGATGGCTCAGAGGTTGAGAACAATGGATACTCTTCCAGAGGTCCCGAGTTCAATTCCCAGCAACCACATAGTGGCTTACAACCATCTATAATGAAATCTGATGCCCTCTTCTGGTGTGCAGGCATGTATGTAAGCAGAATACTGTATATCCAATTAATAAATAAATCTAAAAAAACAGAAGTCTTCTCAAAAGTTATGCCACTGTGCCATGAGGTAAGCTTGTGTTTTATACTGGTTTAAATTTACTACTTGCCTTTCATCCAACAGAATGTGCAGCAGAAGCAAATGCCTAACAAGTCACTGGTGTGCAGGTTTATAACACGGAGGACTTCTATCTGAAGACATAAACAGTCCTCAGATGGCTGTCTGAGGACGCGGCTCACTTTCTTACTCCTTTTCTCTTCCTTTAGATTTCGTGTATTTCCCCACATTTGCTGAAAATGAGTATTTTGAATAAAGTACTCTCGATTCCTTGGAATGTTGAAGATTATACAGATATCTTTAAAGTTAGAATGACATGATGTTAGAAACTGAAAAGGCATACTAAACACCCTCCTCAACACTCATCCCTGCCAGGATGCCATAAACCAGTGGTTCTCAACCTATCAATATCAGATATCCTGCATATCAGATATTTATATTACGATTCATAACAGTAGCAAAATTACAGTTATGAAGTAGCAGTGAAAATAATTTTATGGTTTGGGGGTCACCAGAACATGAGGAACTGTAGTAAAGTTTGAGAACCACTGCCAAAAGCTGATCCATTTAAATCAGAATGGTGAAAATCCATTCACTGGAGTATAAGAACACGAATCTAGACCAAGAAAAAATACCATTCTTACTAACTGAAAATATCATCCTTCATGGTGGGTAAAGGGCCACTCCTCCATTGCTGGTGGGAGTACAAATTGGTACAATCACTTTGGAAATCGGTATGGCGATTTCTCAGAAAATTAGGAAACAACCTTCCTCAAGACCCCAAAGGATGCTCAATTATACCACAAGGATGTGTGCTCAACTATGTTTATAGCAGCTTTGTTTGTCATAGCCAGAACCTGGAAATAACCTAAATGCTCTTGAGTGAAAAATGGATAAAAAAGATGTGGTACACACACACAATGGAGTACTCCACAGCAGGAAAAAAAGGCATCTAGAAATTTGTGGGCAAATGGGTGGAGCTAGAAAACATCATATTGAGTGAGATAACCCAGACTCAGAAAGACAAATATCATATGTACTCACTCATAAGTGGCTTTTAGACATAAAGCAAAAAAAGCCTACAATTCACAATCCCAGAGAATCTAGACACCAAAGAGGACTCTGAAAGAGACATACATGGATCCAATCTACATAGGAAGTAGAAAAAAACAAGATGTCCTGAGTAAATTGGGAGCATGGGGATCATGGGAGAGAGTAGAAGGGGAGGGGAGAGAAAGGGAGGGAGTAGAGAAAAAATATAGCTCAATAAAAACAATAAAAAATCATTAAATAATTTGAAAAATGCAAGACTGGCCAACCTTTTCATTTATGAAAATCTACCCAGTGGAAACAATTAGTAAAATAACTAAAGGGCTACTTTAAAATATTTATCCTTTAGTAGTTAATGGTAAAAAATTAAGAGAGAGCCTGGATAAGAGTGGTTAACAGTAAGTACTGTTCTTGCAGAAGACCTGAGTTCTGTTTCTAGTGCCCAGGGTGGGCAGCTTAGAACTGCCTGTAACTCCAGCTCCCAGGTATCAGACTTCTGTGGGCACCTACACACAATGTGGATGCACACACATACACACACACACACACACACACACACACACACATACACACACACTAACAAAACCAATATCCTTAAAAAGAATGAAACAGCGGGCTCATGTGTATCAGAACATGCCCAGAAATCCTGTGGAGTTGCTTTTTGTTTGTTTTAATTTTGCATTTTTACTTTTGTTCTTAAAGATGCAAACATTGAAATATAAAAATATTATCATTATTAAATAAAATATCAATTTACTAAATTATCAGCATACACTATAACATACAAAAACTATCTGTTATGGTGCTGTTTATGCTAAAAAACTTATTCTGTGGGCTGAAAAGTTGGTTTATCCATTAAGATTATGTAGAGCTCTTGCAGAGGACCCAAGTTTAATTTTCAGGACCCATGTCAGATGGCTTACAACTGCCTGTAACTCTAGCTACAGGGGACCTGAACCCTGTGCTGGCTTCTACAATCATCTGCACTCATGTGCACACACAATTAAAATAAATCTTCAGAAACATTCTTGCACACTCTAAATCGTGTTCACTCAACTAAGAATTCAAGCGCAGAAGAATTTCATAGAGTTGATCTGCTTCCTTTACATTTAGGAGAACTAGGTGGGATATCATGTGACCCGTGAGCAGCTGGGAAAGTGAAGCCACTGTGTAAGAGGCCACCTTCCAAACTGCAGAGCTGGTTCACCTCATTAAATTAGTGTAGACTGCAGTTTGCTAGTAGTCTATGGTAGATACTTTCAAGTATCATTTACATTGTTTCATTGATTGCTTTCACTGGTGTGTGTGTGTGTGTGTGTGTGTGTGTGTGTGTAAGAGAGAGAGAAAGAGAGAGAGAGAGAGAGAGAGAGAGAGAGAGAGAGAGAGAGAGAGAGAGAGAGAGAGAGAGAGAGAGTGTTAAGATACATTAACTTAAGATGCTGTATTTGTACGTTGTGGGATCATTTTGGTTCATAATCATCCAGACTGCAACCAAATAGCATAGGGTAGAAAAATTAACAATGTGATTAATAACAGGAACTCTCAAGGTGGTCTGGATTTGGATACTTCTTTTCATGAATAGGCATTAATTTTTGTACATGGACTATTTTTCTCCTCTGAAATCCAGTGGTACTTCATGCTTAACATAAGCGCATTTACTCTGTTTTTCCAGGAATCGATTATGCTTGTAAGACTGGTCAAGGCCATATACACAAAAGAATTACATAGTAAGGGGTTATAATTTACCAGTTTCAGAATTTTTCTCTTTTTGATTTGTCTGTCTTAAGTATTAAATGTGCAATCTAAGATTTATAAGAAAATACTGTTAAAATATTAAACTGTGGTAGAGAACTGGTGGAAATGGATACATTCATTTCTGACCAATGCCTACAAGCCGGGGTCCAAATGTCATTAGCAAGAACCACAATGTCCAATAGTGGGGTCACTGAAAAGCCTATAGATACTGCTGGTACCTTTTCTAGCTCCATCTTTTTTTGGGTTTCCATAGGAATGCTCATGGGACTTGTCAATCAATGACCTGCTCTTGGACCACAGGGAGGGAAAGCAGTTAGGGTAAACAGGGGCGGAGGGGGGGAAGGTGGGACAACTTGAGTAAGTGAATTTCTGAAGCTTAAATAATCTTGGAAGTCACATGCCAAACTTTCTTTAGGTATAACTCTGCACGATATTAATGGCGACATTTTCTGAGACTTGTTAGTGAGTAGTGTGTCTCTGGCACAAAGAGCAGTTTGTGTGGCACAAAGCTCAGGGTTGTTTAACATCATCCATAAACATTGGTCATGGGTGTATTTTGAAATCCAACCGTTCTGTCACAATTTCCTCTGTACTGGAGACTGTCAAACTTTCATGTACATCAGGATCAATTGCAGATCTGGTTGTGATGTAGAGTTGGAGATGGTAGGCAGTGGGGACTCGATTCTGCTTCGAACAGTCACCCAGGTGCTGCTGCTGACCATGGACCTGAGGAGTGTGGTCCAGGGCATCCTGATAACCACCCCTTTGCCAGTAATTAGCCCACAGAGGCAGAGAGGGAACCTTCCAAGTCAGTCTCATTAGGATCTTGCTTTAATCAAATGCTGAGAAGGGACCAGACTGATTATTATGAACAACTTGAAGGTCAAACACTCACAATGATTGGCATATATATTGCCTCCCAGGGAGCAGAAGACAAAACATTAACTAGCAAGGAGGAAAACCGATCTTACACGCTATCTAATTAAAAGGAAGTGGAAGCCAGTTAAGTATAGAATGTTACTCCTCAGACTTAGGCTAAAGTGTTTTAGACGGCATGATTTCCCCTTATGAAGAAGTGGGTCCCAGATTCTCTTTGGATCCCCTAAAGCACAGCCCCAAAGAAGGTCACACACCTTTGCTGCGAGGAAAAGCAGAGGGCCTTGCCTGTGGCTTGCATCATTTTTCCTGCTCTGGTTTTATCTTGGAAGCCTTGGGATCGGAGAAATTTTCCCAGTTCGTTCTCTTCTTGAGACAAGACTGATGGAGAAAACAGGGAAAGTCGCTGAGAATGACTAGCATTTTTACGACAAAGAAAGTGAGAGAGACAAATCCCGAGGCCCTCTCTCTCTCCAGAGGCAAAGATTATAGGAAATTAAATCCAAGTGGCAGGCTGCAAGGTGAGTCTCTCCACCTCCCCCACCCGGCCATTTAACTTCCATGCTGGTCTTCCTTTTACAATAGGAGATCAAATTCACTTGAATACATCTGTCAGTGAGTTTGGTGCCCTGTAATCAGAACCAGAAAATGACCTCTGTACTGAAAAGCGAGCCCATAATGTGCTGCTTCAAGTCGAAATGAAGGAGTTGGGTTTGTCACAGCTGACAGTGAGGACCTTTGGTGGCTGCCTCCCATTATCCTCTCCTGCTGACTTTTTGATCTCTGCAGTCCCAGTTACATTCCATCCTTTGTAAAACAACTCAAATCCCTCAACCATGATGAAGCAAGGTAGAGTTGGAAGTGGGGACTGAAGGTGGGTAGGCCATCGGGTTGACCATTTGGTAAATTTTAGAAATACAGAGCTGGAACCAAAACTGAATTGGTTATGCTTAAACTTGGCTTTATTTTTAGAGATGAGTCCAGATGGGGGCAATTTAGTAGAAAAGTGATTTGGCACATGCTGTCTACAGATTGATTGGTAGAAGATATAAAAAGTCAGGGAACTGTATGATTCTTTTGATACTGCTCTTTACCTTCAGTAGTACAAGGTACATTCTCAGGAGGTCACAAAGCAGCCACAAAAATGATCAGCACCATTATTTATAATAGTAACACTCTCCCTATTCTAGAGAGTGATTTAAAAAAAAGAGCATCCACAAAGCAGTCACAAAGAGACGCAAACATTCTCTATCATCTACTCCATAAACACAGGGCTGGAGAATTGAACACACGACCTTGTGCTTGCAATAAAAGCACCCTACCATTGAGCAGCATCGCTTGTAATGACATAGCTGAATTGGTATGGTATATGGGCACCAGTTATGGACTGAAGTCAGAGAAGAAGGGTGGGTGTCCTGCCCTGCCACCCTGCGTTTACTCCCTTGAGACAGCTCTCTTACCAAACATGGAGTTAGGCTAGAAGTTAGTGAGCCCAGAAATCCTCCTGACTCCACCTCCCTACTTACCCCAGCTCTGGGGTAACCGGAGCACATGGGGGTATACCTAGCTTTCTGAGTGCTGAGATCCAAACTGAGGTCCTCTTGTTAATTTGTTTTCTTGCTTTGCTTGCGAAGCAATTGTTTTACCCAAATGAACCATCTTTTCAACCCCAATCTTGGCATTTTGAGACAGAATCTTGTTATCTAACTCAAGATGGCCTCGACTTCCCAATCTTTATAGATCCTTCTGCCTCTTGCCACCCGAATGCTGAGATTACAGGTGCACACATATATCCCATCTGTCTCTGTAACCACATCTGAAATGTCACTAGAATTCTTGTCCATTTTCAGGAGTCATCCAGACTGGGGCAAGAAGACCATGACTGAGAGATAGGAAAGGTGCCTAAGAGGGACTTCCTACGAGGCAAGTCTCCCAAAGCAGAGAACAGTGTCCACTCCATCCAAGCCGCCAGTGGCCAGCGACATGAGTGCCCACCTACACGGACACGGTGGGAACCACATGACACTTACCCTCATCAAGAATGAAGCTCTGACACAACCCTGCTCACAACCCTTGTCTCCTGAAGCCAGTTCTTCACACAGGGCATATGCAAGGTGTACTCAGTAAAACTGATCCGTTTCTATTGTTGTCTGAAGGTCGATTTACTTCACCAACCCACCAGTCTCACCACACTTCAAGCTGTATCCTATTGTTAGTACCAACCTCTCCGACAACAACTACAGAAGGCTGAGTGGGAACCATGTGTCTATGGCCCTTGTTCAGCAGTGCCCTGGAACTGCAGAAGGAAGTCCTGAGGCAGGAGAAGGGGCTTTAGATAACCCCATCTATGGGATAGATAATGCCCATCCTCACAGTATTCTCTTAAAACCCAAATTCCCAATGTCAGCTGTGGTGACACAGACCTATAATTCCAGCATTGGGAAGCTAGAGGCAGGAGGGCTGAGAGACTGGGGTCAGTCAGGGTACTGAGGAGAGATCCAGTCTCACAGATCCAAGTCCACTTAAAGGTTTCTTCTGACAAGTGGCCAGTCGCCCTCTTTTTTGGACAGCAGTGACCGTTGGGCTCATGTGTCGGCACCTGCTATGGTGGGCTCAGTGTCATAGACTGGTCTGCATCTGACTTCATTGTGCGATTCTGCATTCACAGACTATACCACACTTTGTATTTCTCAGGTCAAACAGAGAGTCTTATATTCATGGCACTAAATAAATGTTTGTGACATGAACTAGCTGTGATTTTTGCCTTGTCACTGCACACACTGTATTCCATTTAAAATGCTTGTTTGATATCCATTTCATAGTTTTATGTAGCTTAAAAAACTCTGCATGCTCTTTTTCGATGCCTTGTGTATTGTCTCTTCATTGACTAATATGGGGTTTATTCATCTCTACCAAGAACTTTTTCCTTTCCATGGAGAGAAACTTCCCATTTTCACTTATAAAAACAGCAGGTTACTGTCACTTTTTTTTTAACCTTAAACACTCAAGTCACATAAAAATGAACACATTTAAGCCAGGCGGTGGTGGCGCACGCCTTTAATCCCAGCACTCGGGAGGCAGAGGCAGGCGGATCTCTGAGTTCGAGGCCAGCCTGGTCTACAAGAGCTAGTTTCAGGACAGGCTCTAGAAACTACAGGGAAACCCTGTCTCGAAAAAAACCAAAAAAAAAAAAAAAAGAACACATTTAACTTGAGTCCCAAAGAAACTAATTCAGCACACCTGAATGCACACTTGGTGACATGAATCTCTCCTAAATAACCTATGTAGGTTGAAGACTTCAGGAATAATTTTTGGTCACTTCATGCACTTGGGGATTAAACTTGGTGGCAAACATGCTTGACCTTCTGTGCTGGCCTGGTTAATTGGCAGAGCTTCCGAGAGAGCTTGAGCTCTGTGAGAGGCAAGGCCGGACTTCCCAGACAAGATGGTCATTCCCATGCAACATGTATATTAGAAAATTCAAAGTCTGCACTCATTCAAAAGATTCAATTAACCAGGTCATAAAATTTCAAATAAAAACCCACTAACATTTACTTGCTGATTATATTTTCAGATGCGTCCTTGAAAGATATGAAGCAACTGAAGAACTATGAAAACATTTCCCTTAACTGTTAATCAACGGTTCAGAGTTACAGCTAATCCTGCAGTGATGAAGGAGACAGAGGTTGTTCCCATCCCTCCAGAGCTCAGATTCAGTGGCGGGTGACAGAAAATGAAGCACACATAATCACAGACACAAGACACAAAAGGAAAAATGCCAGAGAAACTGAGCAAGAAAGTGACTGCTTTAGACTGGGTCGTGAGGGAACGCTCTCACAGCAGCTGAACTCTGAGTGACAAGAGGAGGCATTCTTGGTATTATTAGGGCAACGACACTCAGAGCAGAGGAACACACTGAGACCCAAAGGCCTCCTGTTGCCTGGGAGGCAAAGGAAATGGAGCCTATGGGATAAGGTGGGACTAGATGTTTTCTAATTTTATAACCTGTGATAAGTTTGTCTGCAGTGGTCTAAAGAAAGTAGCAATATGATCCAACCTATAATTTCTTAACTCTATGAAAATATGGTACACTTAAAAGTACCAACAGTATGCAGAATTGTGACACACCCTTCCCCAGCTTCTCCTCTCGTTTTCTGTATGTTATTATGGCACGAGGTTCAGAAAATTAATATAGACACAATTCTATCAACTAAAGTACAGTCCTTATTTGGACTTTTACCAGATTTCTTTTTCTGTTCCAGACTTTAGCCCTGGATCCCACATAGCAGTGAGGTATTGGGTCTCCATCTTTTCCACGCTCTCAAAGTTCCTTGGCTTTCTTGCATTTTAATACTTTGACACCTTCTAAGAGTAGCCCAGAGTTACAAGAGGAAACCTCAGTTGAGGAGTTGCCTCCATAGGACTGGCCCAAGGGGGCATTGCTGTGACCAGTGGTTAATGTGGAAGAATCAAGCCTGCATTAATGTGGAACTGCCATCCGTGGGCAGGTGCTCCAGGGCTGTAGAAGAAAGCTGGCTGAGCAAAAGCAAGAGCGAGAGCAAGGCAGTAAGCAGCATCTTCCCATGGTCTCTGTCTCAGGTCCTGCCTCCACGGCTGTACCCTGACTCCCCTTCATGACTGACTGTCGGCTGTAAGATGAGATGAACCCTTTCTTCCCCAAGTTGCTTTTGGTCACACCATTTATTACAGCAACAGAAACCAAACCAGGGGCAAAAGGATTTATTTATCTTTCAGTTTACACCAATCCATCTGTCTACCTGTCATCTATCTCCATACAGGTATAACCAGTAGTTAATATTTATTATGATTTATAGTTTATTACTTTCATTTATCTTGTTGTGCGAATTGGAAGTGGCTTTGACTACAGACTTGCTTCTGTGCCCCTTAATTCCCCATCCTTCCTCAAGGACATTTTAGGTTCTGGCACTACGAGGTATTCCAGACTCACCTTCAATTTCCCTGTGCTGGGCCTGAAATCAGTCACTTCCCCAAAGGTGTGGAGAGGGTATTTAGAAAACAAGATCTGAATGTTAGGTGCACTCAGTGCTTGGTGCTTCCAGATGCTGTGAGGCATCTGGATATAAAGCTATAGACACACAGACCCTGGCACATGTGTTAATCCGTGTTCCTTTCTGTGCACATCTATCTGCACAGGTTAACAGCCATAAATTCTTCCCGTCCATGTTTGCTGTATAGCACCTTACTCCTTGACCTTTAACCTCATTTTACACAGGTTCTCAACTATACTACATTTAGTTGTTTACTCTCATATACATAAAGTAGTTTTAGAATTGCTGGTCCATTTAGTTAAGATCAATAAATTATCTGCTCCAGTTTTTTTGTGTCGCTCCTTACTCCCCTCTTAAAGATACTGTCTTTTGAGTTGTTGAAGCTAATTTTCTTCTTTCTCATCCAGCCAGCGCAGCGATGCTATCTTCAGTGCATCAGATACTGTCTCTATTCCACTTTACACCACCCCCCATGCCATGTTCTGGTTTAGGGATTTTGTGAGTGTGTAAAATGTCACTATGGTTTTTAAAGTCAGAATTACTGTGCACCTTGCTGAGGTAAAGCTATGCCCTCACCTCCTGTGCCCTGCTCTTACCCCTCCCTACCTCCGCTTTCTTTCTCATGAACTCCAGTTTTGCTCAAATGAGATCTAATTCCTTTCACTGGGATTTATCTTTCCAGGATTTCTTCAGCATAGTGTGCATGCTCTATGCACATTTGCATGTATCCTTGTTTTTACACACTTACATTTTATTAACTCCCCTTTCCATGCACAGCTGGCACCATGCTATATGTATCTGTGCTTCCTTTCTTTTTAAATGCTACCTTAGAAATCACCCCATGTCAGTTCACAGAGATTTTCTGTATTTCTTTTCTATGGCAGCTGCAAAACAACATCCTCACTTTAACGGTTCTGTTTTCAGTCCTCTATCAAAGTTGGGATCCTGGCCATTCTAGACAGTGCAGAACTCTTCCTTCCTTTCTCAGCTGTGATGACATGGCTTACCTACAAACCAACAGCCAATCTCTGCTACAGTCAGAAGACCACTTTATTGCTGGGACAGTGTGTGTGTGTGTGTGTGTGTGTGTGTGTGTGTGTGATATATGGATGCAGGTGCCCACAGAGGCCAGAAGAGAGCACTATATTCCTTGTACCTGGAGTTTCATGTGGTGTAGGAGGGTCTTCTTTCTATGGGTTGCTTTCATTGGTTGAATAAAGAAAACTGCCTTGGCCTTTTGATAGGACAGCAGCTTAGATAGGCGGAGTAGACGGAACAGAATGCTGGGAGAAAGGAGGCAGAGACAGAGAGCTGCCCGCCATGAAGCTGCCAGGTCAGACATGTTGAATCTTTCCTGGTAAGCCATGAGCTTGTGGTCAAATACAGATGAATAGGAATGGGTTAATCAAGATGTGAGAGTTAGCCAATAAGAGGCTAGAAATAATGGGCCAGGAAGTGTTTAAATGAATACAGTTTCTGTGTAATTATTTCGGGTGTAAGCTAGCGGAGAGCCAGGCGGCGGGAACGCAGCCGGCTCCTTTTTACAACATACATGTGTCTATGTCTGCTCAGTGTGAGTGCTGGGAACCAAACTCAGGTCTACTGGAAGAACAACATGTGCTCTTTACTGCTGAGTCATCTCCCTAGCCCCATGGTTGAGATATGATTTTAACTCTGTACATAGTTTTGCTGATAAAATATATTCAATGAATTAGCTAATTGTGCCTCCTCTCCCTACCTTGTCATTAAAAATAATAGAAAAAAATAACAAAGAAGTCAAATAAAAATAACCCCAAATCAAAAAGTCCAATATCTGAAACTGAAAGAATATTTATAATTGGGGAGTGAACACTATGTCTGCATTCATGGATGATCCAGTAAAAATTTCCCCTGAGTCTTATATTTGCTTTGAAAAGAGCCTATGTAAATCAAAGGTGGAACTAGCAGAGACCTTCCTCACATTTGAAAGAACAAAGACATAATACCCCCTAAGTAGCTCCTGAGCTTATGATACAATACACTAAAGCAAAAATAGACTGCTCTTTCTCACTATTTGCTCAATATCATACTTAAGTCATACTTACAACATATTCTCTTTTGGTAGAGTACAATTGCTTTAGACAAGTCCAAACAGGTTCTCTGAACTGAGTGGAATAACTGCAATAAAACACAATAAGATGCTGTGAAACACGCAACAGTGCAAGTAAAATACACATCGAACAAAACCACAATACTCCATTTCCTGCTAGAAGCAAGACCCCAAAAGTCTATTTGATGTCACATGTGGTGAAGCATACAGTGACCAATGGCCTGATGTCACATGACATACAGTGACCAATGGCCTGATGTCACATGACATACAGTGACCAATGGCCTGATGTCACATGTAGTGACACAGACAGTGACCAATGGCTTGATGTCACATGACATACAGTGACCAATGGCCTGATGTCACATGACATACAGTGACCAACGGCCTGATGTCACATGTAGTGAAGCACACAGTGACCAACGGCTTATAATCTGTGCCCGCTGAACCTGACCATCTCTGCTATTTAAGTTCTAGAGAACAGTTATCCCCTCCAGACTCTTGGAATAACAGATGAAAAACAAAACACGAGGGTAGGGCCCAGTATAGGGCTTGGCACACGAGAGACCAGCATTCATTCTAGCCTAAAGTGTTATCTTTAACACCCACTGTCTTTGTCAAAATGGAACTTCTGCAGGCTAAGCATTATACTTAAAAGATGACAGTAAGTTATTTTATGATCCTAATAGACTTTACAGCATGTGTAAGCAACTGTATAAAGCAAACACAAAACAATTGGAAGAACTCTGTCTATTTAGAACACATCTGTCAAAATGTTATCATGCTAAAAACAAACATTAACACCTACCTGCTAGTAATATCACAAAATACACAGTGAGGCAACCTCATGCCACACTAGGGCCATGCTGAAGAACCCTAGGGAGGAGGCAGGAGAGCTGTACTGAAGGATCTAACTAGATTTGAATTCATGGCCGTTGTGATGGCTAATGTTGGTTGTCAACTTGACTACATCTGGAATCAATTAAAACCAAAATGGTTGGGCACACCTGTGAGAGATTTTCTTGATTGGATCATATGCTGTCGGAAGACCCACCCCAAACCTGGGCCACACCTTCTGGTGGCAGCCCACATAAAAGGACACGGAAGAAGGAAATTGTTGCCTTTTCCCAGCTTGTTCTCACCTCACTGGCAAGTTCATCCACACTACACTGGGGCACGCCTTTGCCTGTGGAGAACCTACTTCTCCAGGATCCTAACATAACTAAAGGCCAGCTGACACAGCCACCTGTGAGCCGGACAGCCACTGGTTCTTGCTCTTTCCCTTGCTGGACGAGCCAGACCACAGAAAGCCACTCCAATAAATCCACCTTTTAACATATGTTCTTTCTACTAGTTCTGTCCCTTTAGAGAATCCCAACTAACCGCCTTGGTCTTTCCTTCAGAAACAGATCACTCAAAAATAATAGATATTTTGCTTTGGAGAGTGAATGTCTCCCCAGAGCCCAGTTCTAACCTTGTCTGCCTGGAGGAAGTGGTAGGACCTTTAAGAAAAGCTTAGTGGTTGGAAGTGAGGTCACAGAGGACATGCTCTTGAAGGGGCGTTAGGAACTCAGTCTTCTCTCTATTTCCAGGCTATTAGAAGGCAAACATATTGCTTCCGCCAGGCATTCCTGTCATGATAAAGCTACCTCACAACATCACTGAAAGCAAAGGGCTGAGTAACCTTGAGCCAAAAACAACTTTGTTTCTCCTTTCCACTCACAATAGCTGTGGAGTAACAGAAAGCTGACTAATATCACAGACTTCATACTTCTCAAAGCCCTGTCTGTGGACTCAGGGACCATGACAGGTTCAGTTACAAAAGGGGATAAACATCTTGCCTCCACGGAGTCACTCCCCTTCATATATAGTTTATTGGCCATGCCAACATAAAAATATGACCTGGTAATCATAAAGTACTTACAATATTTGAGTGAAAACTGATGATCTCTTTATATTATATATGACCAAATTATCTAACAAAAGTAATGAATGAATTTAAAACAATTAAAATTCATTCTTAAGAATGTTTAATAAAATAAAGTTTATTTTATTCTATTAATGAAGAAAAAATTTACTTATTTATTAAATTACATCTTCAATATATTTAGGGGAAAAAGTCTTATTTAAAAACAAATCAGAAAACCATCAGAATTTTCTCCTTTGTAGACTCCTGACAGCAGTGTTCTGGGCCACAAACCCCCAAAGTAAGAGCAAATATGTTCAGAATCCGTAAGAGAAATGATATGGTCCATTGTTACTGCTGACCTTTTAGAGTCAAGGTACAATAAAAGGCCCAGCTTGGAAATGTTCAGTTCTGTGAGTTTTGACAACTGTATTCACTTGTGAATCACACTCAAAGCAAGCATTTTCATAATCAAAACAGTCTCCTCTGCCCTGGCAGCTACTAAAGACCAAACCCAAGCATATTTATACATTAGCTTCTCAATGCATTAGAATCACTATATTTATTTATTTATTTGGATTTTTTGAGAAAGGGTTTTTTTGTGTAGTTTTGGAGCCTGGTCTACAGAGTGAGTTCTACTCACAGAGATCCTCCTGCTTCTGCCTCCTGAGTTCTGGGATTAAAGGTGTATGCCACCACCATCTGGCTATATTTATTAATTTGATATTTGGATGTGTATAAGAACGCTAGAGGTCAATGTTATTTTTCTTTGTGGCAAACCACCTTATTTTTAAATTTTATTTAACTTGTCATTATTTTGTGTGTGTGTGTGTGTGTGTGTGTGTGTGTGAGTGAGAGAGAGAGAGAGAGAGAGAGAGAGAGAGAGAGAGAGAGTACTACACTGTGCAGTAGAGGTCAGAAAACTACTTCCAGGAGTCAGTTCTCCCCGTCTGCAGTGGGTTCTGGGGATCAAAGTTCAGCTGTCAAGATTGTCCAGCAAATACTGGGACTCACTGAACCACCACAGTGGCCCACGACCGTATTGTCTGAGACAAGGGCTCTCACTGACTGGCGGGCCAGAAAGCCCCCAGGATCTAACTGCTTCTGCCTGTCCTTCACCGCCGTGTCCTGCTTCTACATGAGTTCCGGAGACCCAAACTCAGGCCATGTGCTTACATATCAAACATTTCCCCAGCTCCTAATCTATCAAGTGAGCTTGGTATGGGTACAGATTTTCTGGGCCAGCAGAGTAACTAGCCTTCTGCAGGTAATTCAGCATGAGAACACTCCATAATACTTTGCACGTCATTCTCATGTTCTACGGAGGGACCCATTTTCTCTATTAACATTCATAACTATATTAGTACTTTTTGCGATAGAAATCCCTGTGGTGAACAAAACACGAAGTCACAGGCCAGTTACTTTGGATGCATGAACCAAGACAGTGGCTGTTTAGATGAAAATATAGTTACTTCAAAAAATATGCTGCCGGAAAAACTTCCATATAAATGTATTGTTTAAGACAGTAGCAAACTAAATTAAATATTAAATTACTATATCTTTGAAACAGGGTCTGGCTGTGAAGCACAAACTGGCAATCCTCCTGCTTCAACCTCCAGAGTGCTGGGATTACAAGGCTACCACTATGCCAAGCTTAACTTTTTTTGAAAATGCTTATACTTACTAGCTTGCTAAAAAAAATCTGAGACATGAAAAGCATATGCAACGTAGAATGGTTTAAACTGTATTTATGATACAAATATCAGAAAAGACACTTCTCTCTACTCTGTTCCATGGTACAATCTCTCCTGAAATAGCACCCAATCAGCTTCAATTTCACAATTTCCAATAACAGGAGAGAAAGGGTTAAGAGCTGATACTGTTTGTCCTAACATATAGTGACTATTTACACAGTCATTCAGTTGGAAACTGTGCCTGGAACAGGCCGGGGACACAGTGGTGATTAATGCGGACATGGAATTTGACCTCCTAGTGGAAGAAAGGTACGCAAACAAACTTACACCTGAGGTTTTCCCGTGGAACGTGCATCCGAAGGGTTTAGTTCTAGACTGACTGTTTACCCTCCATAGGGATTTCTGTCGCAGAAATGAGTACTCTGAGCAAAATGAAGCTGGGCCATATGTTAATGAACAGCTGTTCCGTGGGTAGACACCCAGGGACTTTAAACAGCACGGTGAGGTAAGGCTTTTCAAAGTGACTTTTAGGCTGTGAGAACTGAGAATGAGTCAGTCAAGGAAAGACGTAGAGAAACGAGTCCAGGCAGACCACGGAACTGCTTTGACAAGTCTGTACTAGCTGGTTGTATTCAGAGATCTGAGGAAAAGCCATAATGGCTGGAGCATCGGGTGAATAGCACAAGATTGGTAGAAGAAAAAAAAGATCCAGGGGAGGGAAGCAGAGGCCAGGTATGTCAGGAACATTCAGAAAGGGGATTGCCAAGAGGATAAGCACTCAAAAAATTATTGTTATCACTTGAATTACACTCATTCAACCCTCAGAATAGCTGGGACAAGGAAGCACTCTTGTTGCAGGGGCAAAAGGGGCTCATATCCCACTGTGCAGGGCATCTCAAAGCCAGCCCATCTCTCATTAGCCTAACCTTAGAAAGTCTGGCCTGGGTCTGTTTCCGCCCTCAGACTCATAATATGGGTGCACTCCTCTTCCATACAAAGGAAGTTCCTCTGTAACTGACATCTACATGACATCCCTTAAGGCCTTTGCTACAACTTAGCCACCCTTCTAGCAAAGGCTTTGAAATCTTCAGCTTTTAACTGCAGTCTGAGTTAAATGAACGTTCAGCTCTTTTAGCTACCATATTAAATGTAAGCGATCCTATTAACTATCATCCATGGGACATATTTTTTCTCTGTGACCTGCCACTCAGTACTGATGCTTGTTTTCAAAATATAATAAAAATGACAGGCAAAAATGCTCAGCAGGAAAACGATTCAGCAGGCCTTCAACTCAAACTCATGCAGTAGATCAAGCATAGCACAAGTTTTTCTCCGTCTACCAACCAGCTCCCAAATAACGACATGTAGACTTAATATTAATTATCAAAACTCAGCCTTAGCTTAGGCTCATCCCACTAGCTCTTACAACTTAAATTAATTCATATTTTTATTAATCTATATTTTACCACATGACTTTTACCTCTATCCCATTCTGTCTGTGTGTCCCACTTGTTCCATGTCTGGTTGGCATTTCTGCCTTTCTTGTTCCTAGTGTCCTCTCTGTCCCCGGGAAGTCCCGCCTAACCTCTTCCTGCCAACTATTTTCCATTCAGCTCTTCATTAAATCAAGAGAAGACACCTTGGCAAAGACACATCTTTACAGTGTACACAAAGATTCCACAACACAGCTGGATTATTAAATCGTTTGCTATATGGTTAATGCATTCTAGAATTTTCCATGACTTAGTAACGACCTTTCTAGACTCTACAAGTCATTTTGTTTGTCATTGGCTAAACATTTGCCTGGTTTTAATGTTTAATTCTAGTTCCTCAGATATAATGAGGAGATTTTTAATTGTGTTTAATACTTCAACAAACACTTCCTTGAATTTACCACACACCGTGCATTCCAACACAGTGCTTGAAAACACATTAAAAGAGGTGTACTAGGGTCAGAATTTGTAGATTGAAAATATGCTAGGATTGGTCTGATCTGATCCTATATTTCCCTCACTGTCTAACATGAGCAAACTAAGACCACCTAGCAAGTTTGCTCTAAGGTTTTGACTCTTGCAAGGCAGCTTTGCTGGGCCCAAGGGCTCTGAAGAGCTTACCTCCAGCTTGGCATCCAGGTCTGCATCAGAGGCAACAACATGCTCATCTTCCTTCTTCCCTGTTGCCTTGATAAAGGCCTGCTTTGTTTCCCAATATTTCTGTTGCATCTTATTGACAACTGACTTATCTTGAGACAACCGGTCCTGCAGTTCCCAGGAATAACTGCTAAAAACAGTAGAGGGTTATCTTACTCATGGCTTTTAAAAGTATTAAGATACTACACTATGAAGTATTTTAGCTAGATATGACAACTTTCTCATGTACGTTTACGTTACTGATAAACACACAAATAACCTCTGTTCTTATGGGGTTATTATACCATGAAAATCAGTTAATTCTTTCTAACTTGCTCCACAATTTTAAAAGTGTGAGAAAATTCTGAATCTTAAGAAAATCAAGAAATTCAACATCAAAAAGAGTATATTTGTGTATCTTGGGCTGGGCACACATTCCTTTTGGGGGTTAGAAAGAGTGAGGCCAAGGAAGCCAGTAACTAGTTCAGAACAGCCCCGTGAGTCAGAGATAAGGACAGACAGCAGCACATCTCTCCACGCCTCCATCATGCCACAGTGGGGTGACAGCAGAAGAGTAGATAAGGGGCTGAAAAATAGCATGTCTAAAATCTGCTACAGAGGCATCTAAAACTGTCAGGCTTGGAGTCAGGGAGAAGAATGGTGGCTGTGTCTGGGGGAAGGGAAATGTGGGGAATGGCTAACCCAGTCGTAAGGTTATAGTTATGCTAAAAAAAAGTAAGCTCTGGGGATTTGCTACCACTGGATGCAGTTAACAATCAGAATTGTGCACTTTAAACTCTATTACGAGTGTAGATTTATTATTAATTGTTCTTACAACAATAAAGCAAAAGAAAAAACTCTACAGTTTTCTACAGTTAGGGATTTCTGGGTGCTGAAAAACTAAATTATTCAACATAAATACTTAAAATATAGATAGGAAGTCATTTCTTAGGAACACTGTAATGAGAAGCAAATAAAAATATGTAAAGAAGAATTAGGAAGACAATTGGGAATGATATCGCATTCCATAAGAGTAATCAGAGGACCCCGAATACCGCGAGGAGGTTTGTTCTTGGTGCTCTATCCCTTCTCCTTGGTGTTCCATCCCTCCCCCTTGCTCTGTCTACATCCTACTTGGTTCAGTTCCTGCTACAAAAACTCAACAAATCCTCCTTCCTGCCACCCTAGCCCATCGCCACTCTAGATATGCCAAGCTGACATTCTAAAGCAGGAGCTGCTTAGTAATATTGTAGCAAAATGCTGTATCTAAAACTTGATGATTTACACTCTTCATTTGTGAGCCCATTATGCTTGCTTACAAGGTCAATTCGCAGGTTTAATCTCAGAAAGTCAGAAAATCTGTCTGATGTTGTCCTTAATGATAACTATTTTGTTAAAGGATGTAGGATTATGTGAGAGTTATTAATATCTTTCTTTATTACCTCAGAGATTTATTTTGGTTTCATATTAGAGAAAATAAGATAAAAGAGTTATATCATATGTGAAAAAGATGACAATTCTTAATACACATTAAAAGATTGGAAGGATCTAGCCCAAATAGATTATTTCAGGGAAATGAGATTCTGAAAAAATGAGGTATTTGATGGACTTTGTATTGGATCTTTTATTTTTTCATCCATAATTATATTTCAACAGAAAAAAGTCCCATGGAGTAAAAACAACATCAGGAGTGCTTTAGAAATCTAGTAAGTACATATAACCATCATTTAACAAATGGGAACCTTGGATTTCAAAATGCTAAAAATCTTGCTCGAAGTCACAGAGAATGAAAAGCAAGACCTTGCAGTGTATCTTCAGCAAGCTCCAAAGCTGAGCTGTGAAAGGTGCTACCTACATCTTGGTGCTTTCTGGTCCCTAAAGGAGTGAGTACTGAGAATTCCAGGACATGGCAGTCACTGTGGTGGTGCTGAGATGAGCCCTCTCAGGTACATAATGAGGCAAGATGAAATGAATATAATAATATTCTGACAACTGTTGGATGCATGTTCAACGACAATGCTCAAGAATAACCTTAGCTGTTTATTATTTTATAAAAATTTGTATTTTAAGATATGCAAAAATTCTTTTGAAGTTTAAAAGTTGATATTACAGAGGGCTTTGGGCCTGATAGTTTTCTTGGTAAGAAGGGAAGGATTAAAAGTATATTTCATATAACTTTTAACATATGAAAATAAAATTATTATATATTTTATGACACAAATTAAAGAAAATGAAACTTGACAACATTCTTGTTGTTTGGTGGGTGGCAGCTTCACTGTGCTAAGAAATACCAAGGAAAGAACTTCTAAGAGGCTTACATGCTGCTTAGATGTTTTATGGGCACAAACATGACAAAGCTATCTCGAGTGCCATGTCTACCTATGCTTAGTTTCTGAATGTTCACAAATGATGAGGTTGTGTATACAATAAAGCTGATCAAGCAATATTGTACCCCACATAACGTCGCACTGGGCCTCCAACAGTGGAAACTATAAATAAGACAGGAGCAAAAATGCATCGAGTTACTAGAGTATATGAAATGGTGGTAAGAAAAATTACCCGTGGGTTCCTAAGAGCAGATGTATACCCAAGTGAATTTCTTATCAAATACAAGTGACCTGAGTATTTGCAACACTTCTGTTGCTTGGTTTTTATGCCACATTGATCAGAGAGAGTAAACCAGGCTACACTCACATCAGAAAGTAGACAGGTGGTTATTTCTTGCTAAAATCTCCTTATCATCCCATTTTATCTTCATTTATTGAGCATTAACTGTGTAATTTCCACTTATCATTCTCCAATGGAAAAATAGGCAACAGATTCCTTACCATTTGTGTCCTGACATGCTTCTTTTTCTACTGTTGATTTGAGGAGGGGCAGAGAAAAAGCAAGATGTGATATGTTATATTAATCCTGAAATAAAACAAATGCATTTAATAGTTATACACTATGTGACAACTACGCATTGATTCAACACATGATGCGTTTTCAGTCTAGCCCAGATCTAGTTGCATGATAAGGGTCAAATAGTATTCTACAATAATGCCAGGTATTGGTGTCAAAAATGGCTTAGCTGAGTAATGCTGGAGCGAATAGCCCAAATGAAGCTTTAGGAAAAGAACAGGTAGGATAATGATAAAAAAATAAGCAGGGTGTGTAAGACTATATCAAATATGTTGACATTTATATAAAGCTTAAAATACATGAAATAATGCTATATATCATTGACAAGACCAATATTGTGTAATTTATTTTAAAAACCATTCTTCAAGGACTTTAGCATTCATATTTTTATAAAACATACAGTTGTTTGAAAAGAAACAATCAGCAACAAATAAATGGGTCAACTGTGGTGAGGCCAGAGTGCAGAATATGGACCTACACCAACTGTGCATGTTAAAATGTTAAGATCACAATGCTTAAAACACTAACTTAGCATGTTCGCATGTGTGAATGCATATGCCATGGTGCTCACATAGAGATCAGAGGACACTGAGGGTAAATTTTCTGCTTGTACCATCTGGGTTCTGTGGATCTACCTCAGGTTCCTAGGTTGGTGATAAGAGCCATAATCTGCTGAGTCATCTCACTGGTCCAGTCTTATTGCCCTCTTTTATATAATTTTAAATTAAATTTACTTTAACTGATATATAAAACACAAACATTATACATTCTAATAGAGTATTATGCTCTTCTGATATAAAGAATTTGCTAGAAATGATGACCTTTTTGTTCCAGGCAGCAGAAACTGGTAGGGAGGCTGCAGGATATGGTTTGAGAGCTGTACAGTGCTCTCAAGTATATATGGAGCATCTCAGTGTTTAAGACACATGATGAGTATTAGTATCTTCTTAGTATTTCATACTCAAGATCTTAGAGAGATAAATCAGAACATTTCAAAAACAAAAGACAAAAAATTTAAAAACCCAAATCCTCAAAGATCCAATAGATAGATACAGGATTCTAAGACGGTAGTGGAGAAGGATATATACATACATCAGGTCAGCAAACTATTTTTAGTAAATATGGGAGTCACCAATGTTTTTGGCCTCAATCTGCTTGCTCCCCTCATGAAAGCAGGCCAGTCCCAAGGGCAAAGCCCACCAGCTGCTCGGACAGCACTCCAACTTGCTAAGCAATTCTGGGAAAGAAAGGGCCTCCGCCTGACATAAGACATCTGGCTGCCAAGGGTGTGCTCAGCATGCATGCCAGCACTCTGGATGCCTGTCAATCAACTGATCAGTAAATATCAGGCAGGTCTGCTAACTAGCGCTCTTAAAATCACAAGGGGGTTTTGTCGCTGTTGCTGTTGTTGTTGGGTCTTTGTTTTAAAATGTTTTAAGAAAATGGCAGTGAGCATTTAAATTTTCAGCAGCAATTATTGCAATGACAGGGAATAATGGACTCTTCCTGAGTGTCTGAAATGACAGCAACCCATCACTGACACCCCTTTCCTTTCTCTTCCTCATGGAGGGCATCCAGGCATCAAGAGAAATAGCCTCGGGAAGGACACTCAAGATGAGTGTGCTTTGCCATCCACTCTGCGTTTTCTTCAAAGCTATGTTCAAGCTTTCTTACTTCCACAGACATGTTCCAACTATACAGTCACTTGACACTTCCAACAAAAATTATCATAAAAATGCGCAAAAATTGAAATTACTATACTTTTCCACTGAGTTTGATTTGCCATGAACTGTTAAATCAACTGATTAACTGATTTTTAATCTGTTTTGGGGTATATAAATGCAAGTGTGTGCATTAATGTGTGTGCACGTATGTGTCGATATCATTTGTCAAAGCTGTCCACCATGTTTTATGAGGCAGGATTTCTCCCTGAGACCCGAGAGATTCACAAGGGATTCCTTGGTCTCTCCCTCCCCAGAGATGGGTTTACAGACATATGCTTTTTATGTGAGTCCTGGGGTCAAACTCACATCTTTCTGGGCTAAAATTCCTTTCTCAGTTTTTTACATGTACATGACAGTGTATTGTAGGGCATTTCTGCACACCAGATCTCAAGAATGGTTCATCTTGCATGTCTGAAACTTCATACCCATAGAACTGGCAACTCACTATCATCTCTTGTCTAGCCCTGGCAATCACCATCAAACTTTCTGACTGTGAATTTCACAACTTTAGATACCTCATTATTAGTGTAACCAAGTAGTATTTGTGTTTTGTGATTGGCTTCTTTCACTTTGCATGATTTCCTTATAGAATGAAAGAATCAACTCTCTCCTTCCCCTTTAGCGCTAATAGTTCATTTTGTGTGTGTGTGTGTGTGTGTGTGTGTGTCCATGCACCACTGACACTTGGGTTACTCTCACACTTAGCTACTATGGATAATGATGCAATGAACATATGTACCATATACCTCTTCAGGATTCTTCTCTTATACAAATGATTTACAATCAGAAGTGGAATAGCTATGGTACCTTTTGTTTTGTTTGATTTTGATCTTCTACACTGAACATTCCTGCAGCAGGACATATGGTCCTAAGTTTCCATACCTTTGCCACTAAGAGTTACTTTACTCCAGCAGGCATTATCATATATCAGCTCATTTTGGTTTTAGTTTGCATTCCCCTGATTATCAGTGATGCTGGGCATCTTTCTGTAGTTTTGTTGACAATTTGTTTGTTTTATTAGACAAAGGTCTATTTGGTCCTTTCGTCATTTTAAAATTGAACTATTTTTTGATATTGAGTTCTTTGAACACTACATCTATATGGTTTGTGTTTTTTTCCCCCATTAAATAGACGGTCTTTGATTTTGCTTCTGTTGATTGATTGCTTTGCTGTAACATTTTTGATTAATTTTGGTCATTAAAATATCTATCCACTTTAGTTCTTTAGCCCAACAACAAATATCAGTGAGCAAACTGCCTCTCCTACACAGACTCTCTGGATGCTACTAGATTACACACCATCTGGCAGTGTACCCCCGGTGCTGTTGCCAAGCTACTGCACCACGCTGCTCTGGGGTGTTACACTCTACAGTTCTGGACTCCTTCCCTACTGAACTAGAATTTCAGGCATAGGGTCTGTAAACTCATAGCTACAACTAAATTTGCATATTAATGCGATTTCTAAACATATTAAAATCTAAGAACTGTGACTAAAGGAAACCCTTTCTGGACATGGATCTTTCTTAAAGAAACATGGAAAGATGCAACAAAAACACGGGTAATCAAATAGGTAAACCATGCGGGTATATCTGAGTATCTCATGCTAAAGCAGCTTCAGTCAGAGCTTCCGTCTCTTCCTACACACATTCAAACACCACACACCAAGTCAACTAATAAATATCTTAGATGTTTTAAACCCAATTTGCTCTATCATTTCCTAAACTGACAGCGCCACCATCAGTAGTCAAAACCATTCTGAAGCTGTTGACATGGTACAACAGGTAGATATGCTTGCCTTACCAGCCTGGCAACCTGAGCTCGATCCCCAGAACTGCTAACAAGGTGGAAAAAAACCAACTGAATCCCACATTCACAGCCTACCTATTCACGACCTACCCTTCTCTCTTTCTCATACCTCTATGAGATAATAATAATAACAAAATAGATAAAATTAAAATCATTGTAAGTCTTTCATTTTCATTATAACCCTTTCATCTTAGTTTGACATTTTAGTTAAACACTCATTGGAGACTAATTAATATGAAATAGGCATTGTCTTTGACTGGAACCAACTTATCATCTAAATTAGCTCCGTCCAATAAGAAAACACTCTCAGCTACAGTGTAGTTAGAAATGATCTGACAGCTATTGTAAGATAGAAACAATGAAACCTAATTTTAGTTTGTTATTTAGCCTAACATCTTTACAATTTGAAAACAGTAATCAATATAAAAATTTCTAGGCTATATTTCTCATTCACACTGGAACTGAATCCAAAATGAGTTGTATATTTTACCTACACATTGAGTTTCAGTTCAGACTGGCCCCACTGAAGGGTCCATAGTCTCCTGGGGTTAGTGGCTACAGTGTTAGACAGAGTACCATTGATAGTAAGGACAATTGAAATATCATACAGGCTTGTACAATAGGACCAACCATATGGAACTTTATAAATTCTCCTGTAAAAATGTTTCACTCTAAGAGAGAACAAAGTTGTCAATAGTTTCAAACTGATTGTAGACTTCAAGTGCCATGAAGACAAGGACACTGATATCTCAATCAGTATACCTTGTCCACAAGGACGTCTGCGTTTTTCTCAAGGAAGGCAAAGCAGTTCGCCAATGACGATGATAAAATGATGATGATGATGGTGATGATAGATCTGTTCAAAGATGTTGGGCTGTAAAAGTTAATAATGAAGATAAGTTTTATTACAGCAAAATAATCCTAGCAAGGAAGCAGTGATTCCCTGGGCAGTGGGAACTTTGGCCAGGACAGAAGTAAAAGGAAAGGATACCTTTCTGCTTGGAGGTCAGCTCCTGCCACTTTGATGATAGCCAAGACAACCAACCTACTTCCTTGAGTTTTGCAAGCTGCACCTTAACAGGGTTTCAATATGTTTGCCTCATAGCCCAGGGTCAGGCATGAAAACCCTGGTTTATTCTAGCCACCCCCATGAGACTGAGAGATCGTCTTGCCCTGTGGGGAGAACCTAGGAACAGGGAAGAGGAACACTTCATATTTTGTATTGGGGTTTTGTGCAATCATTATGTCCGTTTTCCTTCTTTAGATATGCTTCCTGTACTGAGTTCTCAATTCGATTCCCCAATACAAATAAATAAAAGCTATTAACTACTTGCACACTTGTCTTATAAACATCACTTTTAAAATAGCCATGGACATAAACAAAAGTCTTGGTTTTCTCCCTACAATAATCTGAGGTTCACCGAGTGCTGAGGTAGAATCTAACTTGTTGCTACGTACTGACGTAGTCAGTCTAGCCTTGCTGACATGATACTGGATTCTTCTTGACAACATGGTAAGAGGAAGGTATTTTCATTCCAAGCAGGCTGGCTTCAGCTGTAATGAACACTTGTTCTGGCCTCAAACACTCTCCCATGAGTCTTCACAGCAGTGAAGTTAGCTGGTGGCACCTCTGAGTACATAAAATTTATGAAAATAATCTAATTCTAAGGTTCATGAAAAAAAGGGAAGATTGATCATCATTCTGCCACTCTGATGCTGTCAACCCATGAGAATGTTTTAATAGGCAACTCACTTCCTTGTGAATTTTTTTAAGTGTGTCATGTTTCCTGTAGAAACCTTCATGTTTATAATTCCCCTTCCAGTTTCAGTGGTAGAATTTTCTCTCCCAGTCAATGGAAAGTTCTTCTGCTGGATGAAGGACATGAATACAGATACTGTTTTCTTGGGTGTGACCTGAGCTTATGGTAGAGTGCCTTTAATTGCATATTAAAATTTTTAATTTTCCTCTATTACTTATTCAAAATTTCTCTATTTTAGATAAAAATGTCACTATCTTAGAGTTGTTCAGTTCTGCTGTGTATATCGTCATTCAAGTTTCTTTGAGAAGTGGGCCATCATGCAGGAATGAGGTAGCATGCTGGAAGAACCCCTCAGTAAGACCATTCCTCCCTAACACCAGCACTGGTGGACCACAGAGCATCAAATCTAGGGCGCAAATCTGTCCACACTTCAACATCTCTGAAACCAGCTATGTGTCACAATCATCACTACCTTGCCAAATATTTGGCAGTCACCTTTCTTTCAAGGAACATAAATAGTAGGCCTCATGACAATGACTTCTTGGATCTGATGAAATACAGACCCATTCTTTACAATTAAACCTTAGTAAAAACTGCACATCGGTATATATCACAGATATCCGTGACCATATGCATATAACTGCACAGGAGAGCTGTGTCAGGGAATTGTCAGTATGATCTGTGATAGAAAACGCATAGCAAGCAAGAGCAAGCAACACTGAAGAGAAGGAGCAGCACTGGTTTCTGTCATGGCTTCTGGGTCAAGTCTCTAAGAATCCGTGGTTATGGCCAGGAATATGGTGTGAGTGGATATGGGGGGAAGAAAAGAGCAATGATGGGTGCAACCAGCCATATGCAGCTATGCATCATCACCACACAAGCACATGCACCAGGGAGATGCAGGGCCTATCCCTGAAGGCACTCGGGCCCTCTCATCACTTAAATTTATCCAGCAGGCACCAGAGTGGACACTCAGGTATTTCTTTCCCATTTATAGTGAGTATCTTTTAAATGCTGCCTTTGCTGGGGAGGGAGTCATTTGCGCATCTGTCACAAAGGTTAAGCTTCTGATGCCTCTTGGCTCCAGCTTCCCTCTGACTAGTTAATAATTAATCCCATATCCTCGCACCATTTCTATATTATTTAATAGCTTAATCTCATCTAAAGAATGACCAGTTTTTAAAATGAGTAACTTTCATATGCTGAAACCTACATGTTAGGCAATTATTTTATAAATCTCAACTGTACCTTACTTGTCTTCAGTTAGTTGACCACTGGTTGCTTCCAAGTAATCTGGAATAAGTCTTTCCATCTACTTCTCTGGTGTGTAAGTTCAGGCTGAATGCCAGTTACAACAGACATATGGAGTGGAGCCCTGTTTTTTCAAGTGCAGACCTATAAGCCTGGGTGTGCAATGCCGGCTCTGGGGCTTGCCTCATGAGAAGCATTAGAAAAGCACCAGGCAGCCTAGGTGTCCAGGTAACACTTAGCTGAGTGTCTGCAATTCTTTCAGCAGAGCATGCTTTCAACTCTTTTATTCTAGATGTTTATCTCTGGCCACTTTCCCATATGTCAATAATAAATTTTATAATTTCTTATGACTAGGAGTATGTTTTGAGTATAATTATTAAACTAGTTTCATTAAGAACACTGAAAAAAGGAACAGTTTCTCCAGGCACAGTTAATTGCATTTATTATTTTAAAAGCTTGGCTCATCAGATTGTGTCTTCATGTGGTTGAGAAGAGAGAGTGTCACAGAGCATAGGAGGCTCAATTAACCTTCCACAGGCTAAACAAATGACAGCGGTTTTGACTAGATTTTAGTGGGTGTTTTTCTCTCTACAATATCACAGGGCTTCTCTCTAGATTTTCATATATGATTACTTGAACATTCAGCAGATTCTATTTCTAGGTTTATGTCCCCTGAAAATTGTTTTGACATTTCATAAATTCACAAGTAAATGTGGGGCAAGATCATACCTTAATTTTGTGATTCAGAAAATTCTTACACAAGGAAAATAGAATTCTGACCTTATTCAAAGTAGCTAAGAGAGGGCTGAGTTTTTATTAAACTTTACGGATGCAAGTCACTGCCAGGGTTTCATTTCATGTTAATGATTTGATGGTCTTAGTATATTTTCAAATGATCATTTTATTCACGTATTAGAATAATGCAGACATTGACATACAGGGTGTCTTAGTTAGCGTTTCTATTGATGCGATGAAACACCGTGATCAAAGAGCAAACTGTGGAGGAAAGGGTTTATTTGGCTTCCACCTCTCAATTATAGACCATCATTGGAAGAAGTCAGAATAGGAACTCAAGCAAAGCTGGTACCTGGAGGCAGGAACTGGATGCAGAGGCCATAGATGGGGTGCTGCCTACTGGCTTGCTTCCCCTGGCTTGCTTAGCCTGCTTTCTTATAAAACCTAGGACCACTAGTCCAGGGATGCCACCAATCATCATGGGCCCTCCACCTCTGGTTCCTAACTAAGAAAATAGCTCACAGCTGGATCTCATGGAGGCATTTCCTCAGCTGAGGCTCCTTCCTCTCTGATGACAACTGTGTCAAGTTGACACATAAAACCAGCCAGTGTACAGGGCATAATTAACATTAATGATTCCACAAAACCATTCAAATCAACTTCCCCAAATAAATATATTTTAATGATTCCTAAAATGCTCCTGAATATCAGTAAAATCCGACACATCCACGACCACACCAAAAAGCTGTGCCTCTCCAAGTCTCTAAGTCTCCTCACACATCAGTAAAAACTACTAGGCTAGCTGACACAAGAATGTCCTCTTTCACAAAAACTATCCAGTCCATTTTAATTTCAGAAATATTGATAACAAAGAGAAAGCCCAGATAGAGATAATAAATGCAACGTCTTCTGATTTAAGATGTGGAAATTGGGTACCAAAATTGGAGATAACTTGTTTAAGTTGAGGTCCAAAGTCAGATTCTCATGGAGGAATACTGGGAAAAGGGTCAAAATAAACTAGAAAATTCAGACTGCTCACAAGGGGTGTGGTCTATCTAGGCCTCACTCCTCTTCTGTTGCTACAGCCCTGCTTTCAAAGGACAACCCTAGGGAAATTTTCTACTATAGAAAAATGTAGCAGCCCTACCAGGAGGCTGACAATTGGAGATAACAGACCTGAAGGGAATCTGTAAGTGCGAATCATATAAAAATGTGGATTAGTCAACTGGGACACTAGAAACAGTAACAGAGCAAATAGTTGGCCTTTGCCGATGAAGAGAAAACGAGAGAGACAGAGGAGAGGATTTGCTGTGTAAATTATATCACCTTTGATTTCATCTGTTTATATGACTTTCAAATGCTAATTTAAGTGCAGCATACAGATTTTAATCTATATTTATGGCGGTGCTTCTCTTTAAACCATTAACCTGAAAAGGTGAACTGTGAAGGTGACAGATGAAGAACACTCTACCAAGACAGACAAATGTTGGAAGAAACATCTATAAAGAAATAACCTCCCTTCAAATATCAGTACAGGGCATTATTAAATGACTGAACAAAACGTTGTTCTTAAATTGCATTTCAATTAAGACTCAAGAATAACACTTGGAATGCTATTGCAAATATTACTTTAAAGAATAAAAACAAGTCTAAAATTTTTTATAAAAGAATAATCTAGGGGCTGGAGAGATGGCTCAGTGGTTAAGAGCATTGCCTGCTCTTCCAAAGGTCCTGAGTTCTATTCCCAGTCAACCACATGGTGGCTCACAACCATCTATAATGGGGTCTGGTGCCCTCTTCTGGCCTGCAGGCATACACACAGACAGAATGTTGTATACATAATAAATAAATAAATAAATAAATATTTAAAAAAAAGAATAATCTATGATAAATGAACCTTCTCATGTAAGACTATTCAGTACCACTGGCCACATGTGGAACTAAACATTGGAAATACAGCTAATTGGAATTCAGATATACTGTTTGTATAAAACTCATAGATAGTTTGATAGTTTCAAAGACTTAAGAAGAAAAGTAAAACAAAGCAAAATATCTTATTAATAAATCTCCATCTTATTTATACAAATCATTTGTATTGCACTTATATAGCCATATATATTTAAATTCTATAAAATTTGATTTTATATTGCCTTTATATAATAAAACAAATATTAAATGAAATATGTAATACACATCTAAAAATATACATATATTTTATATTTAATTATATTCAATATATATGTTATATAGCTTTGTATTTCATACTAAAATAATTTTATGTATTGAGTAACATAAAAGTTAATTTCATCTTTTCTTTTATTTAGTGTTTTAAACTCAGAACACTTTAGAGCAACTAGACTGTTTCAAATCCTATCTACATGGCTATCAGTGTATTTTTGTTGGACAGCCTTGGTCTAAGGCATTAGCAAATCAGCATTGAGCATAAGTAACCATTATTCTGTGTTAAATACATGACACTTTGAATCCATTTCCTTCCTAGAGTTGGTGATTTTACTTTGTCATAAACATTAACAAACATATTCATATATGTTAAAGTGACTTAACCTATAAAATCATCATCCAATACATGTCCCTAGCATTTTTAGTTTGGTCCGGCCTACATAAGGCACTTGTTGACTCACGAAAGATTTGTCAGAGTAATAGAACACACAGGGAACCAAAACAGGAAGATGGCAAGTTAAAGGCCTGTCTGGGTTACAGAGTGAGACTGTATTTCCAAATAAAAGCTACCAAATGGGCTATGAGATGTGTAGGGGTAAAGTACTTGTCCAGCAAATGAGAGGCCCTAAGTTCAATCTCTGGTACTATGTTTTAAAAAATATGAGAATAATCCCTTTCTATTTTTATATCTATCATCTATCTATCTATCTATCTATCTATCTATCTATCTATCTATCATCTATCTCTTTATACACTTACAAATACAGATATAAAATAGATACAAATTTAGAGATGAAATACATGCAGATACAGTCATACACAAACAGAATGGTTAACATAATGGAAAGAACAAGACTGTGACTATAGAGTCCACAATGATATGAAATGGCACATTGGATTAATGCTAGCCATCAGGGGATGGTGACAGAGGCTTTTCTTTAAAATTCAGTTTATCACTTGAAGCCTCCTAAAGAGAATAGGATGTGTCTATGACTGTAGGCTCTCAGAGAATGTTCAGATCATTGAGTCCAGCCTTGTTTTCACGGCTAAGGGAACTGAGGCTCGTGGCTGAAGGAAATTTCCCAGGGCAGAGTAAGTCTGTTTCATTAGACGAAGACAGCTGAAGTCAACACACACCAGGATGCGGTTTATAAAATGTCAGTGCTGTGCAGAGGCCCGGTAAACAAGACACCATAGTTCCTTTCTCTGGAAATGGCACACATTCCAGGACTTTCCTTGGTTAAACTGTGGCAACTAAATCTTGTTTGAGTTTAGAGTTGCCTGTGAGCAAGGAACAAAGACCTTAAGAGTCAGAAGCAAAGCAAGAGAAAGTGATATTTTGGGGTATGCCTATTGACTTGGCCACCTCGCTAATGTCATTTGAGAACCTGTACGTGATACCTGCCTCAGATTCTTTCTTCTTTCTCAGCGAATATGCTTATGAGATTAAGTAGTCTCAAAGCCCAGAGCTCATATGGCAGGCTGCTTGCTTTGATGGGAATCTGGAAGGACAGGTCAGTGTGTATATACCTGATAGGGCTGGCCCAGTTACGATAACAAGGAAACGGCATGAAACCTCCAGGTCAGTAGGACAGAGAGAAGCAAGAAATAGAAGGGAGGGCTAGCCTGGCACCAACACATACGCTTTGCCGTGATGCTGCTCAGGGGCAGGGCAATGCCAGAGCACGGGATGAGGAGACTCCTGACGTCGGGGACCAGCAGGTGGCAGAAAGCTCCCCAGGGTGGCAAGGGACAGTACACATTTTACTCCTGCGCACTGGAAACCATGGCCTTTACTTGACCTGGACACCTGTCAGCGTCTGCTCTCCGTGTGTACTTCTTTACAACTACCCAGCACTATGGCCACTGTGGTTCCCTGTCCTTCCACTAAGAGAGACAGTCAGACCGCAGACCCCTGTGACCTTCGGCCTCCTATTAGCCCTTCTATTTCAAGTTAGTCCACTTCCCTTGGTCTCACCTTTTTGCTTGCATTCAAGTTCTTCCTACCACAAGGTATCGGCCCCTTCTTTCTCTGGAGGATTCCTCTGGAAAACACTCTACTTGCTAAACCTTCCTGAGAGTTCCTCCTCCTCCGTGCCCACATCTCAAGTATCACACTACCTATATGCCAAGCTCTGCCTTAGCTGTCTTAGGACACACTTAGCTTTATCTAGGTGATTTCATGTATTTCCACACTTCAGTCACCAGCTACATTCCAATGACTTCCACGATTAAACACCTCTCCAGAGTATGAGTTCAACACATTTCACCATCCCGTTCTCCCATCCCCTTGCTGCCCCCCTCCACAGTGAGCTCTTTACTACTGAGCTACCCCCCTCCTCTCTGAGACCTCACAGGAATGCTCCATAGACTTCAAATTCAGTACATCTCCAACCCAATCTTCCCTCTTCCCATGTCTACACAGTCTCTATGCTTGGTAGCAGTCCTAACTCTACCTAGGGGCCTAATTTGAGAAGTTGCCATCTCTCTCATGTTTGCTCCCATGATCTATCATTTCTCCTACAGCAGCCTTCCCCTTTCTGTTACACGGCCAGGCTGGCCTGGGCCATCTGAGGCCCGTACACCACTGTTTACACAATTACCATATGATGCAAATTAATTCAAGCTGCTTGTTCTGCAACTCAAAAGGCTTTCATCACTATTTCTTGCCATTAGAGAAACTCTAAAATTCTTGGCAAAAACACAGGACTCTTTTTCCCTCAGGTGTTTTGTTGTTGTTGTTGTTTTTGATACAGGTTTTCTCTGTGTAACTTTGGTGCCTGTCCTGGAACTAGCTCTTTTAGACCACGCTGGCCTCAAACTCACAGAGATCCGCCTGCCTCTGCCTCCTGAGTGCTGGGATTAAAAGCGTGTGCCACCACTGCCCGGCTTCCCTCAGGTTGCACTGTGTCACAAAGAACTGTCCTCCTGGACATTTCAGACAGCTAGTACTTCCTGGAGTATATACTCTGCCCCCTGAAAAGTTCTCCCTTCCATGCGTTTAGAATCTCCTCAGGAGACATATCTCCAGGGAAGCCTCCATAACCCAACACAAGCCTTCCACTGCATTTTTTCAGGGATCTCCCCGTTCCTGGGCTCCCAGTTAGGGATTAGTTGTCTCAGGCTGGAAATGCCACCACGCTTCATTATTCTCTTGCACGAGTTAGTCCTGTTTGTATCTCCTCATGGCCTCTTGAGAGCAGGAGCCCTCAACTTCATCTTTGGCTCCCTAGCACCAAGCACAGCACCAGTAAGTGCTGGACAAATCTACGACTATAAGCTGTCACTACAGGACACAAGCAAGGGGAAGCCACCCACTCCCAATTTGCAAGCAAAGAAAAGAAATTTAAAAAAACTTACAAAATAACTTCCTCATTGGCCAATAACTGGAAAACTGAAACCAGTTTTGGATTTCTGCCCTGTTTTTAACCACTTCACACCAGCCTAGGTTGAAATGAGGTTGGCTGATGAGGCTTACAGAAATTATCAGATAAGCACTGGCTCCGTTTCTGTTGACCTGTGGCCACAACAGTGCAATGGGCCAAACAATACTTTCAAATGATGAGGGACTCACTTCTATCAATAAAGAAAAGGGGGCACCGCTTATCAAAACTGGCAGTTTGCTTTCTGCCTCAGGATGCCTACCCCGGAAACATCACATAGAAGCCTGGGTTTCTTCTAAATAACAGAGTCCAGTCGCTAAAAAGTTTCCAGCACTGTTAAGCGTGACGTATCTTGGGAACAGAGAAGTAAAGGGAGCAACAGTGAAGATACCAAGCATGAATTCTTAACGTGTATATGAGCAGCATGATTTAGAGATTCCTCCTAATACTCTCACCACCAGAACTAGAGAGCCTTACTGCTCTTCAACTGAGACGCTCAGAAGAATCGGTATTTGTATAGTCAGTATCCCCTCACGAAATGTATATGCTTTGCTACTCCACAGTACTCCATTGCCTTGGCTTTTACTCTTTTAAATTTCATGTCTTTGGGTATAATTATATTCTAAAAGTGACAACTGCAAGGTTCTCAATTTCTAATGCCTTTTTAATAGCAAGCTTCTATTTTGTACTGATACTACCAATGCCTTTGCAATCACCTAGCACATAAACTGAAATTAATTCTGGGTTTACACTGCTTAGCGTAATTATTCTTCCTATAGGTTATCCGATATTTTTAGTTTCTGTGCCTACTTCACATTATGTACTTTCAAGTAAGGATCTGGAGCAAGGACCACAAATAAGGGAGACCATGCCTTTGGCTTTCTGGGTCTGAATGACCACATTCAGTATAAAATTTCCTAGTTCTATCCACTTACCTGAAATTTCATGATTTTATTTTCCCCTTACAGCTCACTAAAATCCAACGTAAGTCCATGTTTTCATTATCCTTCATCAGAAGGACATTTAGGTTGTTTCCATTTCCTAGCTACTGTGACTATAGCAGCAATGAACACGGATGACCCAATCTCCGTGGAGTGGGATGTGCAGTTCTTTAGGATGTGCCAAGGAGTAGTATATCTGGGCGATACAGTAGATATACTTCTGAGTTCTGAGAATTCTTCATGCTGATTTCCAGAGTGCCTGCACCAGTTTGCAATCCACCAACAGGGAATGAGGGTCTTCCTTTTGCCCACATGCTAATTGGTATTTATTGTCAATTGTTTTCTTGATCTTAGCCATTCTGATGGGGCAAGAAGGAATCTCAAGTAGATTACAGTTTATGAGCCTTTCAAATTTGCATGTCCCTAAGAATGTTGTCTATTTTTTGAGATATTTCTTAGACATTTTTCTTTCTTCTTTTGAGAACTATATGCCAATTGGATTACTTTCTTGGCTCTTCACTTTGAGTTCATTATATATACTGGATATTAATCCTTTATCAGATATATAGCTAGAAAACATTCTCTCCCATTCCATGGTCTTGGGACCTAGAGGAGAACCCACAACTGCTACTTTTCTAAGCCAGAGTGATTATCCAATCGCATCGTAAATCATATCCATATATCTACAGATAAGTTCAGCTCTCGCACCTCATCAAGGCTTCTTTCTGCAGTCGATAGAGAGCAATGCAGAAAGCCATAACTGATCAGAACTCTGAGAACAACTTACTGTGGGATGCCCAGCCCCAAATAACACATTTATAACACGACCTCCCACACTTAAGGCTCAGAAAACACCATGGAAGATGAGGTGGAAAGATTTTTTAAAATTATTTATTTTTATGTGCATTGGTGTTTTGCCTACGTGTATGTCTGTGCGAGGAACTGGGGTTACAGAGTCTTGAGCTGCCATGTGGGCACTGGGAATTGAATCCTGGTTCTCAGGAAGAGCAGTCTGTGCCTTTTTAACTACTGAGTCATCTCTCCAGCCTGAGGTGGAAAGATTTTAAGAAGCAGAGGGCCAGGATGTCTGGTGCAAGATTAGGTCTTTTATATGTTTATCACAGGGAAATCATATCCATGAACTCTCAACAATATTACTGAAGTCTAAACAAACCCCAGACAATGACAACATCAGATGACAAGCCAATGTGGACAGGGAAAGTCTCACAAGGCCCCACCCCTAGATGGAAAATTACGGGTAACTAATGACTAGCGAGAGAGGAAAACTTAATTAAGTCTTCTCCACTCCCCTGATTGGTTATCCAATAGCAAGTGGCCAACCATAAAACATATACATACAAGTAACACCAAACATATTCAGTAGTTGTGTTTTTATATATGTAGGCATGTATCAGTAATTTTAAAAACTCAGAGGGTGCCAAGGTGTGGGAGGTGGACCTGGGGAAGCTGGAGTAGAAGTCAAGCAGGGGGAAATAGGATCAAAATACATTGTATAAATTTCTCTAGGAATACAAATTTTATATTAAAGAAAGTCAACCTAGAAGCTAAAAGACAGAGCAGAGCAGGATTTCTCATGTCATGATATTCAGGAGGCAGACAGAGTGAGGGAACAGAAAAGAGGCAAGACCTGATAAGACATAATCTTGAAAGGTATGCCCCTATTGGACCACTTCTTCCAATTAAATCCCATCTTCCACTACTGACATTATTATGAATCCATTAACGAACAAATCCATAGATTAGGTTAGAGCTCTCAGGATCCCATCAGTTCTCCAAACCCCATCTTTGAACACTACATTGGTGGCTAAGCCTTTGACACCATATTGATGGCCAAGCCTTTAGCACATGAACCTTGGGAAGATATTTTTGTACAGGCTCCAATCCTGCTCAAACTAAGACTTAAAGCCTGTATGTTCTCTGCAGTCTTCCTTGGCACTATATATGATGGCAGAATAAAACATAATTGGAAACCAAGACAAAGGAAAAGATTTCACTTCTATCAGTCCTGGAGTCTGAGGCTCTATGAGGCGTCTGGATGGGTGTGGGGGGTAATAAGACTCATAAACTATAATCTACTCCACTCCTTTGACCACACATCTCTTGTAGCTGATCACAGTGAGACACTAGTGACCATTGGCTAGCTCTATTGTTGCCACCTAGCTTTAGGCCTCCAGCTGTCAAATCACCCAGTAAAGAGGAAGCCTGCGTCCTGATCCGGGTGACCCATCAGTGCCCCATCTTCTCCTGCAGGTTCCTCTAACTCTAGAGCTCGTGCTCAACTCTGATTTACTCTGCTAGGTCTTGTCACAGTTGTCACCCTCCCTGTGGTAGTTTGGATGTAATTGTCCCCCCCCCATAATTTTATAGAGAGTGACACTACTAGGAGGTGTGACTCTGTTGGAATGGGTATGTCCTTACTTGAGGAAGTGTGTCACTGTGGGGCAGGCTTTCCTATGCTCAGGATACCACCCAATGTCACAGTTTCCTTCTTGTTGCCTGCAAGATGTAGAACTCTCAATTACTCTTCCAGGACCATGTCTGCCTGCATGCTGCCATACTCCCTACCACCATGATAATGGACAGAACCTCTGGAACTGTAAGCAAGTCCCCTCAATTAAATATTTTACTTATCAGAGTTGCCTTGGTCATGGTGTATCTTCACAGCAATAGAAACCCTAAGACACGCCCCTTCCACTGATAAAACTGTTTCTACCTGGAAAAAATGTACCTGTGTTATTGGATGCATTGAAAATAGTCATGTTGAAGATTTTCTACTGGGGAACAAGATTTAATGTAATTTTCATATGTTCAGATACAGAAATAAGGATGCTCAGACACAGCAGTTAGAGACGTACTTAGGTTGACCAGATGGTGAAAAGGGTATAAAATCACAAGCAACTACCACCTGGTATCTTTAGCTTCATTGGCTGAACACGGATCAGCTATCTAATCTCAGTCTTCCCTACTTACTGCAAGTAGCAGAACTCTAGTTTAACTGCTATGCTTTCTCAAGATTCGTTTTTAATAACATTGCAACCATTTTCCTAAGTGATAAGAAATGCTATTTTATAATAATAATAATATTAATATTAATATAATATTAATATTATTTTATATAGCATTTCTTGCAATCAAAACTCATGTACTGGGCTAAGACCAATCACATGTTTGAGAGACTAAGAATCATAAACTTATTTTGACCCATAATATTCTCTTCAAAGATGTTATAAAAATAAAAACTGAAATCTAAAAAGAAAACAAAAGCAGTTGGGGGTGGGCAGTGACATAGTTGGCAGGTAAAAGTACTTGTGATACAAAGCTGGCAACCTGAATTTAAGCCCAGGAACCTATGCAAATGTGGAAGGAAGAAGACAATCACATCCACAAAGTTGCTCTCTGACCTTCACATGTGGGACACGGCATGCTAAGCGCTAAGCGTGCTCATAAATCATGCACAGGCAAATATACAAAACAATAAACAGTGTGTGCGTTTGTGTGTGTGCACGCGCGCGTGTGTGTGTTGGAGCGTGGATTTAATAATCACGTCCTACTTTACTCCCTAACTTCAGAGCTCTAGAGGTGTCAGATTTAAACCAGAGAACCATGGGAGCCAGTTCGAGAGACAGTGCTGAAATAAACGGTGATGTTTTCAGAAAGTTATCGTTTATAGGACCACAATGGTCAACAAATATTCTGAGTGCCTTCCTTCCTTCATCACCACTTTCAAACAAGCTGGTGAGATGTCTTCTCCAGGTTCACATAATTTTCAGTTACCAGATCTTAGGCATCAAAGGCTGCCCCCCAGGTTGATGGACAATCCCTTTCTTAAATGATTTGCAATGCTGCCTAAAAAGGGGAAAATATCATCTCCTTTCTAAACATTAATTTCTCTCCAAAAGGGGCAGGTAATACCATTGGCCAACATTTGGGCATGGGGCATTAAAGGCCCCTAAAAAGAAATTGGGGAGCTTTGGGACTCTCCAAGTCAAAAGATAGTGGAGAGGTTAACGAGAGCTGCTTGAGAGAAGAATGGCCTAACAGGATATACTTTCAGAGGAAACAGGAGCAGCATTAACCTCAGGGCAGGAAAGGCGGAGTCAGCAGCGCAACACCCAAAGAAACCCGCGCGCCAGGGATTACAAGAACGTGGCATGCTCAGTGACTCTTCCTAGCCCGCAGGTGCCAACCACAGGCCTTCTGGTACCAGTCATTAAAAAAAAAAAAAAAAAAAAAAAAAAAAAGTACCCATCGGCTCTTGGCCACCCCTGCCAAAAATCAGCAATGGAGGAGCAGCAAAAACAAACGTCAGATACCGCTGCAGGTGAACTAGGCAACAAGTCAACCCTAGACATTAGTCCCTGTCCAGAGGGGACCTGGACGGGGCGGGGGTAGGCCCTCACGCCTGGGAAAGGGAGGCCCGGGACTTGTGGGTATGCGGCTTGGGTGTGGGAGCAGGTGCTCTCGGGGCTTCCCTCCCGCTTCCCGGGAACTGACGCACGCTCCTAGAGCGCGCGCATCTTCCACGGATCCAGGCCTGAGGGAGGACCCACGGGAGGGAAGGGGAATGATGCTCCTCCCGCACCCGAATCCGGGGCGGACGAGGTGACCCGCCTGTTACCCGCCGCCCGCAAAGGGCAGCGGAGGCAGCCTTGGCTTGGCATTCCCAATCGCCCTGGCTGCCGGGCGTCTCCCGCTGCAGCATGCAGCCCGCCCGGCTCGCCCCCGTCCCGGTCCCGGAGGGCAGGTACCTCGGAGCCCCGGCCCCTAAGAGCCTCCCGGCGGAGATCCGAGCGTCCCTCCAGCTCCCTGCGCCGACGTCAGCGTCAGCTCTGGCGAGGGAAGGGGCGGGGAGCGCAGGAAGCGGTCCTTCCTGCAGCGGCCGCCGCCAGCCGGAATAGCAGCGCCGAGCCCGCGCACGCCGCAGCGCAGCACCGCGGCCCGAACGGGCACCCCCACCCCGCTACCGCACCGCGCCAGCACCCGCAGCCTCCCACCCACGGGAACAGCGACGGGCGACAGCTCTTGCCACGACCCCCGGGATCCGGGTGGGGAGAGGGTGGTGGTCTCACCTTGTTTTGGGGCGAATCAGGGATGAGAGGAGCCAGAGTCCCTCTCTCTACTCCTTAGGGTCTTGCGTGACCCTCATCTCTAAGGGTTTCCCGTTTGAACTTGCTGTCGGAGATAACCCCGCCCCTGCTGTCTGGCAGGTGTTCCACGTGTCTGTAGCATTCGCGTCACAATGACCTGTCTACAGGTGGCCAAGGCAGAGACCGCCCTACAGTTCCCTCCTTGTACTGTTAGGAGTACATGCTACTTCCTTTAGAGTTTGGCGTCTTGAACAGATGGGATTTCATGAGGTCAATGCCAGAACTGTAGAGGTTTGCTTCTGGAACTCAAATTTGTGCTTAAAGGCAAAAGACTGTGGTAAGGGAAAACAGCTGGCTATGTGTATTCACACCTGTTTTTCACATCCATATGTCACACCTGTGTCACTGACTCGTTTTTGACACAGCATTTCATCCCTTCTTACCCTTTGTCACAAGAACCAAATCACAGTTTCTGGAGTACCTTGTCTATCACAGGAAAGGGGTGTGAAATAGCGCTTCCTAACACTTATTGATATAGTTGCTGGGGTTCATCCCTCCTTTTATGTCTATAGGTGAGTTTGTTGAGTAGTCATTGCTAAAAAACAGTTCAGCGGGTGGAAAGAGAAATTACTGGAAAATGATATTAACAAGTCAGAAATTCACAGCTAACATAAAGCTGGATGCCACGTCAATATAGCCTTTTACACTGCGTCTTTCTCCGTGGTCAGCGTTGTAGGTAAAATTATTATCCCTGTTTTGAGGGCGAAGATACTGCTCGAGCGCCATAAGGAAGACTGGTGGAAGCAAGGACGTGGCTCAGTGGTAAAGAGCCAGGGTTGAACCTACGGTTGTCTGAACCAAGAGACCTTACCTAATCTCAGGAGAGAGTGGGTTTTAAAAGGCATGATTAGCCGGGCGGTGGTGGCGCACGCCTTTAATCCCAGCACTCGGGAGGCAGAGGCAGGCGGATCTCTGAGTTCGAGGCCAGCCTGTCTACAAGAGCTAGTTCCAGGACAGGCTCTAGAAACTACAGGGAAACCCTGTCTCGAAAAACCAAAAAAAAAAAAAAAAAAAAAAAAAAAAAAAGGCATGATTAGGGCTGGGTATGAAGCTCACTGGTATAGCATTTACCTAGCATGCAATGCCCTGGTTTGATCCCTAGGAAATCAAAATAAATAAAAATGTAAGATGATAGTTTTTGAATGGAATGCAAAGCTATGTTCTTCAACACCAGAGGTACCCAATAAATGACTGACTGAAGCACCAAGAATGAATACAGTACCCCAAAGTTCCCCTTAACTCGATTCTTTCTACCTACCATAGCAATTTGTTAGTCACATGAAAACAGAAGAATCCCATTGAACAAATGTAGTACATTTACACAATGGAGCACTACTCAGTGGTAAAAAAAAACAATGACACCTTGAAATTTGCATGCAAATGGATGGAACTAGAAAAAACATCCAGAGTGAGGTAACCCAGACCCAGGAAGACGAGCATGGTTTGTACTCACTCAAAGTGGATACTACCTGTGAAGCAAAGCTAAGGAACCTATAGTCCATGATCCCAGAGAAGCTAAGTAACAAGGAGAACCCTAAGAGAAACATATATAGATTCCCCTGTGATGTGGGATTCTCCTCTGTATACTGTAAATATGTTTTACAACCATTGGTTAATAAAACAATTTGCTTTGGCCTATAGCAGGGCAGAATATAGTCAGGCTGGAAGAGATATAGCAAGAGAGTAGGTGGAGTCAGGGATATTCCATGTAGCTACTGAAGGAGACAGACATGGCAGAACTTTGCCAGTAAATCACGAGCCTTGTGGTAAAATATAAAAAAAAATAGAAATGGGTTAATTTAAGATGTAGGAGTTAGTAATAGGCCAAGCAGTGTTTTAATTAATACTTTCTGTGTAATTTTGGGGTCTGGGCGACCAGGAACACACAAGCAGTCTCCGCCTACACCCCTGGGAAGGGGAAATAGACAAGAGCTCCTGAGAAAATTGGGAGCATGGGGGTGGAAAGAGAAAGAAGGGTAGAAGGGGAAGAGAAGGGGAGAAGGGAGGAGGAGAACATGAGGGAACAGGATAGTTAAGATGGGGGAAGGACAGAGGCAGTGAGCAAGAAAAGAGGTATCTTGATTGAGGGAGCCATTATGGGGCTAGCAAGAAATATGGCACTAGAGAAATTCCCAGGAATCCACAAAGATGACCCCACCTAAGACGCTAAGCAAGAGTGGAGAGGGTGCCCGATTCGGCTTTGCCCTATAGTCAGATTGATGACTATCTTAAATGTTGCCATAGAAACTTCATCTGATGGACCTGATGGAAGCAGAGAGCCACAGCAAAGCACTGGGCTGAGCTCCCAAAGTCCAGTTGAGGAGTGGGAGGAATGAGAATACGAGCAAAGAGGTCAAGACCATAGCGGGGACACCCATTGAAACAGTTTACCTGAGCTAATGGGAGCACACCAACTCTGACCTGACAGGGAAGGAACCAGCATAGGACCAAACTAGTCCCTCAGAATGTGGGTGACAGCTGTATCGCTGGGACACTGGCAGTGGGACCAGAATTTATCCCTATTGCTTGTATTGGCTTTTGGAACCCATTCTTTTTGGAGGGATACCTTGCTCAGCCTAAATATAGCAGGGAGGGCTTTGGTCTTTCCTCAAAGTCATGTGCTTCACCCTCTCTGAGATGGGGGCGGTGTGGTGGGAGGGGAAGGTGGAAGTAATGGGAGGAGAGGAGGGGTGGGAACAGGGATTTGTATGTAAAATGGAAAAGATAGTTAAAAAAAATAAAAAGGGAAAAATGTTTACAAATTCTTAACAGTCCCAACATTGTTCCAGAGTCCAGAAACTCTTCTGAGACTAGGGGAAATCTTTTAACCCCGAGCTCCTGAAACATTAAAACAAAACAAAACAAAAAGGCCACCTACTTAATACACCAAAGCAAAGAATAACATCCATATTCTGAAAGGAAAGAATGGGGATATAGTAAGGAAAGACTGTACCAAAGCAAGACCAACACACTCAACAGGCCCAGGTTAGGCATCTGGGCTTTGTGGCGGCATCGTCTGGAATTCACACGCTTAGGAAGCCCTGCCTCTTCTGGTCGGCTACCTGAAGCACATGTAGCTCCTCCCTTGACCCAGCTCAACTCTTCATTTCACTTTTCTGGGTGGATGCTCCTCTTCCCCCAAGTCCTGGCATCTCAGCCAGCCTGCCGTTTCCATTGCAACTCAGATTTTTTCCTCAGAGTCACACAATGGCCTCTCAAGGGCCCCTTGCAAGAATCTAATGATCCACCTACTGCATAGTCTCAATGACTCTCTGGAACCTTGCTATAAGCTTCCATGACCTCATAACTCTTATATTATTCATACTTGTAAAAGCAGGAACATGTGGATGATGTTTCTAAGGTTTACTGTCAGCTCAGGATACGGCTTGTTCTTAGTTTTGTTTTTTTTTTTGTTTTTTTTTTTTTATCACAGATGTTAGAAGTCTTTGTGTGCTCTGTGGCTGAATCTGGTGCTACTTCTCTAGGTTTTTGAACAGGAAACCTGCTCAGTGCTACTCTCAATTCTTCTCTCTTCTTTCAAACAAATTTACAGTTTAGAGGTTGGAACTTCCTGTGTGTTGGGTCCTGCTCTCAGGCTATCCTCCTTACTATTTTTCCAGTGAAGGCACTAATCTCTTTAAGTTAACTGTGCCTTCTTTGGCTACATCTTCAAACTCTGTTATACATCTTTCCTGGCCAAATTGCCATAATTCTAATTTCCCTGCTCTTTTCCTGTAGAGCTGAGAGTGCTCCACGTGAACCACCTCACAGTCTGGGTATTATGTTGTCTTGAAGTTTCCTCTGTCAAACAACTTAGTCCAGGACTTTCGATTTCAGCCTCACTCACTGTTTCAGGACACAGAAGTTAGTCATCATCTTTGCGACATTAGAGCATGAGTGGCCTCTACCTCAGTTCCCGATACAGTCCTTTTCCGTTTTGAAAGCTCTCACACTGGGCTCCCCGTGTCCACCTTTCCCGCAGCATACTTGTCTCCTAAATTTGGCCAGAATGACCCATTAGCCTCCCTTCACAGATCTCGGGCTTCTCTAGTCTGCAACTCCAAACCCTTCCACATCCCCACATCCCTCTGCAAACAGAATCTTATAACTACTGAGGCCAGGTCTGTGACAGCAGGGACCCTACTGCTCAGATCCATGACAGCAATGGTCCCACTTCCTAGCACCAATTTTCTGCGTTAGTTACTTTTCTTATTATATGAGGGGACACACAGTGGCAGCAATTATGAATTGGTTGATCATATTGGGTCCATAGTCAGCTTTCCAAATGGAACAGGACTCTATTGGAAACTGAAATAGAGGTCACTTGTACTATAATTTGGCAAAAAGTATGATTACCTTCTGTGTCCTTAAATTCTTTCACAGAGAGAGATGAAAGTTTGTTCTTAGCTTCATGTATTCCTTTTCCCCCAGCTGGGACTTCAGGCAATGACATGGAAAATAGAACCCACATTCAGGGTGGATCTTCCTTCCTCAGTTAAATATCTTTGGAAATACCCTCATAGGTACACCCATCCGCACATCTCTTGGAAATTCCGGATCAGTTAAGTTGACAATGAGGACTAATCCTCACAAGAGCCTAGCCTTCATGTGCTTGCTGTGGCAACAGTGTTACCCTCCACTAGCTTGCCACCCTTAGCCAAATGATACTATGTAAAGGTAAATCCATCTGGAGATGTGAAGAAGTCAGAAACCTCCCGCACTGTTAGTGGGAAGGAAAAATGTTACAACCATTAGATAAAATAATCAGGCAATTCTCAAGATCTGTCACATGACCCAGCAGTTCCACACCTAGATCTGTCCTATAGAAATATAGAAATACTTACACACGAGTGTCTGTAACTTCAAAAAACTTCAAAATAGTAGACCCAAATAATCCACCTGTCTGTGAACAAAAGAATAAACAATGTGTACTATATATACACAGTAAAAATTTGTTAGGTCTCAAAGTATCAATGTGTTGATACACACTGCAACTTAGAAGAAATATGGAAGCCTTCTGAGGGGAAGAAGTCAGTCAGAATTGGCTGCAAATGATACTATTTAGTCCATTTTACAGTCTAGAATAGGGAACACTTCTACAGAGACAAAAGTTTATCCGTGATCATTTAGGGTGGATAAGGAGGGAAAGCCAAAGCACATGGGTTTTTATTTTTCTTGTTTTGATTGACAACAAATTTCTAACAGTGACATTATTTCACATATTTATAATCTTGTAAATATACCAAACACTGGTATTTGTGAATTATATGTCAATAAAGCTGTATAAAATTTTTTTTCTTTTTTCTTTTTTTGGTTTTTCGAGACAGGGTTTCTCTGCAGCTTTTTTGGAGCCTGTCCTGGAACTAGCTCTTGTAGACCAGGCTGGGCTCTAACTCACAGAGATCCGCCTGCCTCTGCCTCCCGAGTGCTGGGATTAAAGGCATGCGCCACCACCGCCCGGCTAAAGCTGTATAAAATTATAAAAAAGATGGTGTTTGTAGTTTTTGTTTGCTGTTTTTGTTGTTGTTGTTTTGGTTAGAGACAGAGTTTCTCTGTGTAGCTTTAGAACCTGTCCTGTAACTCATTCTGTAGATCAGGCTGGCCTCAAACTCACAGAGATCCTCCTCTGCCTCCTGAATGCTGGGATTAAAGGCATGTGCCACCACCGCCTGACTGTGTTTGTAGTTCTACACACATACACACACACACACACACACACACACACACACACACACACACAAAGAGTTGTACCTACACACACAGCACAACCAATACCTTTTCCAGAAAGAAGTATAAGCTAAGAACAGCCATACCATCTCACTGCATAATCAGCCCCATCTGTTGAAGGAATGAACAGTCCTGTGATGTTTGACTGAGAATACACCTCACAGATGCATATATTTGCATGCATAGTCTCCAGTTGATGAACTGTTTGGGGAGGATCAGGAGGTGTGGCCTTGTTGGAGGAGGTGTGTCACTAGGGGCGGGCCTTAGGGTTTACATTTGAAATTGTAGGCAAACCCCCAATTAAATGCATTAAATATTTCACATTATAAGAGTAGCTTTGATCATAGACTCTTCACAGCAATAAAACAGTAAGAAAAGTCCTGTTAAATATGTACATATTCAAGTAATGACACATTTATGGTATTAGGCTTAGTAGCAAGAGATGCTTTTGTGTGTGGAGGTGAACCAGGTAGCCATGCTCCCTCTCTGATCCTCACATAGGAAAACAAACAAAAGAATCCTGTACCAAGGCTCCAAAGTTCTACTTTAATTCTTCTAGAAACACTAACATAGGAGATGTTTTGGGTAAGTGGTTTGCTCATAAGAATAGTTTGTATATTGGTTGGAGATAGGCCAGATGGTTAAGTAGTTTCCATTATGCATGAGTGGTGTGGGAAGTCCTTCTGTATATGTGTTGCTTTTATTGGTTAATGAATAAGGAAACTGCTTTGGCCTGCAGCAGGACAAAAGAGAGCTAGGCGGGGAAAACTATACTGAATGCTGGGAGAAAGAAGGTGAAGTCAAGGAGAAACCAAATAGCCGCCAAAGGAGACAGACACTGGATACCAGACAGAACCTTGCTGGTAGATCACAACCACGTGCCCATACACAGATTAATAGAAATGGGTTAATTTCAGATATAAGAGCTAGTTAGAAATATGATTAAGCTATTGGCCAAATAGTATTGCAAATAAATAGTTTCTGAATGATTATTTTGGGTATGGGCAGTCGAGGATCTAGCCTAATTAGTGACTTCCAGAGCAATGAGACATCATTTCTCAAAAAAACATGTAGACAGTGATCAATGACACCAGAAATTGTTCTCTGGCCTCTACATGAATGGGCATTCACAAGTACGTGCCCTTCCCTCCCCAATACACAACTAACTTATAAAGAAACTCAGCTTTTTAGGAGGGAACGTTCATGATATCTGTTTTTCCTTTTAGTCAACTTTTTGTCAATTTCATACATATACATATATATTTATATATAACATTCTAATTACTACTCCCCTCACTTCTTATTTCCTTCACATCCCCACCACCTCCCCGATAAGTCCCTCTCTCACATTCATGTCTCAACTTCAGCATAGTTGGACAATAACAGAGTCACCTCTCACATAGCAACACAGATAGCATCTGTATTACTAATTCACATACAATACAATCAGTTTTAAGGAATTATTGCTATATATCTTTAATATTTTAAATTTTTCTTACTCTCAGCCATTTTAAAAATTTATTTTCTTGTGGAAAGTGAACAGTAATATCTGCCCCAGCAGATAGATATTTGTAGTCCATATGTCTAAGACCCAAAACTAATAACTAAAATCACTAGATTGACTAAAGTTAAGCAAACTATAAGAATGAAGGTTGGAAAATGATATTTAAAAAATATCATTAAAATCTTTTCCTGATTCTTACTGGCATGACAAATTGAAATAAAGGTTAACGCTTACTAGAAAAATCATTCAGGTCCATCTCCAACTATATTATACTTTTAAAGGAGCTGTATACACTCAAGAGTGTGATTGCATATTAATCAATTTTGGTTTAATTTCTGTGGTAATTTGATCTGTGCATGCAGAAGAACAATGCACTTGTTAGACTCTCCACAGTGCTGCTGAGATCTCTAAGCAAATTGGTGTGTGCATATAAAAATAGAACACATGTTTAATTAACATTAACTTTCATTAATTAAAATTAACTTCCTTTCATTTCAAAATCAAGACTACAATGGAGAGAAAAGGCTTATTTACATGGAGAGAAAGGTAATTATTTTCATTGTTGCAACCACTTAGATTTCTGCACAAGTAATGTGGCTCTGCCTTTCCACCCTGTTTACCATTTGTTAGAATTTCTGCAAGGAATTTGCTGGAGGTGTCATCTAAATAGGACCTTGTAAGAAAGGAGGCTTGTTGGTTCCCAGATGCTCAGCCCCAACATAACCACACAGAAACTACATTATTTAAATCACTTCTTGGCCCATTAACTCTAGCTTCTTATTGTCTAACTCTTACATATTAATTTAACCCATCTCCATTAATTTGTGTATCTCCACATGGCAGTGGCTTACTATCAAAGTTTACACATGTCTGTCTCTGGCAGCGGCTACATGGCTTCTCCTTGCCTCTGCCTCCTTTCTCCCAGCATTCAGTTTAGTTTTCCTTACCTACCTAAGTTCTGCCCTATCAATAGGCCAAGGCAGTTTCTTTATTCACAAATGGTATTCACAACATACAGAGGGGAATCCCACATAAGGACCTCATCTCCACTGCAGGTGGAGACTTTTGTCTGTCATGTATGATGGGGCAGTGATGGCACATCTTTCTGCTTCTCACTAGGAATTATACCAAGCTGAGCAGAGTGAGTCCAGAGTTCACAGTTGTATCTTGGCTTGGTAGACAGAAGGCTAATAAACCCTCAAGAGATCACATTTTCTATTGAAAGCAAACCAAAATCAAAACATCACTTATTAGAAAGACTAGGATATAACTTCCAAGGTTTTTTAGGATCTCCTTTACTTTATGCAAGATGGGTTTACAAGAACCACTTAGAACTCTGGCACTGATTATACTTGGAGGCCAGCTAAAGTATGGTTTGAATATTTGATTTAATCAGGAACTTGAAGCTGCTCTGGAACTGTGGTCCCTATTTCCCAGTTCTTTTAATCTAAGATGATGTCTCATCTACTTTTAACTCAGCTACAAACTTGCTTTGGGAGAGATTGTTATTTCCCCAGTATTTATGCTCTCCTTTATCTGCATTAGTAAGGTTTCAGCTAAAAACACTATCTGATGTAGGTGTGTCTTCTAGCTATCTGTTGATTTCATTGGTTAATAAAGAAACTGCCTGGCTCATTTGATTGGCCAGCCCTTAGGTGGGCGGAGTAAACAAACAGAATGCTGAGAAGGGAACTTAATAAATCGCCTTGCCTTGTCTTTCTGGGGCAGACCACCGTGCCTCTCCTCAGGGAGACAGATGCCTTGAAGCAAGCCACCAGGTCAGATGTGCTGAATCTTTCCCAGTAAGACACCACTCATGGTGTTACAAAGATGATTAGATATGGGTTAGTCAAGATGTGAGTAAGAGGCTGAAATTAATGGGCCAGGCAGTGTTTAAATGAATACAGTTTGTGTGTTATTATTTCGAGTGTAAAGCTAGCCAGGCGGCTGGGAGCCAGGCAGGATGAAAAGCAGGCCTGCTCACAGCTCCACACTACAACTATCAGTTTTAGATTTCCTTCAACAAGGTCTGTCCATGTGATCTCATCTAGCTTGAAGAATATGATTAGAAAAAACACTTGCATACATGCACGCGCGCGCACACACACACACACACACACACACACACACACACACACACTAAACAAAACCCAAACAGGCCTTGGCCCTGCCCCCACCTGGAGACGTGAGCATCTGGGTCCCCAACTGGAGGGCTCTACTCTCTAGGCCTTAGTCCCCAGAGACACATCCTGTGCCCTACCCCCACCCAGCAAAGTCCCAGAGACCTGGGAGCAGCTTCTCCACACCCCTAACCATCACCCATGGCATCTGTGACTACCAGAACTTTGGCCCCACTTACACCTGGAGGAGCCTCAGAGCCATATCAGCATCCACCAGAGGGACAAACCTGGAGGAAGAGTGACCTCCTAAGCTACAGGCCTCACCTGTGTCAAATGGAGGAAGAGATGGGCAGACAGCAGTGTAAGAACACATTCAACAATAAAGAGCAATATAGTACTGCCAGAAATTAGTGGTTCTACATCAGCAAGACATGAACATCCCAATTCAGATGAAACAGAAGAAAATGACTTTTAAAATAACTTTATGGAACTGATAGAGGCCTTTAAAGATGAAATGAAAAATAAAGAAGTGGAGGAAAAGAGAATCAAAAAATTGGAAGAAATCAACAAATCCCTTAAAAAAACAAAGAAAGCAAAGAAAAACAATTAAACAGGAAAGTGCAAGAATAAAAATAATTAAACAGTAAAGTTCAAGAAAAAATAATTAAACAGTAAAGTTCAAGACTTGAAAACTGAAATACAGGTAATAAAGAAAAACACAAACCAAGGGAATTCTGGAAATGAAAAATCTGGGCAAATGATAAGGACCTACAGATATACGCATAACCAACAGAATATAAGAGATGGAAGAGAGAATCTCGGGTATTGAAAGTATGACAGAGGAAATAGATTCATTGGTCAAAGAAAATGTTAAATCCAACAAACTCTTAAGACAAAATACCTGGGAAATCATAATAAAAAGACCAAACTTAAGAATAGTAGGGCTAGAAGAAGGAGAAAAACTCCAGCTCTAAGGCACAGAAAATTGATTTAACAGAGTCATAGAAGAAAGCTTTCCCAACCTAAAGAAGGATATGCCTATGAAAGTATGAGAAGCTTACAGAACACCAAGTAGACTGGACAAAAAAAAAGTCCCCTTGCTACATAATAATCAAAACACTAAACATACAGAATAAAGAAAAATTATTAAGAGTTTCAAAAGAAAAAGCTAAGTAACATAAAGGCAGACCTATTATAATTACGCCTGACTTCTCAATGAAAACTCTGAAAGCCAGAAGGTCCTGGACAGACGTGCTGCAGACACTAAGAGACTACGGATGCCAGCCCATTCTACTAAACCCAGTAGAATTTTCAATCACCATAGATGAAGAAAGTAAGGTATCCCATGACAAAACCAGATTTAAACAATACCTTTCCACAAATATAGTCCTACAGAAAGTATTAGAAGCTAATTATAGCCACAAAAACAGAAGCAATAGATAATCCCACACCAGTAAAACTGAAAGAAGGAAAATACACACACAATACCACCACCACAAAATATTTATTTATTTATTATTTATGCAAACCCCAAAATAACAGATACAAACAATCACTGGTCATTGATATCTTTTAATATCAAAGATATCAATTAACCTATAAAAAGACACAGGTTAACAGAATGGGTATGAAAGCAGGAGCCATCCTTCTGCTGCATACAAGAAACATTCTTTAACTTTAAAGATAGACATTACCTCAGAGTAAAGGGTGGGAAAAAATTTTCCAATCAAATGGACCAAAGAAACAAGCTGCTGTAGCTATCTTAATATTTAGTAAAATAAACTTCAAACTAAAATTAATTAAAAAAGATGAAGAAGGACATTTCATATCTGTCAAAGGAAAATACATTAAGATGAAGTCTCAATTCTGAACATTTATGCCCTCCACAAAAGGGCACCCACATTTATAAAAGAAACATTACTGAAGTTTAAATCACACATCAACCCCCCATGCTAATAGTGGGGGACTTCAACACCCAATCTCACCAATGAACAGGTCTGCCTAACAAAAATTTAACAGAAAAGTAAAGGAACCAATAAAAGTTAAGACTCAAATGGGTTTAACAGACATCTGTAGAACATTCCATCCAAAACCAAAAAAAAAAAGTACACCTCAGTACCTCATGGAATCTTCACAAAAACTGATCACCTACTTGGTAATAATGTAAGCTTAAACAAATATCAAAAAATGGAATAACCCCCTTTATTTTATCGAATCACCATTGCTTAAAGTTGAAATTCAACAACAACACTAACTGCAGAAAGTCCACAAACTCATGAAAATTGAACAATGCTCAACTGAATCACTCTTGGGTCAAGAAAGAAATTAAAGACTTCCTAGAACTAAATAAAAATGAATACACAACATACCTAAATTTATGGAGCACTTTGAAAGCACTGCTAAAAGGAAAACACATAGCACTAAGTGCCTTCATAAAGAGCCTGGAGAAATCTCACACTAGTGTCTAACAGCACACCTGGAAGCTCTAGAATAAAAAGATGCAAATTCACCCAGGAGGAGGAGAAGATGATAGGAAATAATCAAAATGAGGGCTGAAGTCAATAAAATATAAACAAAAAAGTAATACAAAGAATCAATGAGATAATGAGAGTTGGTTCTTTGAGAATAACAAGATAGACAAACCTTTATCCAAACTAACCAAAAGGCAGAGAGGTAATATCCAAATTAACAAAATCAGAAAGAAAAAGGGAGATATAACAACAGACACAGAGGAAATCCAGAGAATCATCAGGATACTTCAAGAAACCTGTAAATTGTAAAATTTAAAGAAATGGACAATTTTCTGAATAGGTACCACATACCAAAATTAAATCAAGAACAGATAAGCATTTTAAATAGACCTTTAACCCCCAAGGAAATAGAAGTAGTCAACAAAAGTCTCCCAAACAAAAAATGCCCAGGGTCAAAGGGTTTCATTGCAGAGTTCAATGAGGATTTCAAAGAAAGGCTAATATCAATACTCCTCAAACTGAAACAAAAGGAGCATAATAAAAACAACAGGAACATCACCAAACTCTTTTCATGAGGCAACAGTTACCCTGGGACCCAAAGCACACAAAGACTCAATCAAAAAAGAATTACAGACAATCTCACTCATGAATATTGATGCAAAAATACTAAATAAAATACTGGCAAACCAAATCCAAGAACACACCAGAAAAATCATCCACCATAATAAAGTAGGCTTCATTTCAGAGATGCAGGGATGGTTCAACATATGAAAATCCGTCAATGTAATCCACCATATAAGCAAACTGAAAGAAGAAAACACACATGATCATCTTATTAGATGCAGATAAAGCCTTTGACAAAAGCCAAGATCCCTTCATGATAAAGGTCTTGGAGAGATCATGTATAAAAGGAGCATGCCTAAACAAAATAAATGCAATATACAGCAAGACAGCAGCTGACATCAAACTAAATGGAGAGAAACTGAAAGCAATTTCACTAAAATCAAGATAAAGAAAAGGCTGTCCACTCTCCCCATACCTATTCAATATAGTTCTTGAAGTTCTAGCTAGAGCAGTAAGACAGCAAAAGGAGATAAAGGGGATACAAATTAGATAGGAAGAAGTCAGACTATCACTATTTGAAAATGATATGATAGTTTATATAAGTGACTTGAAAAATTTCACCAAGGAACTCCTATAGCTGATAAACCCCTTCATTAATGCTGCAGGATACAAGGTTCACTAAAAAAAAAAATCAGTATCCCTCCTATATACAAATGGTAAACAGGCTGAGAAAGAAATCAGAGAAGCATCACCCTTCACAATAGCCTCAAACAGCATAAGCTATCTTGGGGTAACTCTAACCAAACAAATGTTTAAAGAAAGAAATTGAAGAAGATATGAGAAAATGGAAAGCTCTTCCATGTTGTTGGATAGGTAGGATTAACATAGTGAAACTGGCAATCTTACCAAAAGCAATCTACAGATTCAATGCAATCCCTATCAAAATCCCAGCACAATTCTTCACAGACCATGAAAGAACAGTACTTAACTTTATAGAAAAACAAACAATCCAGGATAGCCAAAACAATCCTGTGCAATAAAAGAACTTCCAGAGGCATCACCATCCCTGACATCAAGTTCTATTATAAAGATATAGTAATGAAAACAGATTGGTACTTGCATAAAAATAGATAGGTGGACCAATGGAATTGAATTAATGACCCTGATGTCAATCCACACACCTAAGAACACACCTTTGATTTTTGACAAAAAAGCTAAAATTATACAATGGAAAAAAGCATCTTCAACAAATGGTGCTGGCATAACTTGATGTTGACATGTAGAAGAATGCAAATAGATCCATATATGTTCCCATGCACAAAACTGAATCCAACATAAATCCAGTACACTGAACCTCTTAGAAGAGAAAGTGGGAATTAATCTTAAACTCATTGGCACAGAAGACCACTTCCTGAACAGAGCACCAGTAGCACAGACACTAAGATTGACAATTAATAAATGGGAGACCTCCTGAAACTGAGAAAGTTCTACAAGGCAAAGGACACAGTCGCCAAGACAAAACAACAGTCTGACAAATGGGAAAAATTCTTAACCAACCCCACGTCTGATGAAGGACTGATCTCCAAAATATACAAAAAATTCAAGGAACTAGAAATCAAAATACCAAATAATTCAATTAAAAAATTATCTCCTGAATAAACTGGGAACATGGAAACCTTGAGAGAAGCTTAAAGGGGAGGGGAGAGGTAGGGAAGGGAAGCAGAGAAAAATGTAGGGCTCAATAAAAATAATAATAAAAAGGTTTATATTTAAAAAATGGGTACAGATCTAAAAAAAGAATTCTTAACAGAGGAATCTCAAATGGCCAAAAGGCACTTAAAGAATTGCTCAACATCCTTAAGCATCAGGGAAATGTGAATCAAAACAACTCTGAGGTACCATCCTACACCTGCCAGAATGGCTAAGATCAAAAATACTAATAAAGCTTATGCTGGAGAGGATGTGGAGTAAGGGGAACACTCTTCGATTGCTGATAGGAATGTAAACTTGAACAGCCACTTTGGAAATCAGTAGTGTGGTTTCTCAGAAAATTGGGAATCAGTCTACTTCAAGATACAGCAATATCACTCTTGGGCATATACCCAAAGTATGCATATACATACCACAAGGGCATTTGCTCAGCTATGTTCATAGCAACATTATTTGTAATAGCCAGAACCTGGAAACAACCTAGATGCCCCTCAACCGAAGAATGGATAAAGAAAATGTGGTACATTTACACAATGGAGTACTACACAGCAGTAAAAACAATGACATCTTGAAATTTGCAGGAAGATGGATGGAACTAGAAAAAAAACATCGTGAGTGAGGTAACACTGACCTTGAAAGCTAAACATGGCATGCACTCAATCATAAGTGGATATTAGACATAAAGCAAAGGATAACCAACCTAAAGTCTACAACCCCAGAGAAGATAGGAAGCAAGGAGAACCCTAGGAGAGACATACATGGATCCCCCAGAAAGGAAAAATAGACAAGATCTCCTGAGTAAATTGGCAGCATGGGATGAGGGAGGGAGGTAAGGTGGTACGGGAGTAGGGAGGGGAGAAATGGAGCAGGGAGGAGAACATGAGGGTTTGGGGAGGTTGAGTTGGGTGAAGGACAGGGAGGGAGATCAAGGAAGGAGATACTTTGATAGAGGGAGCCATTATGTGGTTAGTGAGAAGCCAGATACTAGGAAAATTTCCAAAATCCACAAGGGTGACTTCAGCTACGGCCTTAGTGGACAGGGTACTTTAACTACTACCCTTCCCTTGTAATCAGATTGAAAAAAACCGTAATTGTCATCATAGAACCTTCATTCAGTAACTGATGGAAGCAGATGCAGAGATCCACACCTAACCACTGAGCCAATTCCTGGAGTCCAGTCTTTTAGAAGGAGGAGCAAAAATATGAGCAAAGGGGCCAAGACCATGATGGGGAAACCCACAGAGACAGCTGACCTAAGCAGGTAGGAGATCACTGACTCTGGACTGACATCTGGGGACCCAGCATGAGATTGACCTCAGCCCCCTGAATGTGGGTGATGGGTGTGTGGCTTAGGCAGTTTGTCAGACCACTAGCAGTAGAACCAGTATTTATCCCTAGTGCATGAAATGGCTCTTTGGAGCCCATTCCCTGTGGAAGGATGCCTTGCTCAGCCTAGATACAGAGGGGAGGGCCTTGGTCCTGTCTCATGTGATGTGACAAGTTTTGTTGACTTCCCATGGTAGGTCTCACCCTCTCTGAGGTATAGAAGGGAGATGGGGTGGGGAGAAGGCAAGAAAAAAAAAAAAGAAAAAAGGAGGATGGGAGGGAGAGCGATCTGAGATTGGCATGTAAAATAAGATTGTTTATAAAATAATACTAAAAAAGTGGAAAGGAAAGAAAAAACCCAAACAGTTGTATGTTTTAGATTATGCTATTGCAAGAAACTCCTGAATGAAACCCCCCTTTTCCTGCTGGGTGGATCAGCTTGGTCATGTAAGTGAGAACAAGACTGGTCAAGAATGAATCTGGTACTGCTCTGGACAGCTTTAAGGAAAAGAACTTGTTATGGTTGGGGTATCTTACATGTCCCTTGAAGGCCATGTGTTGGGAAGTGCTGGAACATTTTGCGTGGGGCCTAGGGAAGGAAGCTGGGTCAATGGGGGAGTATCCTTGAGAGGGGAGCTGACTGCTTCTCTCTGTCTTTGTTTCTCAGGCACCATAAGATGAACGAATTTGTTCCATGGCTTACTTTCCACCATGATGCTCTGCTTCTTCATAGAATCCAAAGAAACAGAGCCAAACGAGCAAAGTCTCTCATCCTTATAAATTCTTAATCTTAGGCACTTTTGTCACAGCGGCAGAATGCTAATACGCAAACTTGGCATTGTTTGAGCCACTCTACCCTTTAAATACTAACACAGCTTAGACTTTAGACTAGCAGTTCGTCACCTCAGTGAAGGGTGCTCCCTGACGGAGTGCCTCAGAAGGAAGCTCCGCAGACTGCATGCTGCCCCCTTCATTAGTGCCTTACCTTTTGCTAAGCACACACTCCCAGTCTCACATCTACTCAGGAAGACTGCTTTCTCTGCCTGCGTATTTTTCTTTCTATCATGGCCTGGAAACTTTCTCCAGGTAGTGAGTTAAGTTCCTCCCACCCCAACCTAGTGCTCACCTCATTCATTTCTTGAGGACCTCTGCTCTTCTTTCCGTAATGTCCAATGTTTTGAGTAACATGGGGTCTGTTTTAACTATTTCAGAAAAGGTCAAATATCTGGTGTCTTCTACTTCACTTTGATTCCCATTATGAGTTCTGACCATACTTTCACAAATATGCACTGTATATATCATATTAATTTCTTTCTTCATCTCAGTGACCAAACACCCAACAAGAAGTAACTTAAGTCAGCAGTTTCATCTTGGTTCAGGGAAGGAGGGTGCAGTCCATCACACCAAGTAAGACTGGTCAGCGGAGTGGCTTGGGCTGTGGTGGCAGGAGCATTAAGCTACTTATTTACTTCTGCTGGGACCTGGACACACAGACAGAACATGAGCCAAGCTGGACTATAAGCCCCAAAGATTTCCCCAAAACAATCGACTTTCACCAGCTAGCTTCCACATCTTGAAGATCTCATAACATCCCCAATCAATACCAGTAGCTGGAGACATGTGTCCCAACATGTAAGTCTAAGTGAGGACATTCCACATTTGAATTTTAACTCATTTGACTCAGAAAATTATTTTTATATCAAAGATAGTCATTATAAATACCCCACCTAACAAATGGAAAAATGACAGGAACAGGTAACTCATAAAAGAAGCAACTGAAATTGTCAGTATGAAAAAAGACTACAAAAATCCTAAAATAATGTTGTTTTGAAAATCCTATGACATGGACAGACATGAAAATTATAATGCATGGGGTTGGCGACAGTATGGGAAACAAGGGTGTCACAGTCCCATAAACTGAAGTCTGATGTAAAAATTTACATATTTTTATAGAAAGAAATCAAGCAATATTATAAAATGTTAATGTTTATATCTTTTGACTGACATGTCTGCTTAGAATATTTTGTCTGAAGAAACAACATACAATTACAGTGTGAATGTCTGTGGATGAACGACCAATGTCTGAAAGTAGTAAATTGTCCACCTAAAAGACAGATAGGTTAACTGAATTATGATATATTTTCATGTTGAGCCACTGACAACCATTAAGAGAGATGAGGTTAAGACATTTTCCTTTTAAAATGTAAATCACCACTTGCACAACCTCATGTGAAATATGATTCCATTTAAGTGGGTATTTTATATGTTACTCTAAAGTCTTATAATACTAAAATATTAACTGAGGCTCTTTGGCAAGGTTTGAAAGTTAGGGAAAGTTATATTTTTATTTATACTCTGTGGTAATGTGTGGCTATTTTTTAAAATCGCTGTCATAAAGGCATTTTATAGTTAATGAAAACGAAGTTTTAAATTTTGACACCAGAAAAAAATGAGGGAAATATAATCTCCCAAATTTCTAGGTGTGTAATGTCCAGGACTTAAAGGGTCTGGAATGGCCTTTACAATTCCTCTTGTGCTGAGTATCCCAGTGATAAAAGTCCATGACTTCTTCCCTCCCAGTTGCTGCACAAGGAATGTGAGCTGCTTAGTGTTAACCACGGACCCTCCCTGCTGGAGACACCTTTACATTGGCCCAAGTTCTTTCAACTTGCCCTCTAGTCTCAAGTGACCTTATTTTCTTGGCATCAGTGTTTTGACGGTCGCAATTGCAAAACTACTTAAAAGCCTGAAGTAGAAGTCTTAGCTGAGACTCCAGGGAGTATCTATAAATCAATAATTACATGCTTCCAATATACAATGATACATAATCAACACAACCTTTCCAAAAGAGAAGAATGGAACCGTAGCAAATAACGATCAGACCAAAGCAAGACCCAAGCACAGCAGAGCAGACACCAAATATTGCAGCTCTATGTGTAATGTTTGGGGCTCCTGATGAAATCATTTGGCCTCCCATTGTGCCTGTAGCAAGCCTAGCCTCTCTCTCTTGATCAGGTTCCATTCAATGCACACAGCTTTCCTTAGTAGACACTCCCTGGTATAGAGTGTCTCTAACATCCTCAGGTCTCTGCATCTGGATCTCACCTGTATAACTTCATTCAGTGGTGTCTCATGGTCTCCTTGTAGGGACTTAGACCCTGATACAAGTTTTCTGGCCTCATCAGCTCTCTGGGATCACAGTACAAAACTCCACCATCCCTTCAATCTCTTATTGTTTATGTCTGCGAATTTCATACAACATGGACAGCACTGCTACCTCCTGCAGCTTCCAATGGAGCCAAACCTCGGTGCACTGACCAAAGAGGAACACTCCCCTCGTGCATTGTTTTCAAAAAGCTGGAATGTCTTCAGAGGCAAATTCAGTTTGAGTTCTCTTCTTTAAAATGAATGTATAGTTTCACAAACCGGAGCCTTTGATGGGTGGGTCTGTCATCAATGCACCTTGCCTCCTGTCTCAGTGCAGAACAAGTTAACAGCTACAGTCTCCTTTTCAGTAGTTGACTCAGCTGCAGCTATCGCCAGAGCTCTTTCCCTAGGGAAAAACGCATTTGTCTTTCTGCCCCACTTGTTGCTCTTTTTCAGTTTAGACCTCCTTAAGCAATAACCATGCCCCAGCCTCGGTGCTGTTCTGTCTTGAGATTTTTCTCTCCCAAACATGTCACCCCATTCCTCCTGTATTCAGTCTCACCCAAGTTCTCAGAATACAGCAGAATACTGCCAGAAGCTTCGCTAGAACATTCCATAATGGCTTTTAGCCCCATCTACCACAGAGTCCTTGTTTCTCTGAAACTTCGTGATCCAGGATTCTAGTGCCCACATTTCTCGCAGAATTTTGGCTTTCTAAATTTTCCATAGGATGGCCCATTAAGTTCTGGTTACGGTGTGTTCAGTCTTTTTAAAACCCAAGTCCCAAGGTCTCCCACATTTCTCCTGTAAACCACTTCCAAAGGCCCACAATGTGGTCTCACGTACCACAGCAGCAGCCTCACCTCTCAGTGCTGATTTTCTGCATTAGTTATTTGTCTCATAACTGGAACAAAATTCTTAGTGGATGAGTAGCCGACTTTGTTTCATAGTGTAAGATACAGTCTACAGCACTAAGTATGTATAGTAAATCCTGGCATAGAAGTCACTGCAGAAGGATGTTGAGGCAGCTAATCACATCCAATCCCAAGCAGGAAGCAGGAAGCCATGAAAACCTATACTCAGCTTGCTTTCTCCATTTTATTCAGTCTGAGAACTCAGCTCACAAAAGGGTGTTACTCAAAATTAGAGTGGGTTTCCACACCTCAGTTTAAACAGTCATTCACCCATATGTCCTGCAGTTCATCTGAATCCCATTGAGCTGGCCATCCAGATTAACCCCCACAGTTGTTAAGTACTGGTTCATGAGCTAGGGATTTAATCTGGTCAGGAGAGCGCTTACACAGCAGGTAACAAAGCCCTGGATCAAGCTAAACTGGACATGGTGGCACATGCCTGTAACCACAGCTCTGGAGAAGGGTAGGAAGGTGGATAAAAAATTCAAGGTCATCTTGAACTACCTAGAGAGTTGAAGGACAGCCTGGGCTACATGTGACCCTGTCTCCAAACAAAACAAAACTAAGAATTTCTGCTCATTTACAAGCTTATGACTCACTATAAGAAATCAGTTTGTTCATGTTGTTCAGCTCTTCTTCCACATTTCCTTCATTTTTCATTGTCTCTCTCTCGATTAAGAATTTGTGTAGAATTAAAATTTTCTTATGCAGAATTTAAAAACTTCTTTCCACCTGAGATTATGTATTTGATTACTATAACTTGGTTAGAATGTCAGAAAGTAAGTATTGTTAGTGCTTATTCTTTGTAGCTGCTTTCTGATAGGATTGAGTGTGCCTGCAGTTATGATGGGATGGGGTAGGAATAAGTGAAATAATAGAAAACAGAAGCCATGTCTTGAATGTTTTCAAGAATGGAGTTAATTGCATATTATTTTGAATGACTGAAGTCCCAACTTTAAAGTTTTCCAAAGTTTACACCATAATCAGCAGCCTAATCAAGACATCCAAGCCTTTATCAGCTGCCCTGGTTGCCTTATGCACCTTGCAACACTGATTTCTGCTTGTCTCCTTTGTTCTCCATCCCCCACAGTCACCCTCCTTTCTGAACTCATGCACACAGAATAAATGTCATCTCTACTTGCTAAGGCCAGCTCCAGACCTCCTGACCCATGCACAATTCTGCAGCTTTTTCTGTTTCTCCCAGGTACTTACTGTACTTCCCAGAATGCCTACCAAAGCTATACCAGATGAAAACAGGGACTAAGAGAAGCTAAGTAGACTTTTCTCCAATGCTTCAAAAATTTTCAGCAAAACATTTACATGCATACTCAGGTCATTTAGAGTGTGGGCTCTATATTATCATCCTTGTGCTCTCTGTCATATTCATTGCAAAGTTTTGGATTCTGGTGTTTAATAGAAGTTAATGAGGGAAGTTGTACATTTAAAAACACCCTTGGAGAGTGGATAAGCAAGTGAGTTCTCTTGGTTGTGTTTGGTAAAGTCTGCACTAATTCTTCAGCTTTTCATGCCAGACTTTCATACTCCAGTAACAATATTTATATGTCCGATACTTATTTTAAAACTTGATGTTTTTCTGTCAGCTTAGCAGCTGCACATGAATCTGCTGATATTTTAATTACCATCTGTGTCCCCACAGCCCCATAGTCAACATCCTGCTGGCCACCCAGGAGAGGCCCAGAGGGATTTTCAGTCCCAAGTGTCTTGTCCCCCTCCCCACCCAATGGTAGTGATAAGTAGGTTTAAGTTAAGTCTCTATCATTCTGTTTACCAACAAAAACTCAGAAGTCAGATGTTGGGGTGAAAACCTTCTAGATCAGAGAGGCTGAGAAGCAGCCAGATAACCTTCCTTTCTGGCAGGCGACTAAGCAAGAGGTGTCTTTTCACTGGTCCGAATCAAAAAAGAAGCGACAAACTGCAAGTCCCCGTCCTATTCCTTCCTGTGTCTCCTCTATCCAAATTGCTGCTCTTCTGGACTCCCAATGGCTAATTCCAGTCAACTAGCGGCTGGCTCTGCCCCTGAACCAAGGTCAATTTTATTTCACTAACCAAACACAAACTCAGGGTTCCTGGTGTGATGGAATATCCCACAATGAAAACTATTATTAAGATGAGCAGACAAGGCGTTAGCCATCATTAAGATACTCTGGAACAATGTTCCAGTAGATTTTCCTTTCCCCTCGTCCCTCCTACTCCCTCGTTAATCCCAGTCTCCCTTTCTAACCCCTTTTTGTGCTCTTCTTCCATGTCCCACAAGGTCTAAGAACATTCTTCACGATAACGTTTCAAACCAAACTGCCACAACCAATCTGTACACACTTGGAAATTACCTGTATCTAGTTCCTTTTTTTCATTAGAAGTTTTAGGGTGGGCTCCTAAATTCTGACAATGACCATGGTAAATCATAGCCAGAAGAAGCTGAAAACCCCTTTTTAGTTGCTCTCAGCAGATATTAATTGAGATAATTGTTACCTAGAGCTTTATGCCAAATATAACTACACAAACTTTGACTTGACGGCAAAATCTCTGAGCTCAAAGTCCACAAATTAACATGCAGATGACCTGAAAATAATCTAGTATTTCACAAACTTGTCTGCTCTCAGACTCACACTTAAAGTCCCCAAAACTTGACTAAGAGTGATGGCCCATATCTGTAATCCCAGTTCTCAGGAGGCAGAGACAGGAAGACCAGGCATCCTAAGCCAGCTTCAAGCACATGATGTCATAGCTCAAAATATCTAAATAATTAGCAAATTAATTTACTAAATAATAGTTGTTCTACTCAAGGGACAATTAAATAACAACCTATAGAGGCAGCAGAGATATCTCTTTCTATCTATCTATCTATCTATCTATCATCATCATCATCATCATCATCATCTTCAATCAAGTGATTTCTCCATATAGCCAAGCCTGGGAGCTACTGGGCTATTGTTTATTACTTCAAAGCACATGTGTTCACATATAAAACATTGGTAGTTATTATTCTGAAATGTTATTAGGAATTCATCTCAGAATGCATGTGGATATATATATATAATATATATATATATATTATATATATATATATTTACCTTTAATGTATTTAAAATTCTTAGTCTGGGGCAGGAGATGGATAATGTAAAAGAAGCTTCCTTCTCAAGTTTGTTATTATTCAGGTCTGCTTCATTGACCTTGAAGACAGTCTCCAGGCTCTGGTGGCTAATTTGATAATGGGACCGTCTGCCAACTTGTCTCATCAGTCCCAATACTGAGCCACAAGAAGTAGAAAGTATTAGTTGGTACAGAGGAAATCAGCCTCCTCCTTCTCTTCTCTTCCTTCCTGTTTTCCTTTGTTCCTCAGCCCGGGCTCCTGTCAACTTTCTTTCTTCCCTGTGATGTGCTGCTTTATAGACCACCTTAGGAAACACCCACCTGGAACAGATCAGAAGGTAGCAAAAGATCTTGCATGTCTAAAAAAATTTTACCAATAATAACTGAAGCACCTAATTTGCTTTTAAATTACAGGAGCAGAAAGTTTCATAATTCAGTTGGGGTAATTACTCACTGTCATACATAGTTTCATTTGATCATTCTTTGATTTGCTGGACAATTTTGTTTCCTGTAGTTCATTTTCATTTGCTGACATCTTGATATAGCCTGAGGCTTCATCTGTCTTTGATCTCAGATATCCCATCTTCTTTCTGGAAAATAAGTAGTAAAGGATTTTCCATCTTACCTGAGCTAATGGGAGCTCACCAACTCTAACAGGACAGGGAAGGAACCAGCATAGGACAAAACTAGACCCTCAGAATGTGGGTGACAGTTGTATGGCTGGGACAGACTTTGGGGCCATTGGCAATGAGGCCAAGATTTATCCCTACTGCTTGTATTGGCTTTTGGAACCTATTCTCTTTGGATGAATGCCTTACTCAGCATAGATATAGTAGGGAGGGCCTTGGACCTTCCTTAAAGCAATGTGCCTTACCCTCTCTGAGGAGTGGATGGGGATTTGGGGAGAGAAAGTGAAAGGGGGGAGAAGGGGAGGGAGTGGGAACTGGGATTGGTATGTAAAATAAGAAAAGATAGTTTTTTTTAAAAAAAATAGAATAAAAAAGGATTTTCTACCACACTACATTGTATAGATAGAGAAATATCATATGGATTGACTACTGACTCTAACATTTTATATTTAAGCCCTAAAGAAAATTGCAAATTATTAATAACCTTTGTGTTAAATCAGTGTTGAATATGTTTTGGCTTTTCACCTGAACTTTAAAATAGAGGTTAGAGTATGTGAAGAGCTAGCAGGTTGATTAATCTCCTTCCAAAGAATTTAGTTAAAATTTTAATTATGAATCCCATTCTTTCCTCCCACGCAGTAGATGAATAGCCAAGCACTGCTGGTTCTTGCAGTTTGCAAGGGAGGACTCACCTCAGAGGGTTAGAGGGGTTGAGAGGTGCTCACCTTACCTGTGCCATCCCCGCCTGACCACAGTTGTGTCTGCTTGCCTTCCTCCTGGAGCTGCAGCCACTCTCTAGCCAAAAGTCACGCTAATCTTTCTAAACTAAACTTTTAACTGCTTCTCCTTTCTTTTGATTAAAGTCTCCTGGTAGCTCCTTGTGGGGTGTTATCTCCAGCTGTGAAAACAAGAAGCTCTTTTTTTTTTTAATCCATGGAAACGAAATAAACTTTTTTTGTTTTTTAAGATGAGGTCTCTATTTAAAACATTTTAAAATTTAATTTTTGATAATTTCATATATGAAAGCATGTATTTTGAGCATACTCCCCCTCACTGCTCTGTTCCCCCTCCCCATTCCTGAAGACTCCCTTCTTCGTCCCACCAGTCTCCCTGCTTTCCTGTCTGTGTTGCTGGTCTTGTTCAGGTCTTGTGCTTTTGAACAGCTGCTGTGTGTTCAGGATTTCATCAGCTACTGCACGCTCAGAACAGTTTCACTGTCCTGTCCTCCTGCTCATGACATCCTGGGTCTCCTTTCCCATGATGCTTCCTGGACCTTGGGAGGGTGATGTAGCTGTCCTTCTTAGTGCTGAATGTTTAACACACTTAAGTCACTTATTCTTAGTGCTTTGTCCAGTTGTAAGTCTCTGTATTAATTATTACCTATTGCAGAAGGAACCATATCTGATCAAGACTGAGAACATCACTAATCGATGGGCACAAACAAATATTTAGAATATTTCCCATGTGTCCATTTATCATAACATCAACAGTCCCCAGTCAAAGTTATTTTTTTGGTTTTCTTTATTAAAATACTTTTTTCTTGGCTCTGGATTCATTGCTGAAGAGTACACGCTGCACTTGCAGAGAATGTGACTTTTTCCAGCATCGCACAAGACAGCTTACAACTGACTTTAATCCAGCTCCAGGGTAGTCAACACTCTCTTGTGGCCTTAGAGTATTTGTGTGTGTAAATACTATGTGTGTGCACACATACATAAACATATGTGTGTATGCATACATACATGTTCACACACTTAGACACATACGCATTAACAAAAATTAAGTAAATTTTAGGTTTTTTATTCTTGAGAATTTCATATATGTATACAGTGAATATGATCATGTCTGCCTTTTATGTTCTCTCTCTCTCCAACTCTGCTCATTTCTTTCCCAATAAACATTCTTTTAAAAATATTCTTTTGATAACACAATTAATTGATAGTCCAATTAATTCTGCCCATATTCGTATGAGCATGGGGTCAAAATCAGAAAATGGGAAATCTGTCAGTAGCTACACCCTCAAAAAAGAATGATTCTCTTTCCCCCAACAACTATTAATTTCTGGTAGACCCTCAGTGTGAGTTGATAAATATGTCTCATTTTAGGGCTGAGAACCTACAATATTATTCTCAGCACTTTGAGAGTTATGTGTTTCTCCACTGACTGTTGCTCATGGCTAAAAGAAACATCTTGGACCAAAGGTAGCATTAGCTCAAGTCTATGGGTAACATGAGTATTTGGAAGGCAAATCCACAACATGACCACTTAGCTAAGTAACAAGAGCAGGTTCTATCCTAAGGCCCAGGACTAGCCCAGCCATGAGCTTTTGATCAGGTTTATAGTACCAGACATGGAATCCCCTCCTGCAGCCACAAGTTATCTTAGAAAGTGGCCTGTGGCCTTGCTAGAGTCATTTCACTAGGAGGCTGATACTGCAGCATGCGAAGTCGGTGCTGGCTAAGACCACTGAAGTCGTTTCTCCGTCTGCAGTCTGCACTGTATCCTCAGGTGCTATCAAAACAAATCAGCATTTCCTAGTTGTTTGAGATTGATTTCTCTCTGTGCTGGGACCAGAGAATTTTTTTTTCAGCAATAAGGTATGATCATGTAATTAAGAGCGTAACTAAGAGCAGCGACAGTAGCCTGTGTTGGTCTGGAGACCTCTGGAGAGCCTCTGAACTCCTAGGGAGCTATCCCATGCCATGTATTGTGACTTTCATATAATAACCCATGTCTTCTCAAAACAGCAGCCACTGATTTTCATTATACTAAACATTATAGTACCAGGTATGTTCCTTCTTATGGAGTAGGCCTCAAATCCAAACAAAAATACATTGTCACCCCTCAAATGATCATGCCAGTTTTGTACCAGTCTGGAGATGTCATCTCCTGGTGTTGCTCTAACTACTCCTGAACAATCCCCCTTTCTCAGGCGCTCCAGTAGTTAGGACTACAAGGGTGTGTCACTATGCCCAGTTAGACCCTTTAATACTGAAGAGGGATGTGCCAATGCTTGTTGGGGAGGAGAAGCCAAAAGAGGAAACGCTTGGGACTACAACAGTCATGTTTCTCAGCAGGTACAGGAACTCGACAGCCGCCTGGAATGGTGAGACCAACTGTGGAAAGGAGCCTCTATGAGAGGTTGCGATCACCATATTGGTTGGGATCAGGGGTTCTACTTCATGTTGTCCCTGGATCTTGGTTGTAGAAGTATTTCTATGAGTTTTTTTTCTTTTTTTTTTTCTTTTTTTGGTTTTTTGAGACAGGGTTTCTCTGCAGCTTTTTTGGAGCCTGTCCTGGAACTAGCTCTTGTAGACCAGGCTGGCCTCGAACTCACAGAGATCCGCCTGCCTCTGCCTCCCGAGTGCTGGGATTAAAGGCGTGCGCCACCACCGCCCGGCTTATGAGTTTAGGAGGACTCTTCAGTCTCTCCTAAATTACGGGAATAACCCCAAAAAGTTCCATACCAGCTCAGTTTCACCAAAATTAGTTAGAAATATGTTTCTATACCACAAAGAAGAGTTGAGTTTGGTGTAGAATGTCAGAACATTTGTCTAGCATGATTGAGGACCTGAATGTAATCCCCACTTTCAGGAGGAAACAAATTTTAAGAAAAGCATGAATTCAAAGAGATTGTATATCTTTTTGTGACCTGGCTCTGGCTCATCAATTCAGTCTTAATAAAATCCTTAGGAATTTGTACAATTATAGTAAATGAATATACAACAAAATTCTTAAATGATAAGCATTTTTGCTTAAATAATGTCATTTTCTTTTCTCACATGCCAGGAAATACAGATAATGAAAAGAATAATTTCAAGGATGTTTTGTCAGCTCAGCTAAGTGATGGTGGCTAGGTCGGTGCTTTACGCTTGTGTTCTAGCTTTTCTCTGTGTGCACGTGCATACCCATCTGTTTACACACTTGTGTGCAGGTGTGTGGAGATCAGAGTCAGGTGTCTTTCTTCATCTCTTCTGTCTTAGTTACTGTTCTATTGGTGTAAAGCGACACCGTGACCAAGCTATTCTATAAAAGAAAGCACTTAATTGGGGGCTGGCTTACAGTTTCAGAGGGTTAGTCCATTACCATTCTGGGAGCATGGCAACAGGCAGTAGGTAAACATGGTGATGGAGAAGCAGCTGAGCATTGTATCCTGACCTGCAGGCATCAGGCCGAGAGAGAGAGGGAGAAAGAGAGAGAGAGAGAGAGAGAGAGAGAGAGAGAGAGAGAGAGAGAGAGAGAGAGAGAGAGTGCACCTTAAAGTCCACACCCAGAGACACTCCTCCAACAAGGTCACACTTCTTAACTCTCAAGCTCCCAAACAGTTCTACCAACTGGGGGCTAAGCATGCAAACACATGAGCCTATGGGGGCCGTTCCCATTTAAACCAACAAACTTTCCATCCTATTTATTGAGACAGAGTCCTTCACAAAACCTGAAGCTTGTCAAATTTGGCTAGCAAGGTCAGGCATTTTATGTAGGTGTTAAAGATGTGAACTTAGGTCCTTTGTGTTTAAAGCAAATGTTCTAACTCACCCACTTATACCCAGCTAAGGAGGGAGAGGGTCTCTTCTTGATTCTAGGATCGCTGTAGCAGTTCCAGCTTCTTGATGGCCAAGGAGGGATGGTGGCTTTCCTTTTCTGAGAGTTACCTTTAAGAGAAGCCTTGGGAACTTCTTAGCTCATTAGCCAGACCTGGGTCACATGTCCAAGCCCAGACTCATTGTTATGATGAGAAAATGTTTTGTTAGATTTTTCTCTTTTAAAGATTCTTCAATTTTTTAATGCATATGGGTGTTTTGTCTGCACGGAGGTCTGTGCACCACGTAAGTACAGGTGCCCAAGGAGGCCAGAAGATGGCACCAGATCCTCCGGAGCAGAGATAAAGACACTTGTTAGCCACCATGTGGGTTCTGGGAACCAAACCTGGAGTTTCTGCAAGAGGAAGAAGTACTATAAACCACTGAGCCATCTCTCTGACCCCTAAAATGCCTTGCTTTATTCTCTCTGTCCTTAAAGCAAGAAAAATCTACCCTTTACCAGGTACTGAAAGACAGAGGCTATGGTGAAGGTGAGGACCTGTGTCAGCCACATTCATGTTTCCTTCCTACCTTCTCCATCCTAACCTCCACCCAGGACCTCACTACTGTCATCTCCCAAACAAGGACCAGCATTGCAGGTGTCTCCAAATGCCATGCTTCCCATGGATTTCGTGTCATTGTATTTAACTTTTGCTCTACCTGAGTACACGGCCTTCACTTCTGTCTATGGTATCTTAGTCTGAATGGCTTCCACTCCACAGTAGCCTAGGTATCAATTGCATTAGGTATTTCCTAACCCCCGATGCCAAAGCTCCCTGCTCTCAGTCCTGTCCTAAGACTTCCCAGAGTATATTGTAATCTTCTGTTTCCTTTATTAACATTCTTGCTTGGATGATGGGTTCTTTCATGGCTTGTTGTCTGTGCCCCTTTTTGCCTAAAGTCCCATATAGAGACTGCACATGATCAATAGACACAGATGAGCAATACTTAAAAATAAAATGCCTCTCTAGCATTCTTTTTTCCCCCTGAAATCTAACATTTTTCATTATATATGAATGGAAGTTCTTAAACTTGAGTAGTGCTGATAATTACCTGTGTGGTGGGAAGGCTTGTTAAAAATATGTATTTCTGGCCTTGGCATTCAAATGTTCTCATTTGTTATTTTCAAGGTAAGATCCAAGAAGCACCACTGGTTTTAATAGGAACCAGAAGTTTGGAATGTACTTTCTCATCGGTTCCATGGTCATAGAAATTATTCTCAATACTAGGTCAATTAGAAGAAGGAGGTAGCTTACAACTCACAGTGACCCTAAGAAAACAGTGCAAACCATCTCTGTCAAGTCACTACCAGGGATTGGGCACATATTTCTGCTAAGTTAAATTTCATTTATAAAAAGCCCAACTGCCCGCATTCAAGCTAATATAGTCTGAAAGAGTTAATTAGGTGAGAGTTCTTGAGTCTCAAGAAACCAGATGCACTTTTTTGTTTGTTTTACAGATGAGAAATACCTTCTGGGTCCTGGGAGACTCGTATCACTTGGTTAGTCTGTTCTTCCCAATGAGTTTTCGAGATTCTATGAACAAACACTTTACATCACAAAATTCCTCCATTACCTCTTCCTTACTTCCCTCCCTTCTTGTATCAATTGTCTTACTATATATTCATTGACTAATTCTGAAGATATGAAATTAGAGACTGAGAGAATAGAATACAAGACTAGGCTGTTCATCTCAATATCCATAGAATTTGGAGACCACCCAGCTCCTGCCTCCTATAATTTGCTGCTGATTGAGACAGATGTTTGGCTCAGCATCATTAAGAATACAACAGAACCAAAAAGAAACCATGTGTTTTGGTTTAATACTTATTTTCAACTCAACTGGAAATGCACTAACCTTGAATGTTTAAGAGACTAATTATTTTGAATTACTCTGAAGGAACAGGTAGATGCAAATATGAAATAACATCTCTTTGGTCTGTCCTGATTGTCAAAATTCTCAGTTCAAATTTGTAAGGCTTAGCTTTGTTGATTTTTTTCCTCTTTACTAATAGGCTTGCATTTTACAGAACATAAAATATGTCAAAAAGGCATTTCAGATAAGAAATGGTATTAACATTTGCTATACAAAATAAACTTGAAAATTATATTCATAGTGGCATAGAGGAATTAATATTTCATTGAAAGATCTGATTTTGAAATTATTTGCCTTAGAGAAGTGATCTTCTTTCCCATATTTTGAAGTTGAGAGTCCTATGAGTTTGGAAGAGTTTTGTGTTCTTTGCTCGTTCTTTGTCTATCAAAGGAAAGGAATTTCTTCGGGAAGATGATAGCACCTTCTTGTCAACCCTTCCTGATGAACTGTCACTTTGTCCATGTCTCAGAGAAGCTGGAACAACACTTTTATGGAGAGAGACATCATTTCTAAACACGTTTTTCTATTTTTCTTGAACTTTGCTCTTCCATATGTGACTTAGTATGAGCACAATTTACAAATCACAGGTTGACATTCTTCAGGCTTAGTTTTCCCGAAGAAACAACATGAAGGAAATGTCAGCTTGAAACAAACAGCTCACATGTTGTGTGTGCACGAGGACATCAGCTCTCTTACTCCACATTATGTCAGAAAACATCCTAATTTCAATTTTGTTATTCTGTTACTGAAACTAGTTCCTTCTTGCCTCGTTGCCAGATATTGCATTAATGGTATTTATTCTTCTCTAATTACTGTCATAAATTAATTTTGTCTTGCTCCTCTTAATTTTTCTAATGCCCTTGATTTTTTCAAATTTTGGCAAATATTTTTATTGCCCAGTCTTTTATGAAGCAGAATTCTCTTAAAAATTTACTTAATTAAAATTATGAATTTATTTAATTAATTTTTATCTGTGGGGAAGACATTTGTGTAGCACATGTAAATGTGCACATGTGTGTAGGTACACTTGCCTGTCTGGGTGTATATGGAGTCCAGAAGCTGGCTTTGGGATTATCTTCCTCAATTGTAAGAAGCTTTCTTAGTTAAATGAGATTTTTTCTGTTTATAAGATTTAATTAAAATTCATTCATCAATACATTAGACTTGGATTTGTCCTTACATTCTGGTATTTGGTATTAATTCAAATCAGTAAGGAGAATGAAAACATTCCTAATGTGAGCCAAATTATTTTCCTTGGTCATTTGAGAAACTGCACATCATCTTATTTTTGAGATCCTTTGAATTCAAAACCATATCTTTACTATCTACACAATACTCTGTACTTTTTCACACATATACCCATTGGCTATTCACAAGGAAATATCTTAAAACCCTCTTACCCAAAAGTGAATCTTATCACAAATGTAAACTGTAGCATGCTTATCTCTAAGAGGCTTAGCTGCCAAATAAGTACACTGGCAGTTCTTTTAATACTAAAAGTTCTCAGTGCAATCATCTGTGTGTTTTGTATGTGCATATAAACTTCATTAAAGTTAACAAAAAAGTTACAGGAAACTTGACTGGCAATGCTTTTATTTAAGATGGCAAAGTCAATATAAGGGAATGTGAGCTGCAACTTGATATTCAGTCAGGCATCAACTTGCTCAAATCAGGACTTTCATTTAGTAGCAAAACTGGGCTAAACCATGAAAACCTCTTGGTAGTCATGTAAAATTATTCTACTCACTGAAAATGGACTGTTTTCAAATTAAGTTTTGTTTTTAGATCTGCATAGATTACACATGAGAAAATTAGTAAGAGAAATAAGAAATAAATCAAAAATGGAAAAATTTCACAGATGATTTCATCAACCAGAAACCACTACTTTCAGTCAGCTGTGTTTGGGCGCGATCAGGAGGACCAAAGACAGTGCAGTGAGCTAATCAGTACCCCAGCATCTCAGAGCAGCTGCGAGGGCATTTTTGACTTTGGCTTCTTTGGCTCACACTGCTTACATTTCACCAACTGATTGGACTCAGCTGCTGCCTAGCCATCCATTTATGACTTGTATTTTAAAAAGACCCCATTCCCTCCTTCTTTAAAATTGCTTTTCAAAAGTTAGTGTAACAAGGGAAGGGAATCAGCCTACATGACTATCTACAGATAAACTGACAAAGGAATATGGTAAACACAAAATACAATTTTATCTATCCATAGAGAAAAGTGAGATCATGACAGCAGCCTGAGAATGGATAATAGTAAAAAAAATCAGTATGTTAACTAAAATAAGTCAGGCTCAGAAAGGCAGATTCCGGATATTTTCTTCCCTGAGTGAAATAAAAGGCTCATTTATAGGAACACCTGATCAAGATCAGAACAAGATCACTATTTGGGACCTAAGTAATGATGGGATGTGAATTAAATGCCACACAAGAAAAGTCAATGATTGGATGATGGATCCTGATGGGTCAGGTGGACTTGAGGGTTGAGGCTTAGAATCTTACAAGTCTAAGAGAAGAAAACATTACAAGTGTAAGAGAAGAAAAGTTTCTGAGTTAACCGACGAAGTCAACTGGAGTAGAAGCAGACAGGACTGAGGGATGAAGGTAGCTCATGAGCAAGAGAAACAAGAATGTATGAGAAGCAAAAGGAAATACACACAGCTTATCACAGCCAACTTTGATTTTGACCTTCCCTAGGATCTAGATAGAACTTGCCATTAACCTTTGTTCCTTTAGGGTCTCCCCTTCTCTGTACTTTAAGTCAACTCTATTCCACGAACTTGGAAGACTGAGTATAACTTCTAAATAGACCTTTAATTACCACTAATGACGCCACACAAAGGGAACCTCAGTCTGTCCATCCTGCAAGGGAATCTTTATCAGTAAAAGGGGAGCGGGATTCTAGCAATTTCTTCCCATAAGGGTACCTACTGAGGAGCATGTTCATTTCTGATGTACCTTTAGCTTCAGTCCCTAAGGGATAACTGGCTAATATGATTAGCTAGAACCTCATTTAAATTAGGTCATTCTTTTACGAGCATGTGAACTGGGCAGAGTTAGTGTCGGAGGGACTTAGTTAATGTCTGGGGTACGCCCATTCACATTGTTTTCCTCTCTTGGTTCAAAGCTCACAGTGGAGTTTATTTACTGAGATTAATGTAATGATGATAGTTGTAAAATAATCAAAGTAAACACATTAAAATTTTTAAAAAGAGCCCTGACAAAAGATGATTAGACAAGGAACCTCCAAGGATGATGCTGAGTTTGTTTTCTGTTGGCCACCTACTGCTGGGCTTGCAGCCTTCCCTGGAGATAGTTTGTTTCCCTGGTGAGACTCCCTTGGAAGAAACTAAAATTTCGTTTGTGAGTGGTTATCAACTGGAGATTGTTTGTGGATTAGAGACAGGGCCCGTGTCCACCTCTCCCTTCAGTTCCAGGGCCCCCCACCTGGTGCAGACCTCTGCAGCCCCTATGCATATGTCTCAGTCTCTGTGGGTTCATGTGAGCTTTGCTCATTGCCGATTCAGAGGGCCTCGTTTCTGGGTGCCCTCCATTCCTTCTGACTCTTACATTTTTTCTGCCTCCTCTTTCCCAGGCTTTTGTTTCCTTAATCCCGACTCTGATGCGGTAGCACAGCTAGAAACTTCTTCCCTGTATGGGAAACTGTCCAGTAACCTTCTCTTTGTTTCCAAAGCACAGAACAGCTCAGCTTAGGCTGTTGCCACATACCACAGCAAGGGACAAGTCCGCTTTACAACAGGCAAGGGGATAAGTGTGTACCTTCCCGCTGCCTGCCTCCTTCCTTTAGTTTGGCGCTAAGGAAGGATTTTATATTGATTTCTTCCCTTGTTGCTGTAAGCATAACTCATCCGCTGCAGTGAAAAGTGAAATAGAAAGCAGTCCAGAGCAGAATAAAAACAGGAACAATACTTCGTATGTCTCCGTCTAAGCAGTGTTCTCCAACCCACCTTTCTTAAGAAGAGTTGTCTTGGTGAGTATTGGCTGCTTTCAACATTTACCAAGATGTACTTTATTTCCTATCTGTACTTGAATGTTTACTCTTGGTAGGGAACACAATGATGGTGGGATGTGTGGCACCTGGGCGTTCAAGTTAGGTTTCAAGGGAGTTCAAACTTAAATCTTACTTTAGAATTACTTAGTTATTTATATATTTGATCATATTATATATTTGATTACATATTAGCTACAGAAAAACTGTAGCTAACTTGCTGGTACTTTTTAAATGAAATAGAGCTTGTTTCACTGTCTAATATTTATTAGTGGGAACACAACATGCATGCAAGGAAAAGTTACAATAAATTCTCAAATTCTGGAAAATGGACATGTTTAAACAAATTTCTAGTTCAGTTCAGAATCTTTTATTGAATTAAAATGTACAGAACACAGCCTCTGGACCAGACAACACGCTGAAGACCCACGGGTCATGATCTCTTTCTGTGCATAAAGGAAGTAAAGGCTATGAAATCACATGCAATAAAAGCTGTATCCAAAGCATAAAATGGCATTGTAGTTTTCTATAAGACAGTGGTCTTGTCTTAGTCTGAGTCCTATGACTGAATTTAATAGGATTTGAAGTATCTAAAGAATTATCAGTACCAAAGTGTTCCAGTTAGCTTTAACTGTCAATTTTACACAGCCCAGAGTCATGTGAGAGGAGAAACTTTACTTGAGGAATTGCCCAGATCAGATTGGCATGTCTGCATGCTTGTGTGGTATTATCTGGATTGTTAGTTGATGCATGTTCAACCTACTGTGGATGGCACCTCTGCCTTGGCAGCTGGTTCTGCACTGTAAGGAAAGCTAGCCTGGCATAAGAACAACAGTGAAGGAACCAGCTAGCAAGCAGCATTTCTCCATGGTTTCTGCTTCAAGTTCCTGTTTGAATTCTTGCCCTATTTCCCTCAATGATGGACTGTAACCTAAAAAATGAAACACTTGAGTTGCTCTTCATCAGAGTGTTTTTAATCACAGCATCAGGAAATAAAACAAGAATACCAATGCAAACAATTCGTTAGTGAGCAGGATTAAATAGATTGTGCTGCGCCATACTGAACGGTCAGTTCCAGGGAGAATCATGGCAACTATAGCTTCATGTGCTGGAGAATTCACACCATAACAATGACATTATTCACCAAATGGAGATTAAAAACATTGGTAGCTGTTTCATTCTGATTCATATTGTGATTTGAACTTTTTCTCCCTAGAAGATATAATGATAAAATACTGTTTACAAATAATACCTGACATTTCATATAATATAAATTTATATATACATATATATACACTATCAGGTGTTCTTTTTAATAGCATAGTTTGAACATGACTCTCTATGAAGACTTCTATATGAGTATTTGTATTTAATAGTTACTCCAGAGTTATTTGTCATTGACATTTCTACTGGTGTCTGCTCACACAAACTTCTTTGCAAATGAATCTTGATCTAAAACTGAAAAAATAGCAAGCGGCTTTATAACAGTAAACTTTTTATAAATCTGTCTCTGTCTCTCTTTGTCACTCTGTCAGTCTATCTCTGTCTCTCTCTGTCTCTCTCTCTGTCACTCTCTCTCTCTCTCTCTCTCTCTCTCTCTCTCTCTCTCTCTCTCTCTCTCTCTCTCTTTTGTTTTTAGACATGTCTCATGTACCCCTGGCTGGGATCCAGCTCACTGCATAGTCAAGAGCAACCTTGCATTTTGGATCCTCCTGTTTCTACCTACTGAATGCTGTGTTTGTAGGTATGCTTCATTATGCCTGGTTTATGCAGTCATTGGAATTCAACCATGGGCTTTGTAAATGCTAGGCAAGCTTTGTACCAACAAAACCTCTGGAATTCTCACCTAATGAAGTGTGTTTCTAGTTAGATGCATTTGTATTATACCTGATGCATATAAAGTGTTCAATAAATGATTTTTGAATGAGTATAGATGAATGAAAAAATGAATTTGAAAATAGAAAGAGGGAATCTAATTAAATATCTTTTTTATAATAAATTATAGGATTAGACAATTTCAATTGTTATAATATACCATGATAAAAACCATATAAAACTAGCATCACATGGAATAAGGAAAAGATAAATGCTTTCTTTCTCAGATCTTGTGCAAACAAGATGCTAATGTTTAGCACTTTTATTCCACATAATATTAGAAGTCTTGGCCACAACAATTAGGCAAGAGAAATAAAGAGTATCCAAATGAGAAAGAATGAAGCCAAATCGTCACTGTTTGCAGACGGCAGGTTCTTAATTAGAGAAAGATCCAGATTCCATCACAAAACTAACACTAATCAATTAACTCGGCAAAGCTTAAATATATTAATGGGCATAAAATATAAACAATTCTATATGCCAACTGAGAATTATTTGAAAAGTCACTCATATTAATTACAAAAAGGAAAACTTGATCAAACATATAAAATATTTCCACAATGAAAACTATAAAATATTTGTAAAAGATATTAAAAGGGACATTAATAATGAAAATATATTCCTTACTTATGAGTTGAAGAATTAATATTATTAATTCTTCATATACTCATATACTGCCCATATACCCCAAAGTAATCTACAGATTCTTGGCACTCTATCAAAATAACAATGACATTATTTATAGAGTCTAAAAAATATCAAAATTTTATTTTTTAAAATGTGACCTTGACTAGTCAGGGCATTTGTGAAGAGAAAGGGCAAAACACTGTACATTAGATTGCCTGACTTCAATATCCACAACATAGCTATTGTTCAAAACAGGGCAGTAATGCTGTAAGAGAGGAGGTATACATCAGTAGAACACATGTCAGACTTCATACATCAGGGCACATGGTAAGTTATAAGTGAAAAGTGGCCTCAACTAGAGAATCCTTGAGAAATAAAAGTGGAAATAGAGGTCTTCCTGCAGGGGTTATTCTCCCCGGATACTGCCTCTCTCTTCCTGTCCCTTCCCAGCTTGCACCCAGAACCCCCCCCCCCTTCATCCTCCTGTCTTTGGGGCCACAAAATCCCACAGCTCAGCCTATTTGAGCACCAGGACCAGGAATTGAGTGCACCCAGGCGGGTGGGAGGTCCTCTATGTCAATAACCTGCCTGCAGCAAGGTAGGCCTTTTACCTGTGAGCTGCCTGGCCAGCAAGGAGAATTGAACTCATAAAAGAAGACCCATAGGGGATTATTCAGAGGAAGAAATGGGCAGGCGCCAATGCAAGAATTCCTCCAAAAATTTGAAAAACAACATGAAAGCACCAGAACCCAGCAAACTTACAACAGGAGGACTTGAACACACTAATCAAGAAGAAGTAGAAAAAATTGACTTTATGAAAGTAATAGAGTCCCTTAAACAGGAGATGAAAAACTCTCTTAAAGAAATGGATGAGAAGAATAACAAAAAGTTTGAAGAATTGAGTAAATCCGTAAACAATATCCTAGGAAACCAAGAAAAAACAATCAAACAGATAATGGAAACAGTGCAAGACTTGAAAACTGAAATGGAGGCAAGGAAAAAAAAACACAAACCGAGGACCAGCTGGATATGGAAAATCTATGTAAACGAACAGAGACTACAGAAACAAGCATAACCAACAGGATACAAGAGATAGAAGAAAGAATCTCAGATTCTGAAGATACCATAGAGAAAATAAACGCACTGATCAAAGAAAACAGCAAATCCAACAAATTCGCATCACAAAACATTCAAGAAATCTGGGACACAATAAAAAGAGCAAACCTAAGAATAATTGGCGTAGAAGAAGGAGAATTACAGCTCAATGGTTCAGAAAATATATTTAATAAAATAATAGAAGAAAACTTCCCAAACCTAAAGAAAGATATTCCTATTAAGGTTCAAGAAGCTTACAGAACACCAAATAGACTGGATCAAAAAAAAAAATCCCTTTGGAGCCGGGCGGTGGTGGCGCACGCCTTTAATCCCAGCACTCGGGAGGCAGAGGCAGGCGGATCTCTGTGAGTTCGAGACCAGCCTGGTCTACAAGAGCTAGTTCCAGGACAGGCTCCAAAGCTACAGAGAAACCCTGTCTCGAAAAACCAAAAAAAAAAAAAAAAAATCCCCTTGCCATATTATAATCAAAACACAAAACATACAGAATAAAGAAAGAATATTAAGAGCTGCAAAGGAAAAAGGTCAAGTAACTTATAAAGGTAAACCTATCAGACTTATACCTGACTTCTCTATGGAAACCATGAAAGCCAGAAGGTCCTGGATAGATGTTTTGCAGAAACTAAGAGACCATGGATGCAAGCCCAGATTACTATACCCAGCCAAGCTTTCATTCACTATAAATGGAGAAAACAAAATATTCCAAGATAAAAACAAATTTAAACAATACGTAGTCACAAATCCAGCCTTACAGAAAGTAATAGAAGGAAAATCACAAACAAAGGAGTCCAGCATTACCCAAAATAACTCAGACATCTAGCGACCCTTCACCAGCACATCTCAAAGAAAGGAAACACACAATCTCTACTACCAAATAAAAAATGACAACCGGAGTTAACATCCACTGGTCATTAATATCACTTAATATCAATGGACTCAATTCACCTATAAAAAGGCACAGGCTTGGATATGAAAACAGGATCCAACATTCTGCTGTTTACAAGAAACACACCTCAACCACAAAGACAGACATCTACTCAGAGTAAAGGGTTGGGAAAAGGTTTATCAAGCAAATGGACCTAAGAAACAAGAGGGTGTGGCCATACTAATTTCTAACAAAGTTGACTTCAAACTAAAATCAATCAGAAGAGATGGAAAGGGACACTTTATACTCATTACAGGAAAAATCCATCAGAATGAGTCTCAATCCTGAATATCTATGCCCCTAATATAAAAGCACCCACTTATGTAAAAGAAACATTACTAGAACTCAAGGCAACAATCAAACCACACACACTGATAGTGGGAGACTTCAACACTCCTCTCTCACCAATGGACAGGTCAATCCAACAGAAACCTAACAGAGAACTAAGAGACTTAATGGAGGTAATGAACCAAATGGACTTAACAGACATCTATAGAACATTCCACCCAAATAGGAAAGAATAATACCTTCTTCTCTGCGGCTTATGGAACCTTTTCGAAAATTGACCATATACTCGGTAACAAAGCAAATCTCCACAGTTACAAAAACATATTAGTAACCACCTGTGTCTTATCGGATCACCACAGATTAAAATTAGAATTCAACAACAATGCTACCCCCAGAAAGCCTACAAACTCATGGAAACTGAACAGTCAACTACTGAACCACACCTGGGTCAAGGAAGAAATAAAGAAAGAAATTAAAGTCTTCCTTGAATTTAATGAAAATAAAGACACACATACTCAAACCAATGGGACACAATGAAAGCAGTGCTAAGAAGAAAGTTTATAGCACTAAGTGCCCACTTAATAAAACGGAGAAATCACACATTGGAGACTTAACAGCACACCTGAAAGCTCTAGAAAAGAAAGAAGCAGACTCACCTAGAAGGAGTAGAAGACTGGAAATAATCAAACTGAGGGCAGAAATCAACAAAATAGAAACACAGAAAACAATCCAAAGAATCAATGAAACAAAAAGATGGTTCTTGGAGAAAGATCAACAAGATTGACAAACCCCTAGCCAAACTAATCAAATGGCAGAGAGAGAACAAACAAATTAATAAGATCAGAAATGAAAAGGGGTGTTGTGGGAGCTCCTTCTGCTCCTTCAGCCAATAGCTGCTGAGATACCAGCCCACTGGGGCGTGGTCTTTCTTTTTAAAAATGCGGCCACTTCCCTCAGCTCTCTCTCTGGCTTCCGGCTCCGCTTCTGACGACTAGGCTCCCTTCCTGATTGCGCAGAGGGCTGTTGTCTGGGACGGTGATCTGTAAGTTTTTTCCCCTTTAAATAAATAACCATTCTATTAATCATAATTCCAAACTGGTGTGGGATTGTTTGTGATTTACACCATCAAAGGGGGACATAATCACAGACAAAGAGGAAATTCAGAGAATCATTAGATCTTACTACAAAAGCCTGTATGCCACAAAACTGAAAAATGTAAAATAAATGGACACTTTTTTAGATAAGTACCATATACCTAAGTTAAACCAGGACCAGGTGAACAATCTAAATAGTCCTGTGAGTCGCAAAGAATTAGAAACTGTTATCAGAAACCTCCCTGTCAAAAAAAGCCCAGGACCAGATGGTTTCAATGCAGAATTCTACCAGAACTTCCAAGAAGACCTAATACCTATACTCCTTAATGTATTTCATAATATAGAAACAGAACAGTCATTGCCAAATTCCTTTTATGAAGCTACAATTACCCTGGTACCTAAACCACACAAAGACTCAACCAAGAAAGAGAATTACAGGCCAATCTCACTCATGAACATCGACGCAAAAATTCTCAATAAAATACTGGCAAACCGAATCCAAGAACACATTAGAAAAATTATCCACTACGATCAAGTAGGCTTCATCCCAGAGATGCAGGGCTGGTTCAACATACGAAAATCTATCAATGTAATCCATCATATAAATAAACTGAAGGAAAAAAACCATATGATCATCTCATTAGATGCTGAAAAAGCATTTGACAAAATTCAACACTCCTTTATGATAAAGGTCTTGAAAAGATTAGGGATACAAGGGGCATTCCTAAATATAATAAAAGCTATTTACAGCAAGCCCACAGCTAACATCAAATTAAACGGAGAGAAACTCAAGGCCATCCCACTAAATTTAGGAACACGACAAGGCTGTCCACTCTCTCCTTATCTCTTCAATATAGTGCTTGAAGTTCTAGCAATAGCAATAAGACAACACAAGGGGATCAAGGGAATTTGAATTGGAAAGGAAGAAGTTAAACTTTCGTTATTTGCAGATGATATGATAGTGTACATAAGCGACCCAAAAAACTCCACCAAAGAACTCCTACAGCTGATAAACTCCTTTAGTAACATGGCCGGATACAAGATCAACTCCAAAAAATCAGTTGCCCTCCTATATACAAAGGATAAGGAAGCAGAGAAGGAAATCAGAGAAGCATCACCTTTCATAATAGCCTCAAATAGCATAAAATATCTTGGGGTAACTCTAACCAAGGAAGTGAAAGATCTATTTGACAAGAACTTTAAGTCTTTGAAGAAAGAAATTGTAGAGGATACCAGAAAATTGAAAGATCTCCCTTGCTCTTGGATTGGGAGGATCAACATAGTAAAAATGGCAATTCTACCAAAGGCAATCTATAGATTCAATGCAATCCCTTTAAAGGTCCCATCAAAATACTTCACAGATCTTGAGAGGACAGTAATCAACTTTATATGGAAGAACAAGAAACCCAGGATAGCCAAAACAATCTTATACAATAAAGGAACTTCTGGAGGTATTACCATCCCTGACTTCAAACTCTATTACAGAGCTACAGTATTGAAAACAGCTTGGTACTGGCATAAAAACAGAGAAATCGACCAATGAAATCGAATAGAAGACCCGGATCTTAACCCACAAACCTATGAACACCTGATTTTTGATAAAGGAGCTAAAAGTGCACAATGGAAGAAAGAAAGCATCTTCAACAAATGGTGCTGGCATAACTGGATGTCAACCTGTAGAAGAATGAAAGTAGATCCATATCTATCACCATGCACAAAACTCAAGTCCAAATGGATTAAAGACCTCAATATCAGTCTGAACACACTGAACCTGTAAGAGGAGAAAGTGGGAAGTACTCTACAACATTTGGGCACAGGAGACCGCTTCCTACGTATAGCCCCAGCAGCACAGACATTAAGGGCAACATTGAATAAATGGGACCTCCTGAAGCTGAGCAGCTTCTGTAAAGCAAAGGACACTGTCACTAAGACACAAAGGCAGCCTACTGACTGGGAAAAGATCTTCACCAACCCCACAACAGACAAAGGTCTGATCTCCAAAATATATAAGGAACTCAAGAGACTAGACTTTAAAATGCTAATGAACCCAATTAAAAAATGGGGCACTGAACTGAACAGAGAATTCTCAACAGAAGAAGTTCGAATGGCCAAAAGACACTTAAGGGCATGCTCAACCTCCTTAGCAATCAGGGAAATGCAAATCAAAGCAACGTTAAGATACCATCTTACACCTGTCAGAATGGCTAAAATCAAAAACACCAATGATAGCCTTTGCTGGAGAGGATGTGGAGTAAGGGGTACACTCATCCATTGCTGGTGGGAATGCAAACTTGTGCAACCGCTTTGGAAAGCAGTGTGGAGGTTTCTCAGGAAATTTGGGATCCACCTACCCCAGGACCCAGCAATCCCACTCTTGGGAATTTACCCAAGAGATGCCCAATCATGTTACAAAAACATCTGTTCAACTATGTTTATAGCAGCATTATTTGTAATAGCCAGAACCTGGAAACAACCTAGATGCCCTTCAGTGGAAGAATGGATGAAGAAAGTGTGGAATATATACATATTAGAGTACTACTCGGCGGTAAAAAACAATGACATCTTGAATTTTGCATGCAAATGGAGGGAAATAGAAAACACCATCCTGAGTGAGGTAACCCAGGCCCAAAAAGATGAACATGGGATGTACTCACTCATAATTGGGTTCTAGCCATAAATAAAGGACATCGAGCCTATAATTTGTAAAAATCCTAGAGAAGCTATATAAGAAGGTGAACCCAAAGAAAAACATATAGTTATCCTCCTGGATATTGGAAGTAGACAAGATTGCCGAACAAAAAATGGGAACATAGGGGTGGGGTGGGATGGGGGGAGGGGGGATGGGGCGAGAAAAGTGTGAAGTGGAGGATGGGAAGAGCTTGGGGGAATAGGATGGTTGGGATATAGGAAGGGTGGATATGGGAACAAGGAATTATATATCTTACTTAAGGGAGCCATTCTAGGGTTGGCAGAGACTTGACTCTAGAGGGGTTCCCAGGTGTCCAGGAAGACGCCCCCAGCTAGGTCCTTGGGCAGCTGAGGAGAGGGTACCAGAAATGTCCAGATCCTATTGCCATACTCATGAATATCTTGCATATCAATATAGAACCTTCACCTGGCATTGGATGGAGAAAATGACAGAGCCCCACATAGGAGCACCGGACTGAGCTCCCAAGGTCCCGATGAGGAGCAAAATGAGGGAGATCATGAGCAAGGAAGTCAGGACCGTGAGGAGTGCGTTTACCCATTGAGACGGTGGGACAAATCTAACGGGAGACCACCAAGTCCAGTTGGAATGGAACTGATGGAACAGGGGACCAAACCGGGCTCTCTGAATGTGGCTGACGGTGGAGGAGGACTGAGAAACCAAGGACAACGTCAATGAATGTGAACTCTACAGCATGGACGGGCTCACTGTGAGCCTTAACCTTCACCTGGCGATGGATGGAGATAGAGACAGAGCCCCACATTGGAGCACCGGACTGAGCTCCCAAAGTTCTGATGAGGAGCAGAAGGAGAGAGATCATGAGAAAGAAAGTCAGAACCATGAGGGATGCGTTCACCCACTGAGACGGCAGGACAGAACTAATGGGAGACCACCAAGTTCACTTGGAACGGGACTGATGGAACATGCGACCAAATCGGACTCTCTGAAAGTGGCTGATGGTGGAGGCTGACCGAGGAGCCAAGGACAATGGCGATGGGCTTGATCTTTACGACATGGCCGAGCTCTGTGTGAGCCTTGTCAGTTTGGTTGCTCACCTTCCTGGACCTGGAGGGAGTTGGGAGGACCTTGGACTCAACATAGTGTAGAGAACCCTGATGGCTCTTTGGCCTGGAGAGGGAGGGAGTGGGGGTATGGGTGGAGTGGAGGGGAGGGAAGGGGGAGGAGGAGGGAAGGAGATGGAAAATTTTAATAAAAAAATGAGAAGAAAAAAAAGTGGAAATAGAGCCACTGTATGATCCGGCAATCGCACTACTAAATGTGAAGCCAAAGGAAGCGAAAGTATGTGCAAGAAATATCTACATTCCCAGTTTAACTGCAGCCCCGTGCAAAATAACCAAGAAATGGAAATGAGCTATCTATTACCAGGTGAGTAGGTGTAATCCCAAAGGATTATATGCCTCACCAGACTGAGGCATACACCAAAGGAATACTCCAACCATAAAGAGCAACTCTGCTGTTCGCAGCCATACATGGCTATGGAGGATGCTAGGTTAAAGGATAATCCAGTTATGATTATGAGAGTCAGGCCATGTGACTACTCAAACGTGGAATCTAAAAACATTGATCTTAAGGAAGCTGAGACGTTAAGTGGGGGTTGCCAGAGGCTCAGGATTATAAAGGGGAAGGTAGACAGCTGGTCCCTGGGTTCTAGGTTAGATGGAAGAAAATTCGAGTGTGTCATTGCATAGTAGGATGACTGTGGGTGATACAGACTACATGTCTTGAAAAAGCCAGGAGAAAGGATTTTGAATATTTTATCATAAAGACGCAATGAGGAGACAGATGTGCTTATTTTGATTTGAACATCTTAACAAGATGCACACATAGAAGTATGGTGTAGTACCTAATATGTATTTATTAATAAGTAAATTAAAATACTTTAAAAGTTATCCGGACAAGTTTCAAGTCATTCTTGAATCTAGTAAGGACAGGGAGGTGGACCAATGTGTTGGGGCTGGTGGGTAGTAGGAAATGTATAGGGAGTTGTGGAGGACTTGCTACGCATTCCATACTGGCCTATTGCTTCCACATCCACAGATGCTGGCCTAGTTAAATCCCAGTAGCCCCACAAGGAAGATGCACTAATGCTGTTATACTGGGGGAAATATATGGGTTCCAAGAATTAGGATGTTGCTCAGGGATTTGCAGCTCCATGGTAAATGAATTTGAACTTGTTTATTGTTAGTGGTCTTGAGATAGCGGTCCTTTCTGGATCTCAGTATTGTTTTGTTGAAAAAGCATAGAATTTGCAAGCTACTAGGTGAGGTCCTATTTAAGAAGGGGTGAACAAGCACTATTACATGGAGACTTCATTTATCAGGGAAACATGGTGATTTCGGGATGTGAAGCCACTCAAGGACATGAGTTCCAAAGCAGTTCATTTCACTGGTGCATCTATGTCTTATTTATTTATTCAAAATTTATTTGGCATTCTCTACATACCATGAACTCAGGTTTCTGAGACATGGTGTGTGGGCCTGGAAGCCTTTCTGGTGCTGTGTTCTGTTTTATTTGGCTCTCGAACATAAAACCTGTTTACACGTTGATGCCTGTGTCTACTTACTCCAGTTTAGATGGGAGTTTGTCTCTCCATCTGCAGCCAGGGGTTTTCCAGTCAGTGGGAGAAGTTGAAAGGAGAGAGGGAAGAATTCAAAGCAGTGATTTGTTTCCATTTCTGTAGAAGAAACCACTCCAGCGCATTTTCCTCGGGCTGTGGTGCTTTGCAGAGCTGTCTCTCATTCAATACCCTGAAACTCGGAAAAGCCAGTGGCCACAGTGGAAAACAAGCTATGAAAAACAAGCTAATAGGCGCATATTGCCTGGTAACAGCCATGGAGATAGTTAACTTTCCTGGGTTACTGCAAGGTAGCCTGGGAATACCAGGTGGGAGACACCAGCTTTCCAGTCCATTTTCCTCGCCGTATGCACTAGTGCGGAGATGACATATTAAGCCAGGTTAAAAGTTAACTGCTTGCCTAGGAAGAGAAGAGAGACAAGAAGAACCTGGCATGGTAATGCCGGAGTGCTCATGTGTATTCCTGTGGTATCAGCAGTAACGGATACAGAAAATCACACTTCTCAGGAACCCAGATCCCATGAAACATTTTTAGGAAGGCTGAGATTGCTTCCTCCTGGGAAGCTATGCTCCTTTAAATTTCACATGAAACGGCTCCCTCTGGGGTGTTGTTAAAAGGCGGGTTCTGGGCAGTCAATGTGGAGCTGGCCAGAGAAGACACTGGCACTAAAGCTCCCAGACAAGGTCCATGTTTCTGGTCCATGAACTGCTTTTCTCATGGCGCAGATGTAAAGCTGAGACTATCACTCCTTAGTTCAGGCAATTCACCAAACATTCTGTTATCAACACAAACACACTCACATGCACACACAAGTATTCCTGGTGTGTTAACCTCAGGACTTGGGCGTCTCACCAAATCATCTTTAGTTCTTCTTCCCATCATTTTAAAAAACATGTACACTAATCATTACGTGGTGCTGGATGGAAATTTTTCCAGACACTATGCTTTTCTGTTCATGCTTAAGTAATAGACCCTCCTACTGTCAATTAAGATCATGAACTCAAGAACCCATTCACTAATTAGATTGTAGGCCTAAGACATTAACCAAGCTATGATCTTAATTTAATATGGAAAGCTCACGTGGCCCAGCCTGGGCCTCTTTTCCCTGCAACGTGGCCCTGGAAAGGGACTCTCATTAGCTTTCTCTGTTTGCCCTTCTTGGATTCTTTTATTTAAAGTAGATTGTCTTCCTTCTGGGGCTCTTTCGGGAATCTAGGTCATTTCCTTCCCTGAGGACCTTTTTCCTGCCTTGGCTCACTGTTGCCTGGAAGAGCTATTACAGTTCTAGGTGGACCCTTCTCCCTCTTGATTGGGATCCTAGGAGTCTGACTTCACCTCATCATCTGCTGCTGCCTTCTGGGACCACACTGATGCTTGCTGTCCTCTCTGCCTCCTCTTCTGGTGCCAAGGAAACATGGTGATGTGTTTCACTCTGGAAAACTCTGAAAGTGTAGGTGGAGCCTCCCCCTAGAGCAGTTATACAACCATCCCCTAGCCGCCAGATTTTATGGGCTGAAGGTAGAAAGCAGATTCAGAATCTCAAAAGTGCAGCATTAGCGTCTCCAAATGAGCCTATTAGAATCCTCTGTAGAGTGGGGTGGTGGGAGGCGATGAACAAGGCAGACATTGTCCCTGGGTGTCTCTTCAGAGACGGCCTTCTTTCTTAAACTTTTCATATTCTCAAGGTGGATCAGAGGGTTCAGAAGTTATAGGTTATATTCTCCAAGTTTTTCTTTGGCATTATTTATGTGGTTGGATTTTGCTTCCTTTTAAGTATTACTTAGTAGTCTCTTATATACAACAGTTATAACAATAGCCTAAGCATAGCAAGTCTAATATCATCAAGCATGATACATTTCCTGTTTTACAAGTAAAAAAAACGTGGTAAAATTAATTAAATTGAATGCAAAAGTTAAGTAAAAAGTGCTGGTTATGAGTTTAGTTAGGAGGGGGCTCGTGAGCCTCCCTGTAGCTGAGCAGCCGCTTGTCGCTGCTTGCTGGTGGTGGAGTGAGAGTCAGTTTTCTTCCGGGATGTAGTTTGTGATAGGTTAGCAATGCTCCAGCCAGTGGCCCTATACTTATGTACGCTTTGGCAACACTAAAGGACTCAGTGGAAGCGAAAACTATGGTGGGGATAAGGGAGAATTTGGAGGGAGGGAAAGAGGAGATACATGTGCTGAAACCACATTATATGCAGCTATGAAATTCTTATTAAAAATGCTGGGTGCAATCTAAGAAACCTTGAGTTTGGATTCTTAGCCGCTAGGCACGGCCTTTAGCAGGAAACGGCTGCTTTAATCAGCATTTCATTACCGTGAGAAAATGTGTGGCGTAAATAACTTAAAAGAGAAAAGGTATGTTCTGGTTTATAGATTTAACAATTTCAGTTTTAGGGCCGGGCGGTGATGGTGCACGCCTTTAATCCCAGCACTTGGGAGGCAGAGGCAGGCAGATCTCTGTGAGTTTGAGGCCAGCCTGGTCTACAAAAGCTAGTTCCAAGGACAGGCTCCAGAGCTACAGAGAAACCCTATGTCAAAAAATAAAAAACAAAAACAAAAACCAAAAACCCAATCAGTTTTAGAGGATTCCTTTACTTTCAGAGTTCTGGCAGGGGAAAAAAAAAACATCTTGTGGAAGGGCACAGCAGAAAAAAGCTATTTGCTATATTCCAGCCAGGAAGCAGGCAACCCCACAGTGGCCCACTTTCTCCAAACTGGTTTACTTCCTGGTAGCCCATTCAGCAGGGTTAGCCAATGATGATCAGCTCATTGATGAAGTTAGTACCCTTATGATCCTATTCCCTTTCAGAAGTTCAACCATTAGGGGAGTAAGCATTAGATCGAAAGCCCAGTAACTTCCAAATATCTGGTGATCCTCTAGTGACAGATTCAGAGGGGAATGCCTAATAGCAAGTAACAAACATATCAGCACTGCAGAGTGGAAGTTTTGGATAACACTTTTGCTCCAAGCATTACTTGTTATTGCCTTGAAAGTTAGACCCTTGGGTCACATTTGTTAAAGTGCGTTGTCATGGAACAGCATGTTAGGTGGCTAGTTAAAATCACTCTTGAGGGCCATTGAGGATGGAGTCCTCCCATCCCCCATAATCAGCACCCTGTAAAATCAGGAACAGGATCTGATTGCTACTCAAAGATTGGGAGCTTCCTTGTATCGCTGCCACTGGGTGGAGAGATGACTTTGTGAACTTCCAAAAATACTGTAAGTTTACAACCTAGCAGAACACTTTCTGGTTAAAAAACAAATCCATATTATTGTACCCTTTCTTAGCAGTTAATCCAAATAGACCTGTCAGTCACTTGAACAGAAAAATGTTGTTTCGTACAGTTTTAGAAAACATTGCAGTTTGCTTACTCATGGAGTTTGGCACAACTGTTTCTCAGGCTGTTACCTACCTTTACCAGTCAGAATGCTTTCTTATTATTCTATGATAAGCTCTGTCTGTCTTCTGTACTCCTTGGGTCTTGTCTGATTTTTTTTTTTGATGAAGAGCACAGACTATAAAACTGAGGGGAGGCTAGAGTCTGAGATTTTTGCATCACTCAACATGCGTGCAGGCCTCATGGGAAGTCTGTAATATTTCCAATCTATTAACAGGATGCACATTCTAAGCAATCCTGCAACAGTAAATTGTTTTATATTCAATTTTCCATCTCCTCTCATCCCAAACACTATTCTTTGGCTATTTCTTAGAATTCACTCTTGGGGGAGACATCTTATTTAAGACTAAATGTTCCAAGATAGTTCACTCTGCATTGTCCAGTTGTGGGTCTCTATATTGGTTCCCATCTACTGCGGAAAAAGCTTCTCAGATGATGGCCCATTGAGGCACTGATTATGAATAAAGCCGAATTTAATTAGGAGTAATTTTATTGCTGTATTCCTTTAGTGGAGCAGTAGTGTTTGGCTTTCTCCTAGGTCCATGGCCTAGCTAGTCTCATGCTCTTAACCATCTCAGCAGTGTAAGGCATGGATTCCAACTCACAGAGTGGCCTGGAATCTAATCAGATGGTGGTTGGTTACTCCCACAACGTTTGTGCCACTGTTGTACCAGCGTGTCATGCAGGTCACCACTGTACATCAAAGGGTTTGAATCTGAATTTGTGTTTACCTTTCTCCTCTGATAGCATGCTGAGTACCTTCTAGTACCATAGACACTAGTCAGAAGGGGTGAAGGCTCCAGGTCAACTCCCTCTCTTCAGGACTCTGGGAACCTTACAGAAAAGAAGTCTGAATGAGCCAGTGGGGATGGAAGACACAAAGGAAACAAGGCCTTCTAGACAGAGCAGGGCTGTTGTACGTGTGAACTCAACACTGAGGTAGCTTGCACAGGGCCTGCACAGATTCAAGGCAGATGGGATCCCAGTACTGAGGGAGGAAACAGATGCCCATCCCAAAGCACAAGCTCTCTCCAATAGACAACCTCTTGCAAAGGAAAGTTTAGTTTTCTTCAGGATAGTTGCAAACCACACTTCAGGGCAGGCCCCTGCCCAGCAGTCAATGACCAGTACAAACTCACTGGTGGTTTTGGAGGGTGTTTGTCTCATAATTTTTGTCTGGTCATTCTTAAACCTTATGTCTTTTGTTTATATATTATGGTTTCTGAGTTGGTCTTTTGTGAGATTTCTGTATTGTGAGAGTGTGTCTCTGTGTCTATATGTCTTTCTTGTACTTTTTCCTTGGTTCTTTTTTTCTTTCCTGTTTGTTTTGTCCCATTCTGGTGGTTTTTGCTTGGTTATGAGGTGTTTTTAGTTTTTAGTCATATTTTCTTAACTTGGTTGATTTTCTTCTCATATACAAGTTTCATCTAATTGAGGAGCATACCCACTTACAATAGCACTGAGATTAGCAAATCATCAATGCATTAACACATGCATGCACACAATGTAAAGCTCAGAGTAGTATTTTTCATCTCTGCCTGCCCATTAGGATCTCTGAGGAAGCTTTCAAATGTCTGATGACTCCAGCATACCCAGGCCAATTATATCAAAATCTCTGGGGTAAGATTTAAGCTTGAAGATCCAAGGTTGCGGTTGAAGCTTATCACAGTTTATGTGATAAATGATCTAGTTTAAACCACCTCTTTAACAAGAGATCAAATGAGCTACCAGGAAAAGATTCAGTCTGAAATAAAAGGGTAAGATGGGCAAGATTTTCTAAAAAAAAAAAAAAAAAAAAAAAAAAAAAAAAAATCACTGAAATGTACTTTTTGCAGATCATCACAATTATCTAGGGTGTTCCTCATGGAGATACCATGATTAATGATGACCTTTTACGAAAAGCCCATGTCTTTACCTGGCTCCTATCTGTCAGTTTTATATTTTTGCTTTACACTCCACTGAAAATGATGAAATCACATCACTGCAGTTATGTTAATGGCTGTAATATGCACCTCTTTGGCAAGGGAATGGAACAACATATTTTCATAAGTTCTGAATTACTCAACTCATTGACCAGAAATGTGTTATGGCAGAACGCTGCATGTCTGAGAGACACACTGATGGCATCTTAAAGACAAAAAGCAGCAGCACCTGCAGAAACCTAGACAGAATGACAGCACTGAACATACTTAAACGATCGTCAATGCGCTGCTTGAAGGCGCAGATTATATTCGGGCTCTGACGATTACCTCTAGGAGCGAAGTAAATTGATGATGTGATTTGCTCCCTCTCAACTCACAGTTCCTTGTCATTTTGAATATCGAGCGTAATTCTGCCAAACAAAACAAAAGCAAACTCACATGGCTGTAAAAGTCACAGCACTGGAGCCATGTGATTTCGTAAAAACAAGCCTGCAGCAAAGGCCTCCTTGGGGTTTCTTCCTCTGTCTTCCAGGCGCACATGTGTTTCTTTGCTGTCTCGTGTTTGCTGCTTGGGTCTCAACACTGTTGGTTTGAGGTTTTCTTTCACAGTGGAGGACACAGTGCTGAGAGCTACCATGGAGTAAACAACTTCCAAGGTATATGTGTATTAGGAATAGAAAGAGCTTAGATATTTCCTCCCTGCGACTGGGGTAGAAGTCTCGAAGATGAAAAGGACAGAGAGAATTAATTACATGTTGGAATACTGAAGTGAGGGCAAAGACGGAAGACCACTTCCTGGCCTGTAAAGGGGAAGAGAGCTCAGGGGCAAAGCGTCATAGCACTTCTTCTGTTTACAATGGAGAAATTAAAAACCAATCTTAGGTGTACCATTTGATCCGAAATTCATTTGTAAATTTTATAAGTATGAACTCTATTTAGGGGCTGCTGTTGAAATGTCACCTATAGAAAAAGAATCCCTTTCAACTGTACTTTGATGAGCAAGATCTTTGTGAAGGTCATCTCCAGTTGATAATGCAGAAGACAGAAGCATTTTTTTAAATGAATAAACACTAACACTTGACACAGGCAATTCTTTTGATATGGTTCTTCTGTGGCATCCTAGCCTAAGGGGCAATCATTGGGCTTGTTTACTTGACAAACAAGACAAAACAAAACAAAAACATAGAACAGAAAAAGCTCTAGAAGGTGTTTGAGGGTTCTAGACTCAGTCTGGATTTTTGTTCCAGAAAGTAATTAGATCCTAGTTTCACGACTTGCCTGGTTTGGGATGCGCTCCCAGCTTTCAGAGATACCGAAATCACATGAATTAGCCTGGAGCAAGATCTAGTGTATTTGTTTAAACCAATAGTGACATCTGGTGGCTGCATACGCCAATGACTATTAGTATACTTCAGGCTTCCCCAATGGCGCAGTAAGTCTTGTATTTTAAAATGGCTGCCTTTCCCATGTGATAATGTAAAGTATCAAACACCAGATGGAAATCTTACTGTTTAGATTTGATCTTTGTGATCTACTGTTTACATCATAAATTAAAAAAAAGTTTCTACAAATATGTGAATGGACGTGCTTTTTTTTTCAGTGAATGGTTCTTTAACTTTTTACTTTTTTAAAGCAACACTATAAACAAAACTCTAAATTGTTTTGTCTTTGTATCTACTTCTTCCTAACAGAAGAAGTTGCCCTTCAGTTGCTTGG